>NC_143422.1:6222500-6540000 GCF_059467195.1 Physcomitrium patens | reverse complement strand
GCACATGACCAATCACATAATACTTAACCGTGAATCCTCATATTATCATAGGAGTAAGATTTTAAGGTAGTTGGGGGATTGATCACTACATGGCTGTGCTGGTGACCTCAGTAACTGTCACCCAGCCTTGATCCACTTTGCACCACGCACTAGGCGGCGCGGGGTTGTCTCCGTCGCCATTGTAGGACCCCGAGGCCATGAGACACCACCCGCCAATGCCGGAGGAAGTGGAGTCGGCGTCATACAAGTCTGGCCACCCGAACACAAGATGGCCAAGCTCGTGAGCGCACACGCCAAGCTTGCTGTCGGCAGCAATGGTGAGGTATGCATATACCGAAGTGTTGTCCGCTCTGTAGGGTCCTCCATCCAAAACAAACTTATGCGACCAGATGTCGTTCGCCAACCCTGTAAGCTCGGCCCCTTGGCCAGCGTGCACAATCACAAATGCATCGACAAAGCCGTCACCATCATTGTCATACTTCGTGAAGGTGATCATACGGTCCGCGATTCTAGCCGCATCCTTTGCCATTGCTCTTGCGTTCGGAGGATTGTCACCTAGGCCGTTCTGTCCGTTAGCGTAGTACTTCAGTGGGTGCGGCATTCGGCATGGGCCAACAATTTCCCCCTGGACGTCTACCAAGTTTTTCGACACGTCACGGAAGTAATCCCGCACGCTGTTCGTTCCTTCGCCAAACCACAAGCGCTGGTAGTGAGCAAGGTCTTGTTCAGCCTCAAATTTTTTATCAATGAAGTCGACTAGGACAATTGCGACGTTGCAAACTCCTCGTGGCCTTTGTCGAGCGGCTCGAGCTGCAGCCAGCGAGGTTCCCGGTCTGAAAGTGTTGTGAGGGCGAAGGAGACCATCATTGAAGCCAGGAGGGCGCCTCTCCACGGGTCGCAGCAACGTTCTTAGTATTGAATGACCGGCGCTCTGTCCGAGAAGACGCTTGAGATCTTTAAATTTTTGTAGAACTTGTTTGCGTACCTTCGGAGACGGTGCTACAAGACAACGATCCTCCATCAAATGTGGATCACTTGTGTGGGAATTACCAGGCTCCATCTAACGTTCCTGGCTTGGGATAAATCAAAAAACACAAGTACAAGTGAATTCTTCTGGTCAATAAAAACTGGTTGGCATTGACATCGATATTGTATCGCCTCGTCTGGACCTGCTCATATTCACATGGTACTTTTTATCTCAAGCAAAATTTGAATAATTTTTTCCAATTCCATACCACTTAACCTTCCCAATACCAGAGAAATATCACATTTCCACATGGGTCCTAAGGTGTCAGAAATAACTCACTTGTGAATTTGATGACACAGTTGTGGCTGAAAGGACAAAGGAGGATGGATAAGCGAGCGCAAGAAGCTCTCGTACGCTTACCTGATGAAACTGAGCAATGGAAAAGGAAGGATTATTGGTGATGGTGCGATACACTTCAATCCAGGTATGTAATGCCACAACTTTCTGGCATTTCTTTTGTACGTCGAACCTACACATAGATTGGCCCATTGACATGTAGACTGGGACGATTGTTTACATCAACAGAAAGTCTACAGCATTACATAATACAAAAAGTTTACAACATTACATAATCATGTCTAGACTCGAATCGGCTCAAACCAACGTTGAATGTTTTTTTGAATATTAGTCCAATTCACGTTCCACATGCCTCAGTTTATATTGCGGGGACCAAACTGATTTGAAATTTCGTAATTCAGCCTGATCTGTCAACAAGCAGCTTCACTACCAATAGCACTGGGTCGACGCTGTTTTTGTAAGGTAGATGAGTGGACCTCTACTGTACGAACTCCCAACCAACCTAATTAGACATAAGAATCGGCCGTTGGTCGTTGGTAAGGTGTTGGTGATGTTGTATCGACACTTTTCAATGACTCGTGATCAAGCTACAGGTAATGGTAGCCAACTGTAACAGTGCTAAAAGTGTAGCCATGACCAAGTACAGCTGATCACCACTGATATCCCTCCGTACCAAAATTTCAAACAGTGCTACATTTTGTATTAATGCCTAGGTATTTAAATAGAAAATGAACCAGCGATTTCGACCGTGAACAAAGTAATCAACCGAGAGAGCCGGAACTCGGGATGCAAGGATGCTTACCCTCTCGTGACAAAGCAAAGCAGAGTGGAGCTACTTACCAAACCTGTTTGACCCCGAACCCAGAGCAAATGAATGCCATTACTGTCACTGATGGGATAGCACTCTGGCTGAGCATCATACTAAACCCAGTCCAACCTCGACCTTTCATATTATGTGCTTGGTAGGAGAAGTCATCTTAATTGAACAATTAAGACATCAAATCGTTGTGCCTATCTGGTGGTCTCGTTGTTAACGCTTCCAATTCTGAAGGTCCTTGGTCACTACGCTAACCAATAAAATTTCGGAGTTTTCCAAGTTGCACAGATCAAAGATGATGTAATGCAATGCAATGTGGGAACAATCAAACAAGATAGATTGTTCTAGTCTTTTAGGATTGTCAAGGTAACAAGATCCACTACATTCAATCAATAATGACCACGAATTCAAAAAGGTTCTGAGATTCACATATGAAATGTCAGGTTAATTCAAAATCACTCTTCGGTGGTTCCGTCAAGTACCACGAACATAGAGCTTTAAATTCTGCTTTCTCCCAGAAGTTTAGTACAAAGAGAATGTACAGTTTGATGGTTTTGTCTCTTATTAGTTATGAACTAAGCCAGGAGGGACTCGATAAGCTCTGAAACTGTCTCTCTCGTGATGAAGCGAACTGAAAAGTACACTCATGAAGAAAATGAGGGTTTTAATTTCTCACATTCTATCTTGAGGTTTATAACAAATCTTCGAACTCTCTATGCATCATCATTCCACTACATTACATTCTAGTGCATTGTTGTAAATCATTAGAAATTAGGGGAATTGCATAATTGTGTATTAAACAATAATTGAATCATTACATGAAGGTCTGACCTTCAGTAACAGCCTACAGGCACAACTAATCGGATCAATGTATACATCTGAATATTCTACTAGTATATTATACATACATAGAAGTACTCTACACTCCTACTAATATACTAGTTGTTAAGGTTTTGTTCTTTTATTTTCCTTCACAAATCTCCTACCTACTAGTGTTGGAGGCACATGTAAGTTGTCAACATTTTCATTTTGTACATAATTTGATTGAGTTCAATGTTTATGTCATTTTTCAATTGACTTTTGTTTTTGTTATTGTAAAAAAATTGGTTTTGGAATTGAGTGTAAGCTACATCAATAACATGAGCATGTACATTGTGAAGGTGTGTTATTCCAGCTGAACTTGTGCATCCTATAGGTGTAATAAGTACCAAGTAAACTTGTGCATCCTATAGGTGTAATTGGCAAGATTACTATTGTTGGCCTAAATCTTGATGCTAGAGACTTCATAGGTGAGTTTGCACTTGGTGATGGTAGCAAAACTTGGAGAGGCAATGGAACTATTATAGCTAAACTACAAGTGTGGACTAGGTCCATGCTTGCTTGAATATACCGTACAACTTTGTTGTTGTATTAAGTTGTCATTTTATGTGAAAACTAATTTGAAAATACATTATGCATCTAGCTATGGAAGGTAATTTATATTTGCAACAAATAAAGAACCTAACAATGTTAATAAAATTTTAAATAAATTATAATTAAACCTTAATTATTATAGTTCAATCTTAATCAATTTCTAAAAAAATCTTGAAGAAATATTAAAAGAATCATTACATAATTTATAAAAATATGAAAAAAAATATAGAGAAGATTAAAAGAAATCCTAAAGAAACTATAAAGAAATCCTTAAAAAATAAAAAAATCTAAAGAAGTTATAAAGAAATTCTAAAAAATTCTAGAATAAAATTTGAAAATATGTTATTCAAACTTAATAAAATCTTAACCAAATTCTATTTAAAGCCTAATCAAATCTTAAATTAATTCTAATAGTCTTAACAAAATTATAAAAGAATCCTAAAAAATCTTAAATAAATTTTAATAAAATCTTAAAGAAATCCTAATAAATTCCTAACAAATCCTAATGCAACTCCAAAGATATCCTAAAATCCCAAATAAAATCCTAACCAAAATCTAATCAATCTTAAGGCAATCTTAAAACCTCATCAATTATTAATTAAACCTTTAATATGGCTTAAAATTTTTTATATATTATAACATAGTAATTAATAATAAATATAATAATTTAAAAAAGAATCCAACTTATTAAATTAAAAAAAAAAACTCCTAAATTGCTTAGGTATTTTCCAATCTAAATATTGATTTTTCAAAAATGCCATAATCTAGCAAGGTTATTCTTTAATCGTATTCTTCAATCAATGAAAGAATCTTGATATTAACATAAGTGCACAATATTAAGAAGTTTTTTGTTAATTTGGAACAAAAAAAAAAAAAAAAAAAAAAAAAAAAAAATCTTACTATAGATATCTATATTATTTATACATATCTTAGTTAGTTTCTACCCTCTTCTTTGTACTAGTTTGTATTAAATTATCAACAAAATCTTCACTTGTATCTAATTTGACCTACCTCAATTTAAACTTATATAACTCAATGTAAAAATCAATAAAATAAATTAAAACCTTTTGTAATAGATTACATAATTTATTATTTCTTTATATTTTAAATTTCAAATTTCTTAAAAACTTAAATCATTTATAGCAAGAAAATTTTGTAATATAATTTTTTGATTACTATTCTTCTTTCATAATTCTACATTTTATATCCATCTTCTAAATCAAATATTAAAATATCTTAAAAAATTGTGATTATATTTTTGACTCATGAATATAATTATATTTTAATTCTTATAACCATAGCTCTTATAGATATTAAATTATGACCTCTTACAATTGCTACTCTAGACTTATAAACTTACTGGATTTTTTTTGCTTTAGCACATTTTTTCTCCTTAATTTGGTTAATTTTTGGCTTCAAACATGGCACACAAGTAGATACATTTGTTCTAAATATTATTCCAAAAGCTTGTTTTAATTAAAGATTCCAATCAATCACAATAGACTTCTATCTAAGATCCAAAATCTACCCTCTTTAATAACTAAAACATAAGATACAATAACTGTGCCCTTTGTACCTCTCTTTACTCTTTTAAGTCACCTTGACACCTCAAAAATATCATCAAGATGTCTCTAATATGAGAATCCACCATATACAATCTATCCTATTCTTATCCTAATCCTTACTACTAATATTCTTAGTATTTTGATGTGGATCATTTAACAGTTAAATAATAGGTATTTATATGTATTGTACTTATTTTTAATATAAAATTAGCTTGATGTTAATAGAGTGTTGTTTTAATTCATGTAATTGTTTATGTTTTAGTAAAAAATTGGCTATTAGACTGATAACTAGAGAGATTGGTAATATTTTATAGCATTAGGATAAAGATAGGGTAGACCACATATTATAGATTTCATCTTAGAGTCTTCTTGGTGATATTTTGAAGATAAGAATAAAGATAGGATAAATTATATATGGTGGATTTTTATCTTGAAGTTATCTTGGTGATATTTTTGAAGGATCAAGGTGACTTAAGGGATTTAGGAGAAGCATGTAGGAATTATTGTTATTATTGTTTTTGTATCTTTTGCTTTGTATTGATAAAAAGGACAGATTTTGAGTCTTAGATTGGAATCTATTATGATTGATTGGAATCTTGGATTAAAGCAAGATTTTGGGATAATTTTTAAATCAAGAGTATCCACTTGTATGTAAAGTTTGAGGGCAAAAACTAACTAGATCGAGGAAAAAAATATCTTAAAGCAAAAGAAATTCAACAAGTTTGCAAGTCAAAGGCAACAACTTTGAGGAGTTATAACTTGGTGTATATAAGAGCTATTGTTTTGAAACTTAAAATTTAGTTATTTTTTAAGTCAAAAATTGAATCACAAAGTTTCCAAATATTATGAAGTTTATTTTAAGAGATATGTACAAAAGAGTAATCAGATGTAGGATTGTGAGAAAAAAGTTGTGACCAGAAAATTAGCTTAGAGGAATTGCTTGCTATAAATAATTTAAGTCATTGACTACTTTGAACATTTAAATTAAAAAAGAAAATAAAATATTCAATCTATTATAAAAGAACTCAAATAATTTCAATGATTTTGTATTGAGTTATTCAATTTCAAAGAGAGATAAGTCAGATCACGTATAAGTGAAAATTTTGTTAATAACTTAGTATAACCAAGTGCAAAGGAGAGGAAAAAAACTAACTAAGACATATATAAGTAAAATAAATCTCTACAATAAGAAGCTTTGTGCTTTCTTGGACCAACAATAAATTTTATAATATTAGTTATCAATCTAATGGCTCGTATTTTACTAATATAAACTAGTATATAAATTAAAATAACACTATACTAATATTAATATAATAGTATACTTAAGGTGGATACAACCTACATTACAATAATAATTTTGTGCCTCAAGGTTTGGTTTCAATCTTGGTTTACAATTGGACCTCTCCAAATATTATTTTTTAGATTTTCAAAGTAAATTTTGTTATAGAAATATTCTTAAATCTTTTTTTAAGATGAATATATAATTTTTTTTATTTCATCTTATAGCCGTATTACATCACAAAAATATATTGTCTTATTTGAAAATGCATTAAGTACTTGATTACGAAATATATAATTAAATTTTACAACTACGTAAAAATTCTTAATAGATTTTGACTAATTAAGAATAATACTATTCAATTCTAATTTAAGATATTTCAATACCAATATAAAGTATTCAAAATTATTCTTCTTAATAACTACAAGCATATATAAATTCCAATTATTTTGTTACTTTTATCTCTTTTCAATTTCAATTTTTTTCCACATCCTAACACTAGTTGGCAAACTTCAAGAAGACATAGCTTCTAATTTGATCATTTAAGTGGTATGAAATTTTTTAAACTATATCTAATATAAGTTATTTATATGAAAATAAAAATTTATCTTAATCCAATATACAAATAGTCTAAAAATTCCAAAATATCACATTCATATTCCTAAGCTTTCTACTTAAAAGTTGATAATTTTTTTAATATTAATTTTTTATTTTTTTATTTTAGCTCAATTATTTTGTAGCTTGATTATAAAGGCTTCTAATTATATAATAATTTTTATTTTATTTAAATTAATATATTTTTAGATATTACAAAAATCCTAATTAATCATATAACTTGTTATCTCTTTGCATACATGATTAGATACTTCTTATTTGTACAATCACAATGGCATAAATATTTTATATAGAAGTATTAAACATAATCAGTCATATATTTAAGAAAGTCCAATTATAAATGTTATTTAAAATACATAAATTAGCCAAAATTACTAACTCTAATTTTATTATAAGACATTCTAAGTGCCAATACAAATTTTGATTTTGAATAGTTCCTTCAAAGTCATTTAGTAACCAATTAAAAATTACTTCTTGCTTTTGAAACAAGCTCAAAGTAAACTCACCAATCTTATATACCAATCTTCTAATTTTTTAAGATTTTATTATAGATGACCATTTTAGTTATTGAAGATTTGATTTCAACCATGACTCTCAAATGGTTGTATCCTAAGTGGCAATTCAATCAATCTTAGGATTCTTTCAGTACAAACCTACACTTATTATTATCTTAGAGTTAATTATATCAACTATTTATCTAATCTATCTTATTTTTACTAATTAATGGTCTTCCTAAGATTGTAAAATATAATCTTAAAAAAAAAAAAAAAAAAAAAAAAAAAAAAACCTATAAAATAGTAAGATTAATATAAATAAATAAATAAATAAATAATAAAAAATAACTAAGAGGCTTTTATAAAGACATGTTGAAATTTTTTGATTTTTGTTGAAGTAAGATGATAGAGCACTAATTAGAGAATTATTTTTATTCATAGATAATTGTGTTATGATAAAATATTATTCTTGTACAATTCTTTAAATATTTTATCCTTCTTAAATTTGAATTGGTTGCATATTGTAAACATGTACATCACTTAATTTTATATTTATTTTATTATATTGAAATAAGTTTTGTAAATACTATTGTTGTAATTATTATTTACTAACTTTGTTTTGTCTTTGATTAATTACTTTTATATCAAATTTTTTTATTAGATAAGATTTATATTCAAAGGTTTTAAAAGCTTAATAAAGTTGTGATCTAAATGAGTATACGGATGTAGTTGTTGACATATTATGCAATATATTATGAAAGAAAGTTTGTAGAGACAAATATATATTTTGGTGTGTCTTGAATAATAAAAAATCAGTCTTATACATATATCTTCGACTCTGAGACATATAAAATTCACCGTTACAAGCTTGACTACAATATAGGAAATGTAAGGAATAATTATAAGTCATGATGGCATTATGCCACAATACAATTTAAAAAATTTAAATATATGGCATTATTTTTTAAAAGATAAAGAAAAATTTATTTTCATTTTAGTATTTGATTATATTACACCACAAGCTAAAAGAAAACAATAATTAGATATAGATCCATAAGTATTTTTATTGCTCCTCAATTGGCATTAGAAAATCCATGTAAAATATAATCATTAGCTAGTTGTTGATATTTGATGCCATTTAGAAGTGTGCATTTGATGTATTATATAGTAAGTTATAATATTTGAATATATGATAAATTAAGATATGTTAGATATTATGCCAAACTATTCATAATGCAAGTTTAATTTAATTGAAAGTTAACTATGGCATGTATTAAACTTCCAACTATGTAAGTATAAGGACAAAAATTGATAAAAGCTTTATTTTTATTAAGAGAATCATATTTACTTAATTAAATATCAAATTGCATAGATATACTTACTAAATTATAATTTAATATATATATTTTTTTAAGCTTAGAGTTCAAATATTTTTGTTGATGTAATATTATCAATCCTTTTAATTGGTTTTTAATAATAGTATTACCAAAAGTGTAATAAATTTTACCTTTGTCAATCACTTTAAATTCTTGATAAAGAACATCTTTAATGACTTGAATAAGAAAAACTTTATTATTAACAGTGATACAATCATCAACATAAAGAATTAAAATAGTGAAACTACTATCATTTTTTTTAATATATATATTAGTATTAGCTTCAAATTTTATATAATTATGAAATATTAAATATTTATTAAAATAAAGATACTAAAAGCAATAAGATTATTTTAGACTATATAATGATTTTAAAAGTTTATATACTAAATTAGTATTTATAGGTAAAAGTAAGCCTATAAAAATTGACATAGAAAGTCTTTTATCAATTCCTATGGTTATTGTAGCTAGATATGTAGAGTAAAACAAAAGATTCTATATCTGCATTAGATACATGAGGCTTGTTAGAAATAACAAAAAGATGTTTGGATGAAGGATGTCAATTAATTTTGGTGTATCTTATTTAAGTATAAAACTTAGATGTGAAGCATCATTTTTGTTAAAAATAATATCTTAAGATGTGATTTTTTTTATTATGTATATTCGTAAGATAACAAGCTTTTTTTTCTTTATCATAATCTAAAAAAGTAGCTTTAGATGAATAAGAGTCTAGTTTTTTTGAATTACTTTTAATAACAAAGATTTTTAGACGTAAAATATTATATTTTTTATTATACCATATTTCAAAAGTGATTTAGTTAATTTGATAGAGCTTTGATTTTAAAAATAGTTAGCTTTGATAAGTGCTTCTTTTCAAAAGATTAGTATAAGTTAACATAGATAAAACCGCTTTTACAAAGGTTTAATTTTTTTTCCAAGTTATCATTCTATTTTAGTGAGTAGGTTGTTAAAAATTCTTGTTTGATATTTTTTTACAAAAGATATTGAATAAATCATATTTTTATTCATTCCTATAATCACATTATAAAGTTTTAATTTTATGATTTATTTATAGAACATAAATTTATCAAATACTTTAGATTTAGAGCTAAATAACTAGACATGATAATATCTAGAAAAATCATCAATAAAAGTGATGAAACATATAGATTTTGATAAATAGCAACTTGTATAGAGTTGCATGTATTGGAACAGATAAGATTCAAAAGTTGTATAGCTTTTTGTGCTACTTTTTTTAAAAACTTGGTTTTGTGTTATTTATAAGTGATATAAATTGAGGTCTTGTGAAGCAAAAGTATCTTTGCCAATAGACATTAATTAAAGTTTTTTTAATTTAAGCTAATTTATATGGCTTATTTATAAATACCATAAATCAACTTTGCTTAATTATACAATAAATAATATAAAAAAGTCTTAGTAATTAGATATTATAGTAATATCTAATTTATATGAATCAAGTTTTAATTTTCACTTAATAATAATTTTGCTAAATTTATTAATTAATATTAATATAATAAATTTAATAAATTTAATTTAATTTTTTTTTAGATTTAATAAATATTTTAAGAGTCTTTAGACTTCTTGTCTTTAGCAATAATCATTCTAGCTTTAATAAAATGCTACTTTTAAGTGACATGAGAGTGCATTGAGATTTTTATTATTTGCGATTCATGTTCTTGATAAAATGATAAGAGTGATAATTTATTGTTCTTATATTTTTTTTTAGAAGTGATTGGATTACCTCAATTCTTTTGCTGCATTTTGAAGGTTGTAGACTAATTACTTTTAATCTTACATTTTGTTTTTTTTAACATTGATTATTTTCTTAAAGAAAGTAGACTATCCCTTATTGTAAAAAAAAATTATTTAATATTAGAGGTTATAGACTTCTTTCTTCTAATTTCACTTGTGGATTTGTTAAATTTGTGTATTATAGAAATAGAAAAAAAATTGGATATTACACTCAGCAAAAGTGAGAATAAATTTGCAACTATTGCAAATCTTCACAAGTTTGGCAATATTGTTGTATAATGTGTTCTCTTGCTTGAAAATGTACTAAGAACTTAATTGTGTAAGTTAAATTTAAATTAAAATAACAAAGGCTCTAAAAACTTTAATAGAATCTTGAATGAAATTTAATTAAACATTAAAAATCTTAAATAAATCTTAATCAATTCTTAAAAAATCTTAAAGAACTTCTAATGAAGAGTCATTAAAAAATCATAAAAGAAATTTTAAAAAAGATTGAAATTAAGAAATTTTAAAAAATAATAAATAATTCTAAATGAATATCAAAAAAATAAATTATAAGAAATAATTTAAATAATAATTTCAAATAAATTTCAAATAAATATGAAATAGATCTTAAATAAATTGCAAATTGAATCCTAATCAAACCTTAGTGTAAATCTAATGAAATTCTAAATAAATTTTTAGTAAGTCCTAAGTAAATTTTGAGTCAATTCCAACCAAATTCTAAGAAAAATTTTAAAACTATAATGATTATTAATCAAATCATAGATTTTAACCAATATTTTTTATTTTAATTATTAAAAAAATATCTAATATATAAAATTTAATAAAAAAAAAAAAAAAACTTATATTCTTGGATATCAATTGTTCGCCTTGTCTAATCTAAATGTTGATCTTTAGGTAGTGACTACTCCTTGTTGAATCAATGAATTTCTATTCAAATCATTAAAAGTGTAGGAAGCCAAGTTCACTATACTTGCATGAAAAAATTCTTCAATAAAACCCACAAATTTCTTAGGATCTTAAATAATCACATTAGTTTAAAATTTAAATATCCAAGATTCAAATTCAAGTAAATTTTAGTATCTTTTAATCTAAATGCTTGATTGTCTTCAAATTTGTATTACATATTTTTTAAAAATATATTTAAAAATCCATACATCTCCTATAATACTTATAGATTTTTCAAATATATAAGTTTCTTTTTATTTTTCAAAATAAAAAATCATTAAAAACATCTCTCACTTTAAAAATCTTTCAAAAATTCAATCTATCTAAATCACTTAAAATTATAAATAAATAATTTTTTCAAAGTCTTTTCTTTAATTTTGATTTTTAATCCACAAAAGAATCCTTTAATCATTCTAGGTTCTTTAGTTTTATACCTTAAGGTTTGATTTTTATTCTAATTCACAAATAATCCTCTTAAAATATTAATTTTTATTTTTTTCATATAAGTTTTGCTAAAAAATACTTTTTTCTTCTAAAGTTATATCTATATTATTTATTATTCTAATATATTTTTTTGTCTTATTTATGGCTATAAAAACTAAGTAGAAGCTTTTTTATACAAAGATAGCATTAATACTAAAAGTTTTTACTTCCTTCTCTTTTATCTATGTTTTGCTATTATATTTTTAAATTAGACTCTTCTATAATATGACCTATATTTTTTTCTTTTACCATATAATTATATTATAATACAAAAATACTTTTAAGATAGAAATCTCATATATTTTGAATGCTAATTACGATTTCTATGCCTATTGAAGAAATCAACAATGAATTTCAATGCTTACATCAAAAAGTTGTGTAATTAAAAGAAAAAAGTAGATCAATGTCACAATTAAATTCAAGAAGTCTTGCTACTACAAATATGAGGGATGCAAGGATTAGTATGCTAATTTTGTATTATAATATGACTATATGGTAAAATATAAAAATACATATTTTATGATAGAATATCCTAGTTAAAAGGTAAAGTAAAAAATATAAATAAAAGATAGAATAATAGTAAAAAAATTTAGTATTAATATTGCTATTTTGTAAAAAATAAAAATAAAATAAAATAAAATTACTTACTTTATATGCTCATAGATGAAGTAAAATAAGATAGATTAAGAAAATTAAAAATATGAATATTTTAAGAGAAGAGTAAATAATATTTTTTAGCAAAAATTACCTTAAGATACTAAGAATTGATAGCTAAAGAAGATTGATTGTGAATTAGGATCAAAATCAAACCTTAAGACATAGAAATGTACACCAATGGCAATTTGAGGATGGTTTTTAGATTAAAAAGCAAAGCTTGAGAGAAAACTTCAAGAAAGTTGTTTTAACCTTTTTTTGAGCTATTTAGATATATATTAAATTTTTAAGAGCTTTTCAAACAAAGAGATGTATTTAGAGAATTTAGATTTTGAAAAATAAAAAGAAGCTTATATATTTGAAGTATTTGTAAGTATTGTAGCAAGTATAGAAATAAAATTATTTAGGTTTATTATTATGCTTATTTTGAATATACTTTTAAAAAATTTAAGTCAATCTAATGGTTAATTTTTAAAAATTAAGAATTTTATTAAATTAGAGCCTTAAATATTTGAATTATAAGATCAATGAGATCTTCTATGATTTTAAATAATCCACCAATATAATCAAAGAAAAAATTTGTGAGAGTATATTAGGCTTCAATATCTATATATTTTTAAAATTAAGAGAAATTGAATAATTTAATAAAAAATAATTGGTGCTAAAAGATCAACATTGAGATTAGAGAAGGAAAAAAGCCAACATCTAAGAATTTTAGGAGCTTTTTCTTTCTATTAGTGAATTCAATTTTCTTCAAAATTTATTTGCTTGTAATTTCTTTATGGATTGAAATATAGGTGAAATTTTAATTGAGATCAAGAATTTGATTAATAGCTACTGAGATTTTAAAATAACTATAGGAATTGGTTAAGATTTATTAAGGATTTTTTTGGATTTTTTTAGAATTATTTTAAAATTTTATGAAGGTTTCATTAAGATTTGATTAGGATTATATTAAGATTTTATTAGCACTGCATTAAGATTTTATTAGGATTTTATTAGAATTTATATAAGATTTATTTAGAGTTATATTAGAATTTAATTATGATTATTTAAGATTTACTTAAGATTTTAATTTTTAATATTTTTATAGGATTCTTTGTTATTTTTTTAAGGTTTTTATTTTGAAGGTTTCTACAAGAAATCAAGCTCTACCTAAAGTTGCATCCATCTCAATATCTTAATGGATTTACTCAAGTTAAATTCATAGGTTCATTTCTATTTAAAACTATTCTTTCTAGATTGGTACATTTGATGGAAAAAGATTCATGACCTCTCTATGATTTGAATTCATTCTTGGGAGTATTTATGGCCACATTTAGAAATATGATTAAGTAAGATTAGCAAAGACCAAACTCCTATTTTTATGACAAGAATCATATTCAACCACCATATGTGATGTTGAATTCTAAAAACTTACTTGCCATAGATTAAAATAACAAAGTGTTTATTACTCAATTTTACTAAGGATGAAAAGATAATGTCAAAGTTTTTTTATTGACAATGTCAAAAATAGATTCATAAGAATAATTTATTGCTCAAGCTATTACATGTGGCAATCAACTTTTTAAAAGACTCCAAGAAGTAAGATTTGATAGGAGAATAATAAATCAAGTCATGACAATAATTCCTAAGTTTTTAAAAACTTATTCATCAAGGCCAAAACCTATGCAAATTGATATGATATGTTTTAAACATCTTATTGAGTAAGAAAAGACTCAATACTATTAAGAAGATTTATATCTATATTATAGAAAACCTAAGCATATTATTCAACATTATCCAAAAAAAGCAACATAATTACAAAATAAGGAATATAGTTGCCTAAAAGCACATTGTATCAAAAAACAAGTTTGTCCAACTACAATAGAAACAATGTGGCTAGAATCTTGTACAATACTTAGTAAAGGTCATATTCTTTCCTTTGATTCTTCACCTTGCTTTACAACCTTGGTTCTTTTAAACTTAATAACATAATAGCTTTAGTATGATTAGATTTCCCTCCAATCTAATTATTTCAGGTTTATCAAAGCTAAATTAATATAATCTTCTAATAGACTAAATTTCTTATAATCTTGATTTTTTCTACAACATAACTAAGACTTTTATTATCTAAGTAAAAAATTATAAGTCCAAACTCTTATAAGTAGGTACCATAGCCATCATGCATGTTGCAAAAGAAAGATCATTTTTAGTCACTTAATTGACTCACTTATATATTTAAATACAAAAAAAACACTTATTGGGCTTTAAGTCATTAGTTTAGGGAATTAATGTAGGAATTTGAGATAATTAGCAACTAATAGAATATCAATGGCTAGAATAGGTTTCTTGCAAAAAAATTAGAGAAAGAATTTCAAAATAGATAAACTCTCTTAATTTAGCTAATATATATTTATGATTTTTTCATTGTAGACTTACTGCCATTAAATGTTTAAATGGGGCTAGAAGTTAAACAGGAGCCTTAATCTAAAACAACCGAACAAAAAAAAAAAAAAAAAAAAAAAAAAAAATGAGAGATCTGGGTAGTTTTAGAAGGACAACTATAGAATAGAAGACGAAAAGGTTGAGAGTAAGGAGAGAAAAGGAAAGCAAAAAGAATATGAAAGAAAAAAATAAAATAACGGGAAGGCAACTATAGGAGGGCGAGAGGCTGCCCAGGAATGGCGGCAACCACTTTCTCGATAGGGATCCAGCCGCTCAGATCCCTTCCTCTCTTTTTTTTGTTGTTGTTGTTTTTTTTTTTTTTTTGTTTAATTTGTGTATGTAGAAGAGCTCCGCACTAGGCAGATCAGTGGATTCTCTACGCTGAATTGAGGCTGTGCAGGAAACAAACACAGTCGCTTATTCGTTGTTGTTTTATTTATTTTTTGTTCTTTTCTCTTCCCGGTGTGTTGCGGAGGTTCTGTTTTTTATAGGGTGGTGTGAGTGCAGCAATGAAGGAGGTCCCTGCTGGTTGTGACGGTGTCGCAAATTCTTCTGTTTGGTGTCGTCCATCGAGCGACAAAATTATCGATCGAGGTTCAATCTCGGCATTTGGAGTCAGGAAGTGCAGCGCTAGTGCTTTAGCATAGAGAAGTGTGGATCCGGTAATAGCGTTGTTGTCGAGGAGCTCGGATTCGAATGTCAGCATCTTCCAAGCTCTCTAGTTGAGGGCAACTGGAGCCATGGTTCTACTCAGATTAAGTTTTCTTCGACAATAGTTTTCCTCCCTTGAGCTACAAAAATATAGCGGCGGCCCGGTTCGGTTCATACTCTCTCCTTAGGTTGCGGCAGAACGTGTTGTACGTTGTGAAGTAGATTGGAGTTTTTGCGTTGTTGCTGGGAGGCGATGTAGGGCTGCAGTGCGAGTTTTTGGTTCTTGGTTCACATTTATAATTCCGTCTAGGTACAATAAAGCCGCCAATTCTTATATATCAGCGGTTCCTTCTTGATCAAGGCTGCAGTAGGCATTGATGGCTCTTGATAATTACGATTTTAGTTGTAGCAATGCGAGCTGACGGTCGGTGGCAATGGGGAAGAAGGTATCATGTGTGGGTGTGCGCATTGGATAATTCACACCTAATTCAATGGACTTTAATTATTTCTCTCTTGTTGCGCGTGATTGGTACCCTGACGTGGTCGAGTGCAGAGTTCTGACCTAGTACCGTCGGAAGGATATCGAGTTGGTTGCACAAAGTGTGTACATGCAAATCTGATCAGTGGGGCTACAATGTTTGTAAGCATTGATTATTAACTTCTTAATTGTGATCAAGTGTTTTCTTGATTAGCTTACATTGATTATTGGATGCTGTTAGAATTCTAGTGCCAGTTTTGGGCCTTTGGTTTGTTTTACTTTATTGGTCTCTTGCAACTATGCGATTGGCTTTATCGATATCAACAGTTATTTGGGCTGCATTGTTTTGCTAGGCGTTGAGTTGGCTGTCAACGACGTTGGGCCCTCGAGTTGCTTAGTCTTGGAAGGATAATCAAGGACCACCTCAGTGAAGTGATCAATTATTAGCCGAACGTCTCATCATAAAAGCTGCGGCACCATTAACATCATTTTGTGCACATGTCGATCAGCGTTGCATTCAAAGGCTAATACGAGTGGGGCAGAAATTGTCTGTTCTTTGAGGTGATTGAATGGAAGGCATTGTGTAGGTATAGTGGTGGCTTGCAAACCAGGTTGTACCACTAGTAGAGTAGTTTTGATTCTTAATAGGAGGGTGCTTAGTCAAGGTAAACGTTGGAGAGAAAAGGCGCTCTTCATCCTCACGATCCTGCTTCTTGATGAGCCCTGCAGCCAGATCGATACATCAAAGTTGTTGCACCCAAGAGTTGAAGATTTTTGTGCGGTGAACTGTTGGCTTGGGGGTGGCATCGTGTGGCCATATTGCCTTCATGTGCTGGTGCTATTCCACTGAGTGAATTGGAATTTGCTGCGCATCCATCTTCAACTTTCACTGCTGGATCGGGTGTTCGACACAGATGCAATTAAAGACTCATGTGATCATTTAGATTCCAAAATCCACAACTATTGAGTTAATCAAAATTCTAATTCTTGCTATCCGATTTGTCTTGTCATTTTTTAGTATACTTAGGACATGAATGAAGTGCCTTCGTGTTAGATGAATTTGGAGCTTTTGTGGATGAATTATTAAGACGATGAGGTTAGGATTTGAATGAATTTTTTGGATGAAAAATTATGGATAATTATTGATTAAGATTAGATTAATTCTTATACATGGATGAAAATTCATTTATGAATGAAATTTTAGTTTAGATGATTTTTATTACTAAACAATATAAATAAAGTAAAAACTCCATAATAAAAAAAAAATCCTTTTAAGTATGGATTTTTGAGGTGTTCAAGTGGATTATATTGTTGTTGTGGAATATGTGAGTATAAAATTTAATTAATTTAGAAAATCTTAGGAACTTAAGTAAAAATTAGAAGAATTTATTTAACTCACAATAGAAGGATTTAGGATTTGTTAGGTATTATTTTAAAATAAAGATAAAAAAATAGAATTAATAGTTTATTAAATCATTGTGAACTAAAATAGGATTCCAACTAGTAGAAGTTTATTAAATCATTGTGAACTAAGATAAGCTTCTAACTAGTAGAAGTTTATTTTAGTTCACAACAATCTTCTGTTATTTATAACATATCTATTTTTGATAGAGAAAAGACTTCAAGAAGTATTTCAAGTTAGTATTAAATTTATCAAGATGTTTTTAAGAAGAAGAATAGAAATGTTGTTTTGGAGCATTATCTTTATAATTGCTCATTTAATCTTTAAGAAAGAACTCAACCACCATTCTGACTAATCTATAGCTTATCACAAAATAAATTGGCTGCATTCAAGGAATACATTGACAAAAACATGGCTAAGTACTTTATATTCCATTTGAAATCTTAAATAGGACCTTATATCTTATTTGTAAAGATAAAAGGTAGATCACTTCTATTGTATATGTATAATTAAGGATTCAATAAGATTACCATTTAGAATATATATCTTATATTTTTGATATCAAGACCACTTTATTAGTTAAATCAAATAAAGATTTATACAAAAATAGATCTACAAAGAGCATATAACTTGTTATAGATAAAAAAAAATTAAAAAATAAATAAAATAAAGATTTAATATTAGGTATGGATATTTTTGAATACAATGTTATGCTTTTTAGATTCTTAAATGCGTCAAATACTTTTTAGCAACTTATAAATAATATTTTAATTTTTTTTTTAGATGATATTATTGTTTGTTATCTAGGTATCATTTTATTCTACTCTAAGAATTCAAAAAAGTATAGATTTTATATTTGTGATGTATTACAAAAACTTGCAAATATATGATTATATGCCAAGATAAAGAAGTACATAATTTATATAACTTAAGTTGATTTTTTAGAATATATTATTACAAATGATGACTTTATGATAGATTCTAAAAAAATTTAAATAATTATGGATTGAAAGATTCCTCAAATAATAAGAGATAAGTAATATTTTTTATAATTTTTTAATTACTATTAAATTTTTATTAAAAAAATTTCAAGTTGCAACTCTACTTACATATTTGACTTACAAAGACAAATGTGAGTCAAATAAAGTAGTTGAAGTGACGTTTGAAGTTTTTAAGATAGCTTTTATTTTTGTACAAATTTTTTATAATATTAATTTTTTTAAGTATTATTTATCAAAAAAAATATACTAGATTTTGCATGAGATGTAATATTATTACAAATAGAAGTAAATAATAAACTTCACCTTATAGCCTTTTATTTAAGAAAATTTACAACAACTAAAATCAATTATAAGATCCATAATAAAGAACTTTTTACAATTATAGATTTATTTTAAGAATGGCACCATTATTTAAAAGACACTTTAAGTTTAGCCACTATATATATGGATTACAAGAACCTTGAGTATTTCATGACAATATGTATTTTAAATCATTGCCAAGCCCATTAAAGTATGTCTATGTGAAGATTTGAATTCAAGATCATTTATTAACTAAGAAATCGACAAGGTTTATTAGACACCATTTTTAGACACTCTTATTTTGTACTAAAAGAAAAAATAATGTAGCTTCTAATCAACAAAAAATTATTCTTTTGAAGTTGGAGCAATTTTATCTTCAAGTAATAAAATCAAAATTGACTATTGATTTAATATTTTTTAATAATTTTAATTAATTATATCTTTAGAAATTCTTTTTCATGATATTAAAAATAATTTATCTAAATCTTATCATAATTAAAGTTAAGTTTAAAAATAAGATACTCTATTTCAAAAGATACTTATATGTTTTAAAAGATGAAGCACAATTGTGTGCTCTTCAAGCTTATGATAACTTTTAACTACATAATATATTAGAGACAATAAGACTTTGGGACTATTATCAAGAAATTTTTAGTGGCCTCAAATATAAAAGACACTTAAAAACTTTATAAAATCATGTGATATTTGTTCAAGATAAAAAACTCCTTATCATCAATCTCACATACTTTTGCAATTATTACCTATATTCAAAGAAACATGGTCTTTTATTTATATAGATTTTATCATAAATTTTTTAATTTTAAATTCTTATAATTCTATATTTATAATAGTAGATTACTTCACCAAGAAGATACATTTTGTACCATGTACAAAAATTATCAAAAATGAAAAAATAATAATTTTTTATATTATTTATTGATATCATAAATTATCAAAAGATATTACATTACATACAAAAACTCAATTATTATGAAGGTTTTTGAAAATCCTTTTCAAAATATTAAAGATGGAAATAAAACTATCTTTGGCTTTCTATTTTCAAATAGATTGATAAATAAAATAGATAGAACAAATTTTTGAGCAATATTCAAGATATACCATCAACTACTATTAAGATGATTGAATAATTCTATTGTCATTAGCTAAGTTTTCTTATAACAACATGGTTGATTTTTCTACTTAATACACATCTTTTTTTATTAATTATGATTATTATCTACAACTTTATAGTTTTGAATTTTCAAAGGTTTATAATAGTGTAAGATAAGATTTGATAAATTGTTTATCATAGCTATATTTTATAATGAAGGCACATTTAAAGCAAGCTCAAGAACAACAAAAGATCAATGCAAATGCATATGCAAAGAATAATCTTAACACTATATTAGCAGCAAGGTATGGTTATTTTATTTTAATATCAAGACTAGCTATCCTTATAAAAATCCAGATAATTATAAATTTTAACCATTTTTTTTTTGAATATATCAATCTAATTGCATATCAATTATATTAATATGAATCTATTAAGATTTGCTTTATATTTGGTGTATCTCCTTTTGAGCCATAGAAAATAGTGAATATCTTAGAAAGAAAGCAAATGCTATCTCTTCCTATAGAAGTGGATAATAATTAAGAGTTTGAAATTAAAAAAGTCTTAGATTAAAGGAAATACTAAAATAGGTTAAAATATCCTGTACATTGGTACAAATATGATATTAATAAATGTACATAGGAATAAGCAATAAATCTTTTAAAAAAAAGAACAAAATTTGATGCTTTTTCTTGTATTGAGGACATCTATCAAAACCAAATCAAAGAATCAAAATATGATCACTACGCTTTGTGAAACTCAGTCCTAAAAGCATAGATAATATCATGGATATATATAATTATGTATATAAGAAGTGTGAGGTTAAAAATAATTATAAATAGATTTAATAACATCTTATGGAAAAACTTCTTAGATACTTCATAAATGTATATTTGACTTTATATGTAGTTATAGTTGATGGACAGGTTGAAAAATTGACCAACAAGTTGGCCATAATGTTATATAATATGTTGACTTACTTAAGAATGTATCAAGTACTTAATTCTAAAAGATAAATTAAAACTTTTAATTACAAAAGTCTTAACAATTCTAATAGAATTCTAAGTAAATTCCAATTCAATCTTAGCAATCATAAAAAAATCTAAATTAATTCTTAAGAAATCTTAAAGAATATTTTTTAAAATTATAAAAAATAAATATAAAATTATAAAAATCTCAGATAAATATTAAACAAAGAAAACCTAAAAAATAATAAAAATACTTATAGAAATATAAAAAATAAAAATCATATAAAAATAATAAAAAAATCCTTAAAAAATATTTAAAAAAATTCCTTAGTATATCGTAAATAAATCTTAAGAATCTTAAGTAAATCCTAAAAAAATCTAAATAAAATCTTAAAAAAATCTTAATCATATTCTAATAAAATTTAAAGTAAATTTTAATTTCATTGATGTAAAAAGTTCAAAACTTAAAGATTTAAACTCAATCAAATTTTTATATTTTTTAATGTAATTTTTTGATCAATCTCAAATTTCAAATATAAATTAAAAAAAAAAATTATAAATCTATATAATTTTATCTATGAATCTACTAAAATTCTTATTAATTCTTCAAATACATAAGCCTCATTTTATTTTTTAAAATCCAAAATCATTGAAATTATCTTTCTTTTTAAAAAGCCCTTAAAAACTCAAGATCTCTACAAATGAGTTAAAACTAAAGCTAAAAAAAATCCTCTTAAATTTTATTATCTAATTTTACTCTTCAATCAGCAAACTAAAGTATGGAATTATTGTAGGTGTATAATTTTGTGTCTCAATGTTGGATTTCAATCCTAGTTTACAATTAGTCTTCTCCAATTATCAATTCTTGGTTTCTTAAGATAATTTTTTTAATAATTTTTTAAAATTCCTTTCTTAAGATATATCAATTTTTTTTTTTACATTTGTTTTTTCTTTAGTATTGCTATACAAAGTGAGTAAAAATCTATTTTATAAAAAAGCAATAGTAGCACATATTAATTTTACTACTTCTTGATTATTATCTATAATTCTAAGATAATTTATTATAATATTTTTATTTAAGATTTTCTATAATATGATCCATCTTTTTTTCTTTTACTTAATAGTCATATTATAAGACAACATTTGTCCTCCTTAAACTCATTCTTGGATATTAGTCTTCAATTTATTAGTGTAGGATATTCTTTAGCTTTTTTAAATTTTTTATCTTTATATTTCTCCTTAATTCCTATTTTAATATCACTCAATAGATTTTATTATTCATCAAAATATATACATATATTTATCTAAAAAATTTGACTCACTTAGCTACTATAAATATTTTTGATTTTTTTTCATCAAGTTCTCATGAAAATTATGTACTATTATTATAACCTTCCATCATAATATATAATTCAAATCAATTTTTTTAAAAAAATTATAATATATTATGTTAGTTATTTAAACTATCATCATAGAATAAAATCCAATCACCTTCTTCAATTTCCATAAGCCATAGTTGATGTCTTTTATTAAATCTTTCTTCAATATTTTCCCTTGCTTCTTTCAACCTCTCTATCGCTACTTTAATATCATCATATCTTCTTTTCAATTTTTAAATCTGTAATGATAAAAGTTCTTTTTTTATTAAGATTATCCTTTTATGATAACATACTTTATGTAGGCACTATTTTTTCTATTAGCATTATTGTCTTTTGTCCATACATTAATTTAGAAGGCATAAAACTTGTCATTATACAATGAGTTGTATGATCTATCCATATCACAAATGATAGTAGCCTAGGCCACTAATGTACTTTACTATTGCAAGTCTTTATTAATGCCTTAATAATAAGTAAATGTCTATATTTATTCTTTCTATTACCTTCTAAATTATATATTATTATCAAAGAAAGTTTAATTTTAATCTTATCAAATAATTTATTTTCTTCTTTTGTATCAAATTTCTTTCTATTTATAATTTTTTTAATACAACTATAGTAATAAATAGTGTCTTCTAAAAAAAAAGTGATATATACTTTCAATATTTTTTTGTTTTAATGCTTTTCCTTCAATCATATTTAATAATTCTTCTCATGCAAGTATCAAATACTTTATTTGTCTAAGTTTCATAGGTATGGCCACTAAACTCACCATCCACTTATAATATAGTACTACAGGATAATCCATGTCAATGCCAAATATTAAAATAAAGTCGAAAAATCTTGTATAATCATATGAATTCAGCCACATCTTTATACATATCTTTCTACCAATGCTTCTTCTTTAATTTAACAAAATTTATCCAAATTCCTTTAAGTCATGTCTACAAATTCTTATAGAATTTTTTTTAATAATCATTTATTGAGCTTGAAAACCACATATCATGTATTATGGTAATTTTCTTCTCTTTTTTGGATGATTCTACAAACATTTATCATATAAAATTATCCACAAGCCTTCTTACAAATTTTTGTAAATTCTTAATATGTCCAAATTTTTTATTGCTTTAATGTATTTAGATACTTTTCAACATATTTTTATTTACCTTCATATAAATCTCTTAAAAAATAATTCCAATTTTGCATTCAAATATACACCTTTTTCTTTTGATAAAACATTGGAATAAAAATTTGCACCCATATGAGCTTCCAAATCAAACATATCTTTTTCATCATAATATCTTATCTTTGATAATACATATGTAATTGAATTATCTTTTCTTGCAATATATTTAAACTTTGGATGTATAAATTTGATGTATGCTATCTACCTTAACATAGTAACATTAAAAATTGAACAACTTATAATCATGTCCAATAAAAATAGATATTTTTTTTATAACTATTAATATACCAATTAATTTTTTTATTTTATTTTTTAAAGCTATTACTATACTTCATAATTTTCTTTTGATTTATATATATATAAATATATATATATATATATATATGTCCTTTGTCTTACATTCAGAACCTTTTCTCTAAATCTTATTACATATTTATTTTCATGTTTATCATTTTGTCTAACTATCCAATCTATTCTAATTAGACTAGTATCAATTATTAATATCATAGGCCTTTCAAATTTATAATTTATTTTTTAAAAAATAGAAATAAAGAAAGATGTTCTTTTAATTTTTTTATATTTTTTTTATCCTTCTTTCTATTGAAATTTTTGATTTTTTCTCAGCAACTTATACAATAGTTTTGCAATATGTGTAAAATGAAATATCCTTACATGATAGAAAATAAATGCTCCTAAAATTATTTTAATTTTTATTGTGTATGTTTATTATTTTATCTTTTTAATAATATCTATTTTTCAATATTTAGCTTGTATTGACATGATCTATGCATGTGTTCAATAACAAGAATCTCATTTATTTAAAACATAGACTTTGCACCTGACATGGTCAAATATACATCTTCTAATTATGTTAAAATCTTTTCACTATCTAAAATATAATTTGCAACAAATCTTTGATACCCCCTGTAATTCAATGTCTCATCTTTTTCTTCTTTTGCACATCTTTTAATTAAAATATCATCTAAGAATGGCATAATTTTTTTGGTATAAAATTCTTTAATACTTTATTTATTCCATTCATCATATAAACCACTAAATTAGTAGTTCCTCAAGGAAATATATACATTTTTTTACTAATTCCAATGGAATCTTTATAGTAATTAAATCTTTACTTTGTAATGCCGATTGAAATTGATTGTATCCTAAGTAAAGTTCATCCATTGAATAGATTTCCCTTATAGCAAATACATCTACAAATTCAGCTACAATTGGACTTAAATCCATATTTCAAATAGTCATTTTACTCACAGATTTCATATCTTGAATAAATCTCATTGTTCTATTTTTCTTTGATATTATAAACCATTGATTAGTATAAGGTGCCATTGATGGTTTTTAAATCTCCATTTTAATCTTTTCATTGAATTAGTCAACTAACTTAGATAAATGTGCTTTTGATATTGAAATTAGTTATAATTTCTATGGCTCATAAAGAGTAATAAAAATAACCATAGGTGCTAAAATACTTATATCAATATATCCAATGCCATATGCTTTAAATACAAAAACCTTTTCATGTCTTGAAAGCATATCTCTAGAATATTTTTTTTCGTACTTTGCCAAAATTCTTTTACATTTAACCTTTAATCAATGTAATATAACATGTGTAAATTTATGCCATATCTTCCTATAATCTCTTAAATTTAATTTTGTAGATTCTCTACTTATCTTTTCTTCATAATTAGTGGTATTGGTAAAGCCATTGGTTTAATTCTTTTTTCCACTGATTTATATTTAGTTTCAATATATATCTCTTGGCTTTTTTTTAAAAAATTAATTTTTAAAAATTTATCATAAAATTCTTTATAATACACATTAATAATTCTATTTTATTTTTATAATTTATATTTTAAGAAATAATCTAAATCTTCCAAAGTATTTATAAATCCTACTTCTTTAAAGATTCTTGAAATAAATTCATTTTCAATTATTTTTTTAATTTTTTTAATTTTTATTTAATAATTTTAATATAATGTTTTTTTATCTTTTTGATCTTATCAATAGTATGAAATAATAATAGATAATCTTTTATTAATTTAATAAGTCCAATAGATAATATATTATCTTATATACTATAGAAATACTATTTTTTTGTTTAAATCATTGTAATCTTGCTTTACAATGGTGTTTGATAAAAATCCTTAAGGTCTTCAAAAATTTCATTTGATAATATTTTTTTCTTAATTTATTGTGATTTCTTTCATAATTTGCACAAATAATCAAAAAATAAACCTCTTTATTCCATCTTAGCTTCTTATCCTTGCATAAGTTGAACCATCATTCATAACCATTGCCTTTATTTGTTTAGCAATAATATAAAGTTGTCTCAATATAATAAGATATAAAGACATCTTATTCAAAGATTTTTTATTTCTTAAATAATATCTTATATAATTACGTTGATGTTTGAACAAGCTCCATATGAATCTCTCTTTGAATTATTTTTTGATCTTATCATCCATCCATGTTTAGTATTAATAGGCCATTTTTTTCTTTTTATACATCTCTTTTGTTATTAAATTGATTTTAAAATCATGATCAATTAATGCTATAATTGGTTCTTTTAATTCTCTCAATTTTATTTAAGTTTCTATATTGGCTCTTGTCCAATGATTTTAAGAATAATTTCTAGAAGTTTGAATTAGATCTTCATTTTTTATAAATCTAATTCATGAAACATTTCCAAAAAATTGCATTTCAACCTCTTCATTTGCATTGTTTTATATTACTCTTATTCTTTGTGCATTTGATGTCATAATATTTCTTATAGATTTTCATTATTTTTATTATATTAATAATAACCTCATAAAATTTATGCTTTGTAATCCTTAAAATTTCACCAATTTTACATTCAATCTTTCCACTTAAAACCAATTTTTTTAATATCTTTTTTATATTTATAGCAGCCACAATTACCAATTGTTAATTTTAAGTAAGAGTCTTTTTTTTATATATACATAATTTTTCTTTCTTTTATAGAAACATTCTCCATTTTTTCTTCATATATAGGATTTTTTTATTGTTGTGCTTTTTCTTTCTTTTTAGTCATTTTATATTGCTTTTTATTATTTTCATCTCTCTATTGTTTTTCTTCTATTAATGTTTTATGATAATTCTTTGCAATATGTGAATAAACGAATAAACTATCTACTAGATCATTCCACAAAATAATTTGTCAAATATTGTTGTCAAAACATTCTAAATCATTTCTTGTAATTTTTTTTCTCTTTAGCATAACTCATCATACTTAATCATAAGAAACTAGATTCTTTTATAAATTCAAAATTTATGCTTAGACATTTTCTTGAATTTTTTCTCTTTCAATATGTTGATGCTTTACTACTTGATACTATATATATTTTGAAAGCATCATTTACAAACGCCTTCATTTATCTTTTATTAAAGTTTGACTTCAATTTTTTTCTACTCTTTTTTAAGTATATTAGGCCATTTCTGAAAAAAACCAAATCTTTTGTGTAGCACCTCTATAAAATCTTCACATTTTTTTCTTCTTAGATGATCTATGCAATCACACCATATGCACCTACATACTACATTGTCTATTTGTCCATATTTTTTTCTTATTAATATTTTTGATGATTGATCCTTTTCCTCAAGTTTTACAAATTTTATTTACAAATTTTTCATCCTACCTATAATTTCATTAATGACCATTTCTTCTTTCTTTGATGTAGCCATTAAAGGTTAAATCATAGATGTAGGATAGATAGTATGAAATTTTATCTTAAATACTTACAATGGTTTTTAAATACCAACTATGTCATTTCTCTTTTTACTTTTTACAAACAACTCTACTATATCTTGCACTTTCTTCTAATTTTTTTATCAATTCTTCATCTTCTTTTTTATCAATAAGTAGAATTTCTAACTTTTTTTGTAATTTTTTATTAGTCCCTCGAAGAAAAATTTATATTTTATTTGGATCCAATAATTGCCTCTCTTTTTTAGATAAATAAGAATATTGTCTTTCAAATACTTCCAATAATTCTATTATTTCAACATCATTGTTAGGCCTTGCAATCCATTTAAAAAATGACTTCTTTGTAACATGATTACTATCTTCTAAAGTAATATCTTATAATGGACTTAATATGATTTCTTATTTTTGGAACAAAAGCTAATTCAAATAATTAAACTATCTCTTTTTCAAAAACATACTTCAAGTCTATTTGTTCAATACAACATCTTAAATATTTTGAAATATCTTGGTCTTCAATTGATTAATCTTGTCTATAACTGATTACAATTTATTTTTTTTCAAATCCTATTTTTTTAACTTTAACTTGTTGCTATTATATGAATAAAGCAAATGCATCAAACATGCCTGCAAAGTTAGGATTAAAATACATATCTTATCATCTATTAGTACCACAACTTGTGGCTCTATTAGCAACTCTATATAAAGCTCTAATTGAAGTACCATGTATAACTCCTTCTACAACTATCTTTAACTTCTATTTTTATAATTCAAACAAATAAAGATAATAATAATGATAATAAAATAAATAAATAAATAAACACACCTTCTACTCTAAACTTTTTAAGTTGGATTCACCAAATATGCCATATAATATATTGTCTTGCTTGAAAATATACTAGACACTTGATTGTCAAAGCTAAGTTAAAAATTTTAATTATAAAGCTCGTAACATCTCTAATAGAATCCTTAATAAAATCTAATTAAATTTTATAAATATTAAAAAAAATTATAAAAATTATAAAAAATTAAGAGATTATAAAAAATAAAAATAAAAAATAATAATTTAAATAAATCCTATATAAATCTTAATCAAATATGTAGAGTAGTTTTAAAATCTCAATAACTATTATTTGAATAATTGATTTTGACTAAAATAGTTCTAACATTTTAACCTTCAAGCAAACAACAAGCATACAAAGTCTAAGAAAAATCAAACTTATCAATTGAAAAAAAGAGCTCTTAATACTCTTGAGTATCAATTTTTTTTTTTTTTTTTTTTTTTTTCTCTAATGTAGATATTGATCTTCTAGCAACAATTAATCCTTCTTAAATTTTTCAATTGCTCTTCTAATTTACAAAGGTATAAAAATCCAAGTATAAATATTCTCACAATCTTTTGCAAGGTCATAGAAAATCTCATTGATCTTAAAAATTCAAAATTTGGAGATCCTAACTCAATCAAATTTCTATATCTTTCAATTTAACTATTAAATTGATATCAAATTTTAACTATATACTAAAATTATATATATTTATAAAACTACATAATTTTATTTATAAATCAACTATAATAATTATAAATTATTCAAATATATAAGCCTCTTTTATTTTTTTAAATCCAAGATCATTAAAAGCATTTCATTTTTTTAAAATCTTTCAAAATCTTAAGATCTCTCCAAATTACTTAAAACTAAAACAACCTTCTTAAAGTTTTTTTTTCTAACTTTGCTCTTCAATGAAAAAAGAAAATCTTAGAATTACCATAGGTATATAATTTTGTGCCTTAATATTTGATTTCAATCATAATTTACAACCAATCATCTCCAAATATTAATTCTTAGTTTCTTAAGGTCATTTGTACTATAAAATTCTCTTAATACCTTCTTTAAGATGTTTATAATAATTTTTTTTATATATTTTTTTTCTTTATTTATAGCCATATAAAGTGAGTAGAAATCCATTTTGAAAAAAAAAACCTTTAGTACTTACTTATTTTACTACCTCTTTGACAATTATCTATACTTCTAAGATAATTTATTATAATATTTTTATTTAAGCTTTTTTATAATATAATCCATATTTTTTTCTTGTACTTAAAATTCATATTACAATAAAATAATATGTAATATTTATTGGCAACTTGTAGCCTAAATTGACTATATGGCACACATATAGGAAACTTATCTTGCAACTTAAATACTTGTCTTATAAGTTAGACATGTATCAAAGGTTCTATATAATATCATCATATAGCTCCTAGTTAGATAGTATATATGGGGGCAAGAGTAATACCTTTCTCACTCTTATTAACACCTCTCTTATTCTTAGTCTTGTTTCAAGAGTCTTTAATCTTCTTGTCTTTGGCAATAGCCAATATAGCTATAATACTATATTATTTTTGAATGAACATCTATTCTTTTAAAATGATATAAGAGTTTATTTTTATTTTTATTTTTTGTGATTTATGTCATTAATACCATATTTGATTGTATTTTTTTAGTAAGTCTTATTTTATTTTTTGAATTTAATGTCCAAGTTTTTTATAATAAAAGTATTTTATCAAAAATTTGATGATTTATTTCTGAAAAGGCTTAAAATATATTTTTTTAATTATTAAATTTTTAGAATTTTTAGAATTTTTATATTATTACATAGCTTCTTTCTTACATAATAGGCTGATGTATTTTCAAAAGTTAATTTAATATCTTTTCTTAAAGTCCCTTCTTGAATTAAATTTGTTATTAGTGATTGTAAAGTACTACTTGGTTGGCCTCTTAAAGAACTAATAAAAGATCTATAAGGTGGTAACAAACTTTTTATCGAAGTCAAAATTGCTTCAACATTGGTATAAGATATCTTATTATAAAAAATTGTTTAAGATGTGATCTAAATACATAAATGTTATTCCTTTATTTTCTTTCATCTTAAGAGCAAATAATTTATTTTTAAAATGTGTATTTTTAAGTGCATCTTATAAGTCGACTACACTTTTTAATTCTTTTCATGCGTCATTTGATATCTTATATGATTATATATGACAAGTGATATTATTTTTTCTATGAGATTTCATTGCTTTTTACCTTTTTTTTAAGAGTAAAAACAAGACAATTTTTTTTGGTCTAGCCCTCTTCTTATAGAACCATATAAGATAATTGTCCATCATATGGCTTTATTTATTTGGAAAGTATCATGTTGGCCAAAATAATATTAGAACATGTTGTAATCTTATCTTTTTGATAATTGACAAAGATAATATATCTTTATCTTTGCATTGACTTAAATTTTTTGTTCTTAAGGTAAGGAAAGATGGAATACTAACAGCCATTTTAGCTATAGTTGGTATAGGTTTACTACCAAATACTAATAACTATAATTTTTTTGCCTTAAAAACAAATAGTAGTTCATATTGCCAAATGTTGAAGTAAGAGCCATTACATTTAGAAACATGGTTGATATCAACCAAGTGTGTCATTCTTAGTGGTATGATTTCACTATAGAATGAAATTTAAATTAGTTTATAAATTTAAAAATATTATTGAAAATACTTTTCTATCCATTATATTTATGAATAATATTTTAATTTGTACAAGGTGAGCATTATCTTCCATGAAATGAAAGATTGAAGATTCAGCACCAACTAAAACATTTACATCAAATTCTTGATGTATAGGCATTTTCATATGATTCTCAATTATGAACATTCTTTGTGCATAAGCAACAAATTTAAATTTTCTATATTTGCTGATCTTAACTCAACTCTGATACAATGTAGAATCATTAGAGATTAGAAGAATTGCATAATTGTGTAATAAAAAATAATTGAATCAATACATGAAGGTCTGGCCTTAAGTTGCAGGATAGAGACACAACTGTTTGGATCACTGTATACACCTTTATACATCTGAATTTTCTACTAGTATAATATACATAAACGTAGAAATATCCTACTATTGTATTAATTGTTTCTGTAAAAAAAACACAATCCGAGCGTAGTCGCTTACAATCTTATAATGAAGGCATGCATGAAACTCATAGAAATATACAGTTTTTGATTCCTAGCAATGTTGAGCAGCAGGAAATATCAACCCAAAGTTCGGCCAACTGTTCTTGGTGGGCTGCTCATGAAGAGTCGAGCAATTAATACCATGTTCATCCCTTCATCAGGTGATAAGGTTATAATAAATACCTGTTAATGAGTGAAGTTAGGAGTCGAGTTGCTTCGTTTCTCATGTGCAGATCTATACGTCCTAGAACGCATACAAGTTTGTATTGAAGAATGATGTTCGTGAGCGTTATTCTGAGGTGTCGCACCTCAGATTTTCGTGTGCGACCGAACTCAACGCAACTTTCACAAGAGGCCAGGGGAAAAAAATTCATGGGTCTGTAAAAATTGTCTTGGCTAGTGCTAACCCGTAAACTTTCATTACCTCCCGCCTGATGGTCTCCTATTCAGTTGAGACAAGAGGAATCGTGAAATAACCTTTTTACTAGCCATTTTTACCTCACACAAGAGTTGTTAAAGATGAAAGCGTGGTCACTGCTTCCACGTGAGTACATCCATAATGCTTGAAACCAGAATCATTATGAGTTCGGAAGTGGTTTCTATGACAACGACGCAGGAGTATGCTAGTATGACAACTATGGCTTGTAGCCATTCCCAGCCTGATGAGGTCCACTAAAGTATCTTGCATTGAATAATTCTATGCCGATTGAAGTATACACTAATAACGTGCTCCTGACAACTTGAGTTCTATCATCATCATAATCACTTAGCAAAATGAATATTTAGACATTTTTTTTAAAGAGGAGGACGATCACAAGACCCCATTAGAGGGCATGTGGTGTGTTTCTCATTAACTCAGTCTACCCCGCATGCATCTCACCACATGATATCCTCTGCATTGAGCAAATTTTCAAAGGGTGAAGTAGAATTGCGGGAGGCTCTCATTTTAGGACAACCTGAGCGATGTAGAAGTCCAAATCTCCAAGTGATTTTCCCCCGAGAAGTACGAGTATTTAAGTCCACCATGCTGGTCTAAGTTTGATATAATCTTATTTTCGAGAACTACTCCTCCGTCACCGCGATTCATCAGCTTTAACTGTCATAAACTGTGTAGCTGCCTCAGATAATCTCCAGGAACCGTTCTCTTCGATATAGGCTCTGAGGATGTGTAAATTCAGATTCCCACTCTCGCTTGAAACAGACATAATAGCTCTCCGGAGAATTCTACATATTTGGACGAAGGATTGTGTCTAGCACTGATTCTGTAATTCTGGTTTGAGTTCAAACCGATTTGAACTGAAGAAAATAGAATGTCCATGACGGCCACTGAGCTGATTTAAATTTGACCTGGTTTTAGTTGGATTACCGTTCCTGCACAGAACTGCATTCGGTTCAAAAAGAAATGGCGAAGTTCTTCGGAGCTGCCATTGCCATAAGTAGTTTGATTCTCTTCATAGGCACAGTTGGCATATTGGGAATGGGACGAGACCATTTCATGAACAGCTCAAAGTCCGTCGATTACAGGGATTATATAACAGGTGTGGTTATCTTCGGGGACTCCACTGTGGATGTAGGCAACAACAATTACCTTCTCACCGTGGTGAAGAGCAATTTCGAGCCGTATGGAACAAAATTCGAAGGGGGAGGTGCCGCTGGTCGCTTCTGTGATGGGCAGATAGCCATAGATTTTATAAGTGAGCGTCCTCTCTGCGGGAATGCATGATGTTTCTATCAGTCAAGCCAAAATGACTGATTCTCTTACATTGTTTAGTATAGTTCATAACCTTTCTCCAATAATGGAATGTTAATCTCTTTGGTTGTTGAATGAATTGGCAGCTCGAAAAATTGGCTATCCGTTGCCGCTACCATATTTGGCACCCAACGCGCATGGAAAAGCCATTCTCACTGGCATCAACTTCGCATCATCAGCTTCAGGCTGGTATGATAAGACGGCTGAAGCCTTCGTAAGAACCCGTTCTATACCTTGACCACTAATCTCTAACTTGATCAGTAACCAAATATTTGTATAAGTTTTCATACTTCTCTTAGTGACATTTTAGATACAAAAAACCCTATTATTTGTGCAGAATGTGAAAGGGTTGACGGAACAGCTTCTGTGGTACAAGAATTGGAAGAACGAGGTGGTGTCCTTGGCTGGTCAAGAGGAAGGGAACCACATCATCAGCAATGCCCTGTATGTTTTTAGCACTGGCTCCAATGACTGGATTAATAATTACTACTTATCCGATGATTTGATGGAGCAATACACCCCCGAAACATACACTACCTTCCTCATCAGCCTTGCCCGCTATCACATTCAGGTGCACCCCATGGTATTCATTTCAAAGGGCACTTCTATGTTCCACTGTTGAATCAAGTTGGTGATATGGTATAGTAACTTTTCATATGTAGATGGACAGGGTTAATACGGTTGATGGTTGAATGCAACAGGAGCTCTACGACTTAGGTGGTCGCAACATTGCGGTGTTGGGGCTCCCGCCGCTAGGGTGTCTGCCTTCTCAGATAACCTTGAATGGCAAAGGAAACCCAGGTTGCGTTGAGGATTTCAACATAGTTGCGAAGGATTTTAATGACCAGTTGCGCGCACTAGTCGCTGAACTGAAGCAGACTTTCCGCAAAGGACGTGTCGGGTACCTGGACACCTACACCATCCTCGACAAAATTGTCCACAATCCTGAATCATATGGTACGCGGTCCTCCGCCGTCACATGGATTTGACTGATAGCTCCTGCAAGATCGTCATGTGTTCCCTGCAGCAGCTCATCTACCACATTTGTGCAGGAATATCTGAGACGAGAATCGGGTGCTGTGGCATTGGGACAATCGAGACCGCAATTCTCTGCAACAAAGCATCAGTCGGCACCTGCCCAGATGCGTTCCCCTATGTCTGGTGGGACAGTTTCCATCCCACCGATCATGTTTACAGTTTGATCGCAGTGGATTTGTTTAATCAGGCTCTGCCTGTATTCGATGGTTCAACTCCCCAGCCCTAAACACTGCTATAGTTAGTCAGTTATGTTGTAAGCGATCTCGGATCATGTGGTCCGAACACAGTCAATCACACATCCGAAGCCCAACTCATACAATGAATGGTGTCGTCACCATCCCACGTCGACAAGAGTTCAGAGGGGCTTCACAAGACGATGCGTACATGACAAGCTAGAAGAACAGTTCGACACCATTGTTGGGTGGAGAAAAGCAGAGGCGTATTCTACACCATTCTACTACATTTTGAAAGAACACCGTACTAGAGAAAAAAACACTACAATATATTATTTGTATAAGTGTTTTAAACATCATTGATCATGGACTGAATTCCAGGATTCGAGTTCAGTATGTTACTGTAATGGAAACAACATTTTTAGGATTCTGATATCAACGATGATCCCACTGCGTTACAAACAAACAAATTACGATGGGATGTTTGTGTCAGTTTCACTGATAAGTTTACTTGTGATCTGAAGTCAGATCAAAGAATAAGTGTGCCTTGCGACCCATGGCTACAAGGCATTTTTAGCCTTGCAGATTCTACAGAACTAAGTATTCGAAGTTCTGTTGACTTACACGTTCTTTAACACATTACACAAAATACATGAATAAATAAATGAAATTTAAAAATATAAACTTAAAAAAACATGTAACCAACTGTTATTATTGTTGTTATTATTATTCCTTTGTTTAATTCTTTTCTTTCCATTTCTTTCTTTTTCTTTTTTTTGTTCTTTTGATTTAATTTAGCTATTGTAAAACATAGAATTCAAAGACCTAAGAATTAAGAATAGTTCAAAACTTTCATATTACACATCTCTTAAACAAATCCGTTACTTATACAATCAATACTTGTGAATCTAAATACTTATGATGAAACAAAATTCTTTGAGTAATATAATATTAAATTAGAAGAACTCCTTTGGATTTTTTCATTTAAAACATATCAATTTTTTTTTCAAACATATATTTTTAAAGATATATATATATATATATATACTAATAAGTGTGTTAATATGCATCTTTAAATTTTTACAACAAAGATAAGAAAAATATTTTATGATCTAAAAGAAATTATCAAAAATAAATCATTATTTCATTTGTAAATATTTACCAAATAAAAAAAATAAATATGTGTATATGTATGTATGTATGATAGAATTTTTATATGCTTAAAATTTGTGTATATACATATAAAATTTTAGTCAATGTGCTGAGAAGAGAGTCAAGTAGAATCCTTATTTTAATCACTAATTAATCCAAAAAAATTAAGGACAAGAGATGTTCCTCTAAATTCTATTGTCTATTCAAAAATGGTAGAAAAAATAATTAAATTCATCTCATATGTTGTTAAATTATTATTAATAATTTTATTATTTATTTTCTATTGATTTTTTAATTTAAAAATAAATAAATATTGGAAAAATCTCTTGTGTCATTATATTTTTTATATAGTAGATTTTATTTTGCTTCATAAAACTATAAATTTTATCAATCCAATATCACGTACTATTTTATTTCCTAAATGCTAAGTAAAATAATCAATTACCTTGTATTAATTTCTTTTTTTAATTTCTTATAATTTTGAATTGTAATGCTTTTTTATAAAAAAATAATATTGCTGTTGTTTTTTCTTTTTATGTTTAAGCATTACATAATAGTTACTTGTTGGACTAAATTTTATTTAATAGAAAGCATATAAATCTATAAGATCATGAGCATATCAATCTATAATTTTTTATTTTCAACTTATTAATGTTATGCTTAGACATTATTATCCATTTGTTTTTTGTTTTTTGTTTTTTTTTTTAATTCTTTTTACATCAAGCTTTGAAGACAATTCTTAGTTTATATTATTTTTAAAAATATATTAATATTTATTACAACTTAAAAAATAATAATAAATTTCATGGATTTTAGTAATTAAAGTGCTACTATTTATACAAAATCTTCTACTATATTTTAATAACTTTCTATATACTATACTATATGTATATTATGTGTTGTCAAATAAACATCTAATCACGTCTTAAATCTATATATGATTTAAAATATAATATAATTCAAAACAATTAAATATTAAATAATAAGAGTAAAATATTCTATATTTTGTATATATTTTGGGTTAGTAATTCAAAATTTAGTAAGAATTTTATAAAAAAATCAAATCATTCCAATAACAAATTTATAAACAAAACATACAAGTTTAATAATTAATTTAATCCTTCATAAAAATAAAATCAAAGAGCTAAAAGTTTCATATCAAAATTTATTAAAATATATAAAATGTTCTATTTTATTAAAAATTCCTCTTTTTTTTTACATTTAGAAGAAAAAAATTGCATCTAATTTTCATATAAAGTTTTGTATAATATTTTAAGAGACTTGCTTAGATTATCTATTCTTGCTTCAAACAACATACTAGACTAAGTAGCTTTAATTTCAATTAGAATCAAATTCTCTAAAAAAATAAATTATTATATTATATTAGGAGGGTATCTTTATTTTCAAATGTTTTATATATAATTTGAAACTATTTACTTTCTATAAAGTATATAGATCCTTGTCAGACTAAAGTATAGATTCTTCAACAACATTTTCTATCAAATAGTATATTTTTGATTATGTCTTGAAAAAATAACTAATTGGAATTTTTTTATATTATATCAATTTAGTAACAAGAAAAAAAAAACAATAACAACAGCAACACTTTCTTTGCATTAACTATTTTGTATTCTATGGATATATGAACAATATTCACACTCTACAAATTAAATAAATTTAAATTTAAATTTAAAATCTTATAATATTTTTGTGTGCAAAACTTGTAAAGTACTTTTTAACTTTACCATCTAGCAATGATTTATGGAAGTTGGCTCTAAAATAACTTATTTAAAATATTATTTATTTTCATCAACATTGTATAAAAGAATTGCTTCTATTTTCTTATTGAAACATACTCAATCTGTTTCAGATCTTTTGAATACATATGATACGTGATAACAAAAATTAACAATTGTTACAACAAACTCTCTCTCTCTCTCTCTCTCTCTCTATATTTATATATATATATATATATATGTATATCAATTTATTTGAAAGTTAATTCAATCATTTTTTAATATAATATGTTCAAACTTGATGTTAATTAGCATATATAAGACAATATAAGTCAAATAAATAAAGATTTATCATTAAAGACTTTATTGCTTATCATAAAAATAAAAATAAAATTTTACTGAATTTTTATTAATTTTAAATAGTACATTATTAATATTGTTTTTGTAAAGTATTTTGTCAAAAAAATATTAGATAGTACAATTTTTCTTGTTAATGTTTTTTTAAAAATCTGATAGAATATTCTCTTACTTTACAAGAATATATTTTGAGATAATAAGTACTACGTATTTCTAAATAACATATCATCTAATAAAAAATTAGAAGCTAATTTTTTTTTTATATTTTATTTCTATTTTCATAATATATAAAAGGCATCTTTATGCACTTGTATATTAAACCAAACACATGTACATTAAAAAAAAAATGTTATATCTATTATGTAAGACAACTTAGATATAATACAAAGAGACAAAGAAGTCTTCTAATTGGCCATGACAAAGGGAACTTGGGGAACATGGGCACAAGGAAACCAAGGAACATATGGGAAGGTGGGAACTATAGAAAATTGGAATGATGGAGGATGGATGAACAAGGAAATGGATGGACGTTCTAGAAGTTGCAGTGTTTTTGCTAGTATGTATGTGTGTGTGTATGTATATATATATATATATATATACAAGTTTAGATACTAAACTTTGAAAAATGTTTGTTTTAAATCCATTTGAAAAAGTAGATTAAAAAGTATGATGTAAGATATATACTTGAAGGCATTTTTTTCTTGAATTGCATCATTTGAAATAAAACAAGGAGATGTAATGGGATAAATTGAATGCATCTCAATCAATGTGCAACCAAAAAAAAGTTAGAAATGCAATCTTATGAAATCTCAGAAACATGAAATGGGAGATGTTAAAACTTGGAAACATACTTTCCATCCCGGCACTGATTCCGAAACTGGGTGGGTGCTGGAGGGCAATGGTCCCATGGACACGAAAGAAGAGAAGAGAATAATAGAATAGAAAACTGGAGCATAGCATCGCATACATGGCAAAATAAAGAGGCACACGTGTCCCCCCCACCCCCCGGGGGGGAGAGGGGAGGAGGGATTGCGGCGGAGAAACCCACCTGGGTGGGTGAGTGTAGAATTAGGGTTAGGGTTCCGTGCTTGTGTTGCACGCAGGACGGGGGTTGTCTATGGTGGGACGGAATCCATGGAGAGTGCGGTCTGAGTTCTAGAGGCGCTGCCACCTGAGCCAGCCCGGGAGTAGCAGCGCGCAGGGGCAGTGCAGTGTAGTGAAGGTCAGGCGACGGAGAGATGGCCCAAAGGGACAGGCGATTGAAGCCCAACATCCTGGTCACGGGGACACCAGGCACAGGGAAGACATCGACATGCTCTTTGTTGGCCGACGCTACAGGTCTTACCCACCTCAACGTTGGAGATCTGGTGAAACTGAAATCGCTTCACGACGGTTGGGACGACGAGCTCGAGTGCTTTATCCTCAATGAAGATTTGGTGAGGCTTTTGACCTTCATGTTGGTTGAGTTTCATCGGTTTTTAGTTGGTGTTTCAACGAAGAAGAGTGATCATGCTTGCGATGCTTTGTGATGTTCCAATTCGTGCCTTTTTTTTTTTTTTTTTTTTTTTTTTTTTTTTTTCTCCCTTTTCTTATCTAATTTGTGATTGATGATCAGCTTATCGATGAGATGGAGGATATGGTGAAGGGGGGTGGCACCATTGTGGACTATCATAGCTGTGATATTTTTCCAGAACGATGGTTTGACGCGATTGTGGTGTTGCAAACCGACAATGGAGTGCTGTATGAGCGGCTGACAAACAGGTTATACATTGTTAGAGGAACCACTCTTGACACGGGCAAATCGACGTAGTTGACTTAATCGATAGAGAGTTTACACTATTTGTGTTTCTCTTGATTAGTCATGTTTTGCTATGCAATCGCAGAAAGCAAGTCCACTTGCAGCCTTAATCTTCTGTAACAACTTCAATCCTATCTTTGTACTGTAAGTTGAATGTTCCATAATCCATGTTATTAGATCGCTGTAAGTGAGGTAGCGGTGGGTTCTGTTCAGAATTTTTTTCCTTAACTCTTTGCCTAATGGCTGAATGCAGAGGTTATACCGGTGCGAAACTCCAGAACAATATGGAATGTGAAATTTTTCAAGTACTTTTGGAGGAAGCACGTGAAAGTTATCCACAAGAACTTGTTCGAGCGTTGCCTAGCAACACCATTGAAGATATGAGTAATAACGTGGAGATTCTTAGTGACTGGGTCAGTGCGTGGTCCCCCCCTGCAGCGAATCTATCTTAAGGCCAGGCTGCCTGTAAAAATTATTATCGTCACTGTCAGTGATAATCATTGCGCAGCGTTTCATATTTTGGCTAAATAGTGCGAGTCTCAGTGAGATCGGAGTTGTTTGCAGAATTTGAGGTGCAAGTTATTGCCTCTTGCTGCATCTTTAACGTATTTTGCAACTTAATTCTGCACAGGGTTACACATTAGTGGTAATCAGCAACTCTATACGAAACCGATTTAACCTTCAATATTTCTGGAGCTTGCTAAGGCCCGCTTAATGTATTATGGGAATTTTCCGTACGAAATCGTTTACTGGAAATGGAAGACTGAGAAGAACTCCGATGAGGAGTCGGAGCGGTGAAACTGAGTAGGTTAATCATGCGAGGTCGTTCACACAAACTCATGCCCTTGCTTATCTCAACCCAAATTGGTAGCAGTTGCCAATGTTGTTCTAACCTTGATTCATACAGCGATGGGCATTCTTCCCGAGTTACCGATTTGTAGCAGGTTGGGAAATGATACTTAGCTTTCCTGAGGTGAGAGGGTGAGGAAGTGTGAAAGATGCCATCAGTGTACCTCAATTGGCACACTTTGCATGAGTACATGCTGGCGGTAATACGGAAGATGGATGTGTCACAAGCTGTGAGCTACAAAAGACGACCTAGGTGTGGATGAGTTACGCAGTTGTTTACTGGGGCCCTGGTCTGTTGTATGTCAGAACCAGGTCCCAGGACCCGAGTCTGTAGTTATAGGAGATCTACGTAAAACGTCGAGTGGGTCAATGACATGTGTGGGCCCATCGCTGGTTCAGGCGGCTGGCAATAACGGAAAAGCCATTTGGGAGGGTGATGGGGAGTGGATCTGGGGTACCGTGCATCAGCAGCAGCAGGGTTTTTGTTTGAAGACCTGCCAGCTTGCCCCACCGGGCGGAGCGACCAGCACCACCTGCCATCATAGTCATCGGTGGTGGGGTGCTGCAGAGAATGGCAGCCGAGCATCAGCATCAAAAATACAATGCTCCCTGTTGAGAATCTTTAGAAAGACACAATAGTAATAGTAAGTCATACACACACAAGAGTAGTAGTAAGTCATATACACAAGAGGGTTTCTAAGGAGAGAGAGCTACACACATAAAATTCTATTGATCTGGTTGTGTCTCGTATATAAGAAGAGAAAAGTGGAGAGGATGAACAATACTTCTCTACTAGATTCTAAGTATTGTAGCTATGGTATTTATTGTAATCTATAGTAAATGTTATGGAAAGCGTTGGCTATATTTAATGATTTCAACATTTTTCCTCGTTCATCATAATAATTACATGATATAAAACTTGTATAGAATTATGATCTATACTTTTTTGCGATCTTAGAAGATGAACAATTGTTGCCTCATTAAAACCTTATCTAGGAAAATCTTATTGTATTTAAGGACAAAACCATAGATGAAAGAAAAAGAATACAAAATTATATTCTTTAATTATTTAAAGAGTTCATTAACTTTCTTATTTAAGAAAATCAAGTCGTCGCATACCAATGCCAAAAGTACGTCGACGATGGTTGCACAATGGGAGAGCTTTGGTGAAGAGATCAGCAAGGTTATTTGTAGATTCAATTTTCTTAATTATAAGTGCTTGATTAGTAATCAAGTCATGGATATAACTAAAATACTTTGGATCAATATGCTTTGTCATGTCACCTTTAATGAAACCAACTTGCATCTGTGCAATACAAGCACTATTATCTTCATGCAAGATAGTTGGAGAGTCATCAAATGAAAATCCACAGGTTGTTTGAATGAATTTGTCAATTGATCGCAACCAAATACATTCTCGAGATGCTTCATGTAAGGCAATAATTTCTGCATGGTTGGATGAAGTTGCAATTATTGTTTCTTTCATTGATTTCCATGATATTGCAGCTCTATGTCTTAAAAATACATATCTTGTTTAAGATTAAGCTGTTGCAGTATTAGATTTATATCTTGCATCACAATATCCAACTAATCTTGGATCTACGGATTGTGTGTAGTATAATCCCAAGTCTTCAGTATCTTTTAAATAATGTAATAAATATTTGATGCCATTCCAATGTTGTAGTGTTGGACGTGTACTATGTCTTGCAAGAACACTAACTGCAAATGCAATATTTAGTCTTATAGATGTAGCTAAAAACAAAAGTGCTTTAACTGTTGCGAGGTATGGATATTGATCTTCCAATATTTTCTCCTCCTCCTTGCATGGATGATATGGATCATGACCATCACAACCACGTCCAACCATTGGTGTAGACAATGGACAATGGACAAGCATCAATCATATTAAATCTTTGCAAGATTTGTCTAATATATCTTAGTTGATAGAAAAAATGTTATCATCTGTTAGATGCATGATCTGAAGACCAATACAGAAAGTTGTTTTTCCTAGCATTTTCATCTCAAATTCATGTATAAGTAGGTTATTAGCTATAACACATGCACATGTAGTGTCCACTAGGTTAAGATCATCAACATATACTGCGATGATGACAAAACTAGTTTTATCTCGTTTGATAAATAAACAAGAAATTAATAGATCACTTATAAAATTATTTGTAATTAAATAATCTCAAAGACGTTGATACCACATGGGTTTGGATTGTTTTAAATCATACAAGGCCTTACATAATTTAATACCACAATATTGTCTTGGAGCGTGTTGATTTGGAGTTCCTATTTCTAAGCCAGGTGGAACTTTCATATAAATATTTGCATCAAGAGAACCATATAGATATGGAGTTAATACATCCATCAGATGCATTTCAAGGGTGACATGAACTGTCATTCTAATAATATATCGAAATGTAATTGAATCCATGACTGAAGAATATGTAGATTCATAATCAATGCCAAATCGTTGAATAAATCCTTGAGCAACAAGACAAGCTTTATAGTAGATTATTTGGCCTTGAGCATCTTGCTTACATATTAATACCATTTTATATCCCATAGGGTGAGATGTAAGAGTGTCTATAATTGGACCAAAGACTTTCTTCTTATACAAAGAGGCATATTCCTTCTCAATAGCAATTTTTTATTTTTGCCAATCAGAGTGATGCATCGCCTCCTAAATGGTTTGAGGTTTAGGATCATCTTCCTTGCAAGAAAGGGCTTCTATAATCATATATGCAAATGATTCATCTACCGTAATAGATGGTCTGTCTCAAATATCATCTGTAGCATAATACAGAATAGATAATTCTTTACTCAACTTGTTCTTATTCCTTCCAATTCCAAGATTGTTTTTCATAGGAATTGAAGGTACATTATGCATGAATATATTATCATGAATTGATAGTCCTACAAGATGAGTGGCAATTTCTTCAGAAATAATACCAGGATTAGTCAATTTTATAGCTTTCTTCTTACGTGGTTGCTTATCTAGTCCACGAATTCTTTTAGTTGTTGTTGTTATAACTTGAGGTATTGTAGTCAATGGCACTGCAATCTGAGCAAGTGCATTCTGAGCCTCATTAATAGGAACTCTTATAATTCTAGGTACATCATTGAAGCCATTAGGTGTTTCATTTGCGATCCGTTTTAGATGTAAAATCTTAGCAACTTTAGTTTCTACCAAAGATGTCATAGGATTGGAATTCATTGTAAACGTTTTTGGTACTTCAAATATGAGTACTTTATTTCTTTGTTGATTGGATATTCTTCCTTGAAGAGATGAGAATACATTTTCTTCAAAACAACAATTTTACAAATGTGCACGTAACAATGTGCCAGTTGATGGATCAACAATATGAATAATGCTTGGTGAATCAAAACCAACATATATGCCTTCTTGTCGATGAGGTCCAATGGTACGTCATTGAGGTTCTAGTATTGGAATCCAAGCACGGCAACCAAATACTCGTAAGTGAGATATATTTGGAACATGACCCAAAATGAACTCATGTAGTGAAACAATTTGAAGAGAAGAAGGGCGGAGGTGTATTAATGCTGCAACATATAAAATTGCATGACCCCACATAGATGCAGGTAAATTTGCGTGAATGAGGAGTGGCCGGGTAATGAGTTGTATACGCTTTATAAATGACTCTACAAGTCCATTTTGAGCATGTTCATATGGAACACAATATGTCAACTCAATTCTTATTGCAGTACAATAGTCTTCAAAAGACTTTGATGCAAATTCTTTTGCATCATCTATATGCAATGTTTTTATAGGACAATCAAGAAAATGTGCTTGAAATCGAATAAGCATAGATATAAGATTGGCAAACACCATATTTTGAGTTGATAATAATGAAACATGTGATTGTTTACATGATGCATCAAAAAGACCAAAAAATAACAAAATGATCTTGATATTGCATTAATAGGACCACAAATATCACCATGCAATCTTTCAAGCATTGGTGGTAATTCTTGTGGAAGTTTTCAAATTGAAGACCGAGTAATCATTTTACCTTGCACACATACACGACATAATTTGATAGAGTCTACATCCATAGGCTTTAAATTGTACACAGTTATACATAGAATGATTTTTCTAAATAATGTGGATCTTGCATGTTCCAATCATCCATGCCAAAGAGAAACACGACTCTTTGTGATAGATGATGTAAAATTAAATATAATGGGAGGTCGAATCATAATTTGATATAAATCATTTTCTATAGCAAAAGCTTTTTCAAAAACTTTATGATTCTTTGCAACATCTTTTTCTATTTAAAGTGGTGGTTGAGAGGTGATAACCATTAATACACACATCTTGATAGCTGATCAGAATCCGAGGTGTTGAAGGTGCAAACATTGCATGTTTAGATTTTATGATGGAACCCACAGGTAATTTTACCATCGCTGTGGCCTCTCGGAAAAAAAATACATTTTCTCCAGCCATGGTCATCATATTTTTAGTTTGCCAAGTTGAAGATTTTTCAACAAAAAATCGTCTATCTCGCAAGATAGTATGTGTTATTACAAAATCAATGAGCGCATCATTTGATTCATCATTAGAGGTTTTGTCATTCATATAAGCCTCTAAATCATCAACACCAATTGAATCCATTGATGCATCTATGGTATGAACTTCACGAGCCTTAGCTTGCAATTTCTTATTTTTTTAGAATATTTTAATAAAATATTTTGAAGTATGGCACACATGTGCTAAATATCCAATCATTCCACACTTATGGCAAGAATACATCTTTGATTTTTATTTTTTACTATAATTAATAGTAGAAAATTTATTCTTTCCATATGGGTAGAAATGGTCATGACTATGACTACTCTGATACTTATGAGCACGTTTCTCATGTTTACATAATTTCTTATTAGACTTTGAAATATTAAGTACATGAGATTCTAGAACTGTAGTTCTAATAGGACAAGCTTTCGCATTGTACAAGAATAGCTCATTTTGCTTCTCCACAAGAAGTAGATAGGACATGAGATTAGAATGACTCAGAAATTTTATGTTCTTATATTGTTGTGCAAGCACAGCAGATACATGAAGAAATGTAGAGAGAGTTTTTTCAATCATTTCTTCTTTAGAAATGCTTTGTCTACATAATCGTAATTGTGAAATAATATTATACATTTTATTATTAAAAGCATTTAAATTTGGAAAATCCAAGATACATAAATGTGTCCAATTATGATATGCACGTGGAAGAAAAATGGTCTTTTGATGATCAAACCTGGATTTAAGATTCTTCCAAAGTTTTGCAGGATCTTCCATTTCTAAATATTGATGTTGTAATGCACGTACAAGATGACGAAAAAGGAGAAGAAGTGCGTTCCAATGAATAGGAAGAGGTATAGAAATACTTATTGTAGGAGATTCTTCAAACATAATAGCATCTGAGAGTTGTTCTGCAAATAAATTTACTTTTGCCATTTTTGTCCATAATAGATAATTGTTTCCATCGACAATCAATGGTAGAAATAATAGAGCTTGAAAATGTTGGGATACACTAATAATAGTTGGAACCATCGTTGAAGCATTTGAAGATGTTGAAGTACTCATTATAAATAAATCTGTAAAGAAAATACAAGATCAAATAGAAAAGTTGAGTAAAACGTACCTTAAAATATAAAGTCAAATAAAATGATAAACTTGAATTTAAAAAACGAAATTATTATTATTATTATTTAAATAAGGTTGTGGATTAAGACAATAGAACAATAATAAGATGGCGGCAACAGGTAGTGGTAGGGTGGCAATAGTAGGGTGGCAAGGTAGCAACGGCGGGCAACGGCACGCAGTACCGACAGGCAACGGTAGGTGGCAACGACGAGCAAGTGCAGGCGACAACGGTGGACAACAGCGGCGGGCAACAGACAACAGCAGCGGTGATAGGGCAATGACGATAGTGAGTGACAATAGGGTGGCAGCAGCGAGTTTGGTGGTAGCTTGGTGGCAGTTTGGTGGCAATTTGGCGGTAGGCACGGGGCTTAGCATGGAGCAAGCTGGAGTAGAGTTGGACTGGATCAAGTATTCTAAAGAAGTATTCTAAGCAAACAGGGTAGAGAGTGGAACAAGTGTTCTAAGCAAGCAGCTAATGTATGAGGGGCCAGTAAGAAGAGCAAAAAGAGCATGAGGCAGACACTGAGCAAGAGTAACAACAGGTTTGAATAAAAAAGACTAGAACAAAAGAAATTGTGATAGTGTGTAGAAGAGAGTCGTGCTGATAACGTGTTGAGAATGCTTAGAAAGACACAAGAGTAATAGTAAGTCATACACACACACAAGAGTAGTAGTAAGTCATATATACAAGAGGGTTTTTAAGGAGAGAGAGCTTTACATATAAAATTCTATTGATCTGATTGTGTCTCGTATACAAGAAGAGAAAAGGAGAGAGGATAAATAGTATTTCTCCACTAGACTCTAAATACTGTAGCTATAGTATTTACTGTAGTCTATATTAAATGTTATGGAGAGTGTTGGCTACATTTAATGATCTCAACACTCCTAACAGAGCATTGAGATTTTTGTACAGTGCCAAAGAATTAAATATCTAAAGCTTGTTTTACCTTGAGGGAGGTCTTCAAAGATTCGTGTTCCTACATGAAACATAATACACTATCATAGAAGCTAGGCCTTTTCTTTTCATAGGCAAAGACTACTCATTTTTCAAAGAGAAAGTATATTTGGTAAAGAAAATGGTTCAATAAATATATGATAATTGAAAAAATTTGTTAGTTTATGCAGAAATTGAAATAACACAATATGTTGACTATTAATATATAAAAATAATATAAACACGGCAAAAAAAAAAAAAAAATATCAATTATCAAAAGACATTAGGTAGGAGGGGATAATTATCTATAATTAGGAGATGACAAGGGTCCACACCTACTTGCTTGCAAATTGTACAACCATGGTTCATTTGAGTCTACTTCCAAAATGAGATCATACTTGCAATACACTTGATAAATTATAAAATACTAGCATTTAGAATATCAGGTGCTTTTGCAATCTTATCAAATCAAAGACTCAAAATTTGCCAAAAGCATGTAGAGATTCTCCACATAAGCAAAAGTAACCTTGAGTATAAGATTGATGTAGAATTTGGCTTGGAAAAGCATCTCACTCAAAAGTGAAAGGAATAAGACAACCTAAATCCTTCAAACCTTGATACTAACGTATACTTTTTTACCTTTATAGTCTTTGCTGATTTTAAGCCAAGACACTTAAATGTATTTTTTGTACTAAAATTAACTATGTATGCAATGTCACGAACATATATTTATTGTAATTATTACCTAAATAATATGAATAGGTAGAAGTAGATAAAAATAGATTAATTTCAAAATATATTTTATAAAATCTTTCTAGAAACTTTATAGATATTGTTTTGATTTTACATATATTTGTAATTGATTGATAGATTAAAAACTTGGCCAATAAATTAATCACGTTTTTGTATTATAATTGTTTATAATATGTAAAAATTAACTAAAATAGATAATATATTTATAAGTGTTGATGTATTTTAGAGTGGTTAGTAGGTTAATTTAAAGAGAGTTGATGCAAGAAAATTTATTTTGAAGTTTAACTATATTGATTATAATGTTTAAAATATATAAGATTTAAATATTTAATATAAAATTTAAAGAAAAGATTGGAGCTCAAAGATGAAGATTCAAACCTCTAAAAAGCTTATTTGGAAGGATGAAAGTAAAGTATGGATGGATGAAGGCTAAAAATAAAGATCTTTATCTCTATTGATCGAAGGCTATGCCCAATAGGCATTCAGCAGGCTATCCACAACCATAACAAGGATTTTGGCAACTTCACATAGGGCATTTGAGAATTAGAAGTAAGAATTATAAGGTTTAGGATTTGGGCCACAATATATATGCAAATTTTAGAGGATTTGGAGTTAAGGTGATGAAGTTGTAGTCGTTTGAAATTAAGGTATCTTTTTAAGTTATATTGTTACTATTTTGAAGATATGAGGAGTTTTTATGATAGATTTTGGAGATCAAGAGAAACAACTATAAGGGTGATTTTAAGATCTACATCTCTTGTATAAGAATTTATGTATTTGGATTTTTTATGAAGAAGTTATAGAGCATTGAAGACAGCATATATAATTCAAAGGTAGTAAGTGAGTCATTTTGTTGATAGTAATGGTTTGAGCCATATCTTGAGTTTCCGGATGAATTTTTAACTCAAATTTTTAAAAAATATGTGTTATTAGGTTAAAAATTTATATATCAAAATTTTATAATATTTGAATTCTTATTTTGTGAGAGATGAAGAAATTTGCACATGGATATATGTAAGCAAGGGTTTGAAGCTACTGTCACGATTTTGGCAATATCTTGAGATCCGTAATGAATTTATGATTGAAATTTGTTGTAATAGTTGCTAAAAGTACATAAGTACTTCATGTAAAATTTGGATTTTTTTAGATAAACCGATCGTGAGATATGAGCTATTGAAGTTTGGAAAAAATTGACCTCAAGGATATATAAGTTTTTATAATATTATGATTATATTTTTGATGATCTTTGATACTTAGGACTTATGTATTAATACAATTATCTATATAGGGATAGTTTTATATATAAACTTGGTTTTTTTTATTTTTGTTTTTTATTTTATTTATTTTGAGGCTTGGTTGAATAATTAGTGACCGCCAAAAGCCTAGCACTTTCTTAGGGTAAATTCTCTCTACTCCAACATATTGATACTTCCATTGAAAGTGCCTTAAGATACTAATTTTTCAACTAGACAAGATGAGAGATACAAAGCAAAGAGGCTCAAATAATAGAGGTGGAGCAAAAACTAGTTAAATATATGGAACCAAACGAGTTATCAAAGAAGTTTGAGAAGAAATTTGGATAACTTCTATTATCTGAGAAGTGCCTTCTAGAAGTGAAGAAATTAGAGCTATTCTTGCAAGCTGAAAATGAGATTCTAGAGAATAGATTGCTTCTTTTTTTTTAAGATAGAATAACAGAAGGTGGTTTATTACTGATTAGAGAAGGTTGGACAAGGCGATGAGCCTGATTGCTGAGTAACAATATGTGAAGTCTTGAGGATTTGGAACAAGGATAGAAGCTACATTAATAAAAGGTATGAAAGCTCTAACAACAACTTAGTCTACTCCTATGCCATCAACTTCTTTAAGAAATAAGAATGTAGATAAAAAAGCCCTTGATGAGTTGATGAGAAACATGAAAGAATTGATAATAGAAATGACTGCTTTGAAGAAAGACACAAGATCAGGTATTTCATGATCAACTAAATGATGAAAGAGATTTTTTGTGAAGTACATTTGGTATGATGATCCAAATCACAAATGTGTAAATTATGGATTATATTCAAATGCCATGAAGAATGACATTATTACCTTCAAAGAAGGTAGAAATAAATATGCTATAATATTTGAGCCTCTTCAGACTAACTTTGGAAGAAGAGGCATGAAAAAATTAATGGAGGATAGATTGGAGAGAAACAACTCTTCACTTGATAAGGAAGTAGAAACTTATACCATTGATGCTGAATATATCAAGGTGGCAATTTCTATACATGTATTTAAAGAAGTAATGGTGATTAGAGCTCAAGCTATTAGAAGACTAACTTGATAGAATGATCTAATTGATGTAACCACCATCAAGGCCTATTTGGTGAGTGAGCATAGAGAGAAAGAATCTTATGATGCATGAATAGAGATTAAGAGAGGCAAAACTAGTAAAGAAGAAGAGGTAGGAGAGCCAATCAACAAGAAAAAGGCTCCAAGTAGTAGAAACACTGCTTCATATTTAGTAACTGATATTTTATTGTTAAAAAAAATAAAATAAGAGGAGAGAATGGATAGTAGTAAGGACAAGACAAGGAAAGACAATACTAAATGAAAGAGTAAGGCAGTAGCCTATAAACTTCAATCTGAGATCAAATCCTCATTTGACATGAAAGACATCTTAGAAGAGAAGATTTTGAATGTTAAGATTGAGTTTATCTTGAGGGAAGTTCTTGGTATTGCCAAAAAAGGTTTTTATGAGCTCATCATTGATATTATCAAGAGGAAGAAGGAAATAATAGCTAAAATAATAATGACAAGAACAATGGATATTCTAATGATTAAAGAAAAAGAAGAGGAGATTGGACAAGTTTTTACCTTGAAATGTCATAATATGGGCAATAGTCACCAAAGTAAAAGGTATGGAGTTATTTATAATAAGATTGTAAAAAAAGAAGTTGAAATTATAGAGGAAGATTTGTGTGATGATATATAGGATGAAGTGCTACAAATATTTTTATGTCATAGAATGGCTAACATAAAGGTGGAAGCCAAAATTAGTAAGAACTAAGAAGAAGGAGTTATAATGGAGGCCAAAATGTCTCAATGTGAGGTTAATAAGCTATGGTGAAATGATGGTGAAGTTTTGACACCTTACATTTATCCATTTTTGACAAGAGCTACCATAAAGATACATATAAAGATTGGAGGTCTTGAAAAACCAATCCTAACATTGGTAGATCATGGCTTTAAGATTAACCAATGTTAGAGCCATGATCTACCAATGTTTCTAGATAAGATTTTAGATTTCTAGATTACATATGTGGAACATGAGGTACCATAGGTGCAAAAAAATCATCTACTATAGCATGCCATAATATACAGAGAAGTGATTGTAAGGGGATCTAGATTGAAGGAGATAAGAATGATTGGATATAATTTCATAGAGGAGACATTGGCCAAGTTAAAGATTGGACGGAATGAATTTTTCAAAGAACTTGAGAAAAAAAGGTTCCAAGAAATAATCTCTAAGCATGGTAAGGCTTTTACCTCTTTACAAGATGACATTAGATGTATTAATCCAAAAGTTATTGTGGCAATGGTCAATTTTACTATTCCACATGTGCCTTAAAATTTAAAGTCAATTTCTATGCGAAAAGCCTTGCTATCTAAGTTGATGAGTCTATTGAAGGAAAAGATGCAAATGAAAATACTTGAACTATCTATGGCTCCATACTTTAATTGATTGTTCACAGTACAAAAGAAGTCTAGAGCTTTGAGATTCATTCAAGACATGCAATCAATGAACAAGGTAAAAATCAAAATTAAGGGATTGAGACCAATTGTAGATGAAGTTGTTGAGGCTTTTGCAAGACATACAATCTATTCTATTAGAGATCTTTATTCTAGTTATGATCAATTTCAACTTGCATTAGAAAGTACAGATTTGACAACCATGAAGATTCCATTAAAACTTATGAGGATGTGTATTTTGTCTCAAGGTGCCACTAATTCAATAACTCATATGCAAAATGCCATGAATAAAATCTTAAGAGATTTTGTAGCTGAAAAGACTATTCTTTTTGTGGATGATATACCTATCAAAGTTTGCAAAGAAGAGGCTAGATACTTAACATTGGATACTGATGGATGCAGAAGGTTTAGCAAAGATCACATTAAAGATGTGGAGAAGATTTTGAAGAAGCTTGAAGAAATAGATTTAATCTTGTCGATTGATAAGTCTAAGTTTGGAATTGATGAGTTTGTAATGGTTGGACATTTATATAGAAGATATGGCAAAAAACCTAAGCTTGAAAAGATTGATGCTATTGCTAGGATGAAATCATGTAGTAGCATCACTGAAATAAGGAGGTTTTTAGGAGCTTGTGTCTTCTATCAGATTTTAATTCCTTACTTTGCTCACATAGCTTAGCTATTATATAGTCTTGTGAAAAAAAAACCAAGTTTAGATGGAAAAAAAAATAAGGGCTAGCCGTGGATGGTCTAAAAGAAATTTTAAAGTTGCTACTAGTCTTGAGGCAAATTGACTATGATTGTAGAAGACCAGTTGTTATTACTATTGATACAAGTCTTATTGCTATTAGATGGGCTATTAATTAAGATGATATAGATGGTAGAAAGTTTGCTATTAGGTTTGGAACAAGAATTTTTATAGATAAACAAAGAGCATATGTAGAAATAAAGAGGGAGCTTTTGGAAGCACTTATAGTTATAAAAGTAAAAAAAAATTACATAATTTTTATTGATTATAATTACCAATTATTCTATTCATTATTGGATATAATTACCACCTATTCTATTCTTAATATTGCCATGTTAAGGTGAATAGCATACATTAAATTATTTAATCTTATGTTGGTATATATTTTTGATAAAAAGAATTTTGTGGCACATATACTATCTAGAGCCAGATATATTTGTGAAGAAAAAATAGAAACACAAGAAATTACTAAAGATGATAAAGATGAGGACTATGGCTATGTGTTGGCTACTAATATAATAAAGACAAGTGATGAAGATGTGGCTTTTAGAGAAGATATTTATAGAATTAGGTTAAGAGATATTGGTATCTATTTGAGTAATTGTGATTGCTCGTTTTACTTATTCCAAAAGAAACCTCTTAGAATAAATCCGTAGAGGGAGATTTGAACACGGGGAATGACTTATTGCTTAAGCGTTCACGTTAGGGTCATACAATCAATTACCTCCTGAATGTATCATCTCTATTTCTAATATCTGAACATTTAAGGAAACTATAATCTCCTCCTTTACCTTATCAGTCTCTTCCTTACAATAATTCAGTCATACCAATAACTGCTATTTCTACCAATATATTCACCCTCATAATCTCCAACTGTAATACTGCACCCTCACACCTTTCAGCACACAATTACCCTCATTCTAATCACTAGAATTCTTCATTCAAAACTGCCATTCACATTACGATGTTTCATACAAACATAGACTCATTCTCTCTGCTGAACTATAATCAAATTTCAGCATTCAATCTTTCTTCTTCTCAAATAATACCAATCATATTTCCATTCCATAATTTACTTCACAATATTCAGAAACTTTCAATCCTGTTATTCAAAGAAAATAACAAACAAAAGAAAAGAGGTAGCACCAAGCTTACTCCGGCTCACAACTATCATAGCGATGGCCCTTGGCTCATGACTATCACAGTCTGGCACCCTAATTAACTTCTTCAATTCTTATATACTTTCCCTTGATTCTCCAGATTCTAACCATAACTTTGTAATTATCCGCTTTTAAGAATTAAATCACTCATCCATCTTCTTGAATTTTCTATTATATGGACTATTAATATATTTTATCAATATCTTTCAAAAATGAATTAATATCTATTCTACATAGCCTTATTCCTATCTGTGCAACATCATCACAAACACTCAATTGATACCTATCTAAAAACTACTTAAAAAATCTCCACAAAGTTACTAGTTCCTCTGGCCCACCTAATTAATCATTTGCTGTATTATCAAATGTAGGTTCGATCAAATCTGGTTCCAATTGCAAATTTTCTTTTTCTTCCTCCAGTCCTTCCATCGACTCCTTCTTCAACTGGTTTGATAGATCTTCATTATATTCACCAAGTACACGGACTTGAGCATCCAGTTTCAAGATCTGGACATCTCAAAGTTTTAATTTTTATTGCTACTGATTCTTCCATTTTGGAATATCTTCAATCGACACTTGTGATCGGCTCCTCACTTTTAACTCTTAACTTGAACTACTATTCTCAAAAACATAAGAAATACAAGAAAATAGCACTCTAGCCAATCCAAAACAATACCACAGAATGACTTTAACTGATGCCCCACTCCTATTCTTTTATTACTTGGTGATAATGACAACATGTTATCCATACTGTCCGTGAAAGGTAATGGAAAGTAATCATTCTTGGTGGCCGCATTTAACTTTTCAAAAATTCTGAAAAATTTTGATTTTTCAATTCTTCTTCGATACCATCACGATTGGCGACATCCATACACTATGCGAAACAAGATAAATAAAACCCACGTCGAGAAGTTTATCCAATTCCTCTTTCACTAAAAGGAAATATTTTGAGTTAAGCCGATGTTGTCTTTGACGAACTGGCGTAATATCCTCCTCCAAAATAATCTGGTGCTCACACATGTCAATTGGAATCCCTTTCAAATCCGCATACGACTATGCAAAGGTAGATTTGTGACGCACGAAAAACTGTTTCCAAACATCCAATTCTATACCTATAATACTGGCATATATTTTAATTAGCTGTGGCATTTCGTTGGTGCCGAGGTTAATAGATTGACACACAGGGTCTTCAACAACCTCTGATTTAATTTTCTTTTCTTGATTTGAATATCTTGTATTATTCAACATATAGAAACCATCCAAATCTGGTTTCAATGTGTTGACTCTATTGATTGCAGGATTGTTCATCCATTTGGCAATAGCATGATCCGAGTTAGTCGCATCCTCCTAATGTAATAAATATTCATCGGGACCTCCACATTGGTAGTCTCCTACCTTTGTTGTTGAAGTGTTTTGTCCTATCCCAAATTATGGTGAACCAATAGCATCATCATCTGCGTCAATCGATTGACTCTCATTGTCCGATGTAAATTCTGATTCTTGCAATTGAGATTCTCCATGATATTGTACTGGATACATCTGTAGAACAATCTGGTCCAGGCCTTTTTCAATTGTCAATGTGCTTCGGCCCCAATTGTTCTTAGCTTTGGCTTGATAAAGCCAAGGTCTGTCTAATTAAATGGGATATGATAACGTAAAACTCTGTAATTGGAATACAATATAATCAATTTTGTATGTCAATCCCGTAATTACAGTGGCAATATTGCGTAAGATTTCCATTGGCTTTATCCGATTATGATCTGCCATTCGTAAGACCAATGTCGTAGCTAGCAATTGCATTAGATGCAAGTCCTCTATTGTATCCACATTCATTAAGTTTACACTGGAACCACCATCGACTTGTATCCCTGGAATTAAAATGCCATCGATTGATACATCGATTGTTGGTACTTTCGAATCTGGGTATAAGCTAACTTCATGAATTTCTTTAGTTCAAGATCTTTGTCGTATTAGAGCTGAATTCAATGTAGATCGACATTTCGGTGCTACAGCCAAAAGTTGCTTCATTGTAATTGAAGGCTAAATAACATCCAAATCCTTCAGAATGTCGTAGGGTTCTATATTGAGAATAATTCCTGTGATTGCTCATTTTACTTATTTCAAAAGAAACCTCCCAGCATAAATCCGTATAGGGGGATTCGAACACGGGGAATGACTAGTTGCTTAAGCGTTCATGTTAGGGTCACACAATCAATTACCTCCTGAATGTATCGTCTCTATTTCCAATATCTGAACACTCAAGGAAACTACAATCTCCTCCTTCACCTTATCGGTCTCTTCTTTACAGCAATTCAGTCATACCAATAACTGCTATTTCCACCAATATATTCACCTTCATAATCTCCAACTGTAATACTATGCCCTCACAACTTTCAGTACATAATTATCCTCGTTCCAATCACTGGAATTCTTCACACAGAACTGCCATTCACATTACAGTGTTTTACACAAACACAGATTCATTCTCTCTACTGAACTGCAATCAGATTTCAGCATTCAATCTTTCTTCTTCTCAAATAATACCAATCACATTTCTATTCCATAATTCACTTCACAATATTCAGAAACTTTCAATCCTCTTATTCAAAAAAAATAACAAACAAAGGAAAGAGGTAGCACCAAGCTTATCCTGGCTCACAATTCTCACAATCTGGCCATCGGCTTATAACTTTCACAGTTTGGCCCTCGGCTTATGACTCTCACAATCTGGCCCTCGGCTTATGACTCTCACAGTCTAGCCCTCGGCTTACGACTTTCACAGTCTGGTATTTTCTTCCCTTCTTCCATCCTCTTTATACTACCCCGAGATACCAACTCCTATACTACAGATGATAACTATTTTTCCTGACCATTCATCCATTCTACCTGCTGAACCACCTTTTCAGCAGTTATCTATCCCTGTTTATACTATACTATATTTTGAAAATAACTACTTATTCTACATAGCCCCACTCCTAACTGTGCAGCGTCCTCGCAAACACTCAATTGATACCTATCTAAAAATTATCTAACAAAACTCTACAAAAACTGCGATCCCTTTGGCCTATTTAATTAATCAATTACCACAGTATCTGTTATTGATTCTATCGATTCCGGTTCCAACTGCAAATCTTCATCCTCCTCCAATCCTTCCATCAACTTCTGCCTCAACTGAGCTAAAAGATCTTCATTGTACTCGCCCAGTTCACGGACTTGAGCTTCCAATTTCAGGATCTGGGCATCTTTCAATTTCAACTGGCACTGAAAGTGACTCCTCTCTTTTGGAACTTCGAGAACTGGCAATGTAGATACTTATGCTTGACCAATATTGACTAAATCCTCTGCCAATCTTGTCACTTTGACGTTCAAGGCCTCAATTTCAGCCCTTAACCGCTCCGTTTCATATCTGTTTTGGTCACTCAATACCAATTTTTCTTGTGCCAATAACTCGGTCTTTTCTCGTTCCATTACCAACTGATCCTTCACTTTTTTCAGTTCCAAAATTGAATGACTGCAAACCCGGAATAGTTCTTGCTTGTGGATCTCCACCATGCATTCTCTTTCTTGGGATTGGCTCCTCACTGTTAACTCTTAACTGGAACTACTACTCTCAAAAATACAAGAAATAAAAGAAAATGGCACTCCAGCCAACCCAAAACAACACCACAGAATGACTTTAACTGGTGCCCCACTCCTATTCTTTTACCTAGTGGTGATAATGACAACATGTTACCCATACTGTCCGTGAAAGATAATGAGAAGTAATCTTTCTTGATGGCTGCATTAAGTTTCCAAAAATCCTGACAATTTCCATTTTTTTTCGGTACCATCACGATTGGAGAAACCCACTCACTGTTTGATACTGGGTAAATAAAACCAACCGCAAGAAGCTTGTCCAATTCCTCCTTCACCATGAGGAAATATTTAGGATTAAGGTGATGTTGCCTCTACCATACCGGTTTAGCGTTCTCCTTTAAAATGATATGATGCTCACAGACTTCAACGGGAATACCTTTTAAATCATTGTAAGTCCAAGCAAAAGTAGATTTATGATACAAGAAAAATTCAGTCCAGCAGATCAATTCTTGTTCCTTAATACCTTCGTAGACCTTACTTGTCTAAGATTCTACTGTGGTTGCCAAGTTGATAGTTTGACATAAAGGTGCAACAGTGATGTTTTGTTTCAATCCCCGCATTGGTTTAAAGTCAGTCGATAAGTTTGACATGTATGAAGTATTGAATCTTGTGTCCAGGACACTAACATGGTGCACATCATACTTGGTCATCCAATCAGTACTAACATAATCCGAGTTTTCTGAGTCCATCAGGTATATCAAGTACTCCCCCGGACCTCCACATTGGTACACTACTCCAGGGTGTAGTGCTGCCTCCACGGGCGCCTCCGTTGTCGGGATAGAGAGGTTTTGCCTCAAGAAAGCCCTGGGCTTCTGGCTGTCACTAATTGCTCAATCAAGCTTAAAATAAAGAAATCCTAATTTTATATATATAATTTCTCCTTTTGGGACAATTACACCAAATACTTAAGTCTTAAATAACCAACAACACCCAAAATATGGTAGAAGTATTCTAAAACCTTATATATCCTTGTGTGGAAATTCTCTCGAACCTCAACACCTCATAACTCTTGATCCAACCGTCCAAACAAGATCAAAATTTACATGAACTACTGATATGTTGTTATTAATTTGTACAACAAATTTCAACGGCAAATTCATCGCGGATCTTGAGATATCTTCAAAACCCTAACAGTCGCTTCAAACCCTAATCTTTATATACCTGCGCGCAATTTTCCTCATATCTCAAAATCCATAAGTCCAAATGCCACAAAACTTATATAGATAGCTTTTTAACACAAATTTTTACATTCTCCCAAAGTTTGAGCCAAAATTTCAATCGAAAACTCAAGTTATGGCTCCTAATACTACTTTGAACAAAACCGCTCACTTACTGCCTTTGATTTGAATGTGCTGTCTTTAACTCCCTATAACTCCTTCATATAAACTCCAAATGCAAAATTTCCTTCGCAAAAGATGTATGTCTTGAAGTTGATCTTTCAGCCGCATCTTCCGATCTTTAAAAGCTTCCGTAAGACTCCTCTTAAACTCAAAAGAGTAACAATAGGTCTCAAATTGACACCTTAACTTCAAACGGCTATAACTTTTTTACCCTACATCCAAATCCTCTAATTTTTGTACACAAATTGTTCTCCAAACCCTAAAATTTACAACCCTAGCTTTTAATCTCCGAATGGCCTCTTTGAAGTCGCCGAAACCCTTATCAAGGTCGCGGGCAGCCTCCTAAAAGCCCATTTGACCAATGGGGATGAAGATCCTTATTTCTACCTTCATCCAACCATGCCTTGGTTTCATCCCTGCCAATTAACCTCCTGTTAGTTTAAATCTTCATCTTTAGGCTCCTATCTCCTCTCAAGGCTTCATACTTAACGTTAAGGTTCTATAACTTTTATATACTATAATCAAACTAAGTAAGGAAAACAAAATAAAGTTTTTTTCTTTTTACCAACTCTTTTTAATTTAATCTATTAATCACTTTAACACACATTTAGATTTATTAACATATAAAATATTTTAACTAATTTTTACATACTGTAAGCATTTATAATACGACACCGTAATTGGTGCTACTGCGTCGTCATCGGAGCTAAGCTCATCATCCGATGTTAATTTAGATGCTGGCAATTGAGACTCCCCGTGATAGTGTACTGCATACATTTGTTACACCATTTTTTCTCTGCCTTTGCCAATTGTCAAAGTACCCCAACCCCAAGTATGCTTGGCCTTTGCTTGATAAAGCCAGGGTCGTCCCAATAAAATTGGATATGATAAAGTCAAACTCTATAATTGGAATATAATATAATCGATGTTGTATGTCAATCTCGCGATTACAGTGGAATTATTTTATAAGATTCTAATTGGCTTTATCCGACTATGATCTGCCATTCGCAAGACCAATGTCGTAGGTAGCAATTGCTTTAGATCCAAGTCCTCTATTGTATCCCCGCTCATTAAATTCACATTGGAGCCACCATTGACTTGTACCCCTGGAATTAAAATGCCATCGATTGATACATCGATTGTTGGTGATCCCGGATCTGGATTTAAGCTAACTTCATGAATTTCTTTAGTGCGAGATCTTCATCGTATTAACGCTAAATTCAATGTAGATCGACATTCCGGTACTACAGCCAAAAGTTGCTTCATTGTAATTGAAGGCTAAATAACATCCAAATCCCTCAGAATGTCATAGGGTTCCATATTGAGAGTAATTCCCAATGTACTTTTGCGTTTTATTGGTTTCAATTTTACTCCGTTCGGCAGCAATTCTTTCTTGGTGATTGGGATTGCCATTAGTAACTTCGCCAACTTATCTACGTCTAAAGGTTCCTTTAATGCGTAAGATCTTTTATTGGACTGTATAGGTATTGGTATTTGGTTAGTTGGGATCGATCTTGATGGTCCCGATAAATTGGCACATGAGACTGAATTGGGTTCCTCAATCTGTTGAGGTCTCAATATTGGGATACATTCCAATACTAATATTGGTTCATTTAGCCTCATGGACGATGCTACTTGCTCTCTTGCGTTGATTCATCTATGTCCTGAATTAGATTCTTGTCTTTTTATTGGCCTCTAGTAAGCACTGCGTACACCACCTCGATACGATGTACTGGTGAGTCTTGTTGAATAGGGCCTTTGTCCTCTGCCGGTTGGCTTATTTGCATTTGCTGGTCTCGGTGATTTAATTAAAGGGCGTATTGCACTGCTGATAAGTATGACCAGACTGCTTACAATTTCCACATATTGGAGCATAGTCATTACTGGCCCTTGGATTAGGACATTCACTCGCATAATGTCCGATTTATCTGCATTGATAGCAACGAAGTGGTCTCCTACCAACTCCTTCAGGGATAATGGGTATTTCTATTGGTATATAACGGCTAGGTCTGTTCCATGTCAGATGAGTAAAGGATCCTGGTTGATCCATTGTTACTGTAGAGTCTGGCATTGGCTTCGTCATGGATGGATATTGATGGTATTCTGGTTGATTCATCACCAATCCGTTGTTGTGTTGTAACACGAGTATATCGTGAAAATATAAAGAAAAAAGATTTTTATTAATGTTCAGTTACCTCGAATATTCGGAGCAACGACCAATTCCAGTGCAAATACTGAGAGGCAAGGGTCAGTCACCCCGTTACAGTCAACCGGGGCATACTGAAATGCTCCATTCGATTCCAATAACGGGAGTCAGCAGAAAGGAAAAGGACCAATTCAACGATGGGTAAGCCTAGTTCGAAGAGCCAATTGGATCCAATTTCAAGACATCCAATCCCGGTCCTCTTATCCAATATGAGACCTGACTTGGTCGGGCAATCCAATGTGGTCTAATTGCGGAAATATCCAGGTCTTAATATGGGTCTCTTATCCAATATGAGACCTGAATTGGTCGGGCGACTCAATGTGGTCCCGATTACGGGGCTCCAATTTTGTTTCAGGCTGTTCCGTCATTTGTGCCATTCTGGGAACGTCCTTTCGATAAAAGGATCTCTTAAAGGTAAAAATGGAGGAAAAAGCTCTGACGGCGGGAGCCAATTTTGGATCCAAGACGGAAGTTTGAAGAAATTTAGAGGCTAGGGTTTGAAAGAGAGGAAAATTAGAGTTAAAGGGGAGGATAGGTTAAGAAATGAAGGGGGGAGGGAATAAGTTTTTTAGAAGGGGTCGGAGAGAGTTTCATGCTTCGGGGCAGGGAAAAAAGACAGAGAATTGGGATTTTTTTTTTTTCATAGGGTTTTGGGAAGATTGAGGCAATCGTTGTTGAAGTCAGTGTTGGACTGGTGAATCGGGATTTTAATGAAGTGGGTATGATTATTCTTGACTGTTTTGTGAAATCAAGTTACATCTGTGATGAAGAATTAAAAGGATGTCTATAGGATTGAGTATGCAGAGTGAATGAAATTTATTGGGTTAATCTAACGAGACAGTCAGTGGATACAAGATCGTGAGTATAAAGCGATATCGAAGATTAGGAGTTTGGGTTGTTCGGGGTTCTCTATAATGTCTAGAGACCTACCGGTTGGGGCGAAAAGGATTTCGGGGAGCAGTCAAAGGACATCCATATAGATTTACGGTATATTCTTGCAGTTGTTTATATTCCAACAGTCAAAAACCGATAGACTGCTTGAATATTAGAGAATCTCCATACTACCTTCTACAGCCAGACGCCCAGCGTGTTCTCAAGCAGGAAAGCATGTAAGACAACATAAAGTGGTGAACTCGACGTGAAAGCTTGAGGTGGAAGGTATTGGATTGCGTTTGTTTTTATTTTTATTTTTATGGAAAACAAAAATAAAAATTTTGAAGGATGTTTGGGAGGAGTTTCTGGTGGGGGTTCTTCTAAAGGACAAGATATGCACATGGATCAATCTATTGCTAGTATGTTTCAAGCCTTCTCATTATCAATGTAGCAACAGCAAAGCAATGATCGAAAGGAAGCTTTGGCAACCAAAGCATTGCAAGCAGTGGTCAATAAAATTGATCAATTTGATGGAAGGAATATTTCAAGGTATTTAGGATGTTATGTTCATGAAATGGAATTAAATCGGGTTTTTGAGAAGAAAATGGTTGAATTATTTGGACTTCCCACGATACCGAAGATAAAAGACCATATTATATCAATTACGGATCGTTATGGGAATTCATAGGAGGTTTTTTCACATGCATTGAAAGATGAATATTTCTTGGAAGATGCTGATCACATTACTAAGAAGTTGTTTCTGGAATGGATTGAACGACCTAATAAGAATTTGCAAGCAACAGAGCTACTAAGGGAATTTGAGAGGCAGTACTCTCAATTATCGAAGGTAGAAAAATTGACATTGGAGCCAAACAAAGTTGATCTATTTCTTCAAGCTGTTGATGGAGAATTGCAAGGAAAACTAGAACTCCTTCTTGAAGACAAAGAAGAAGATGAAGATTGACAACAAAGTGAAAGAACGTTGAAGATGCAGTGGGGTTGCTTACAAAAAGAGAAAGGAGGAAGGATAGGAGTAATATTCCAAAAACAGTATAAGCACCCAAAGCTCCAGTACATACAACACCACCAACAATGCCTACAGTTCAACCTTCGACATCCTTATCAAAGAAGGCAGATATGGGGATGGAAGAAATTATATGAGGAATGCGAGATCTTTAAATCAAATTGGCAAGACTTGAAGAGAATACTTCTACAAACAATTCGAAGAATGTTTCAAAACAAGGATATGTACAAAGATTCATTTGGTGTGATGATGCTTCACACACTAGAAAAGATTGCAATGAATTTAATAATATGATACGACAAGGAATTATTTGCTAAAAAGATGGGAAGATAGCATTAAAAGATAGAGAGGATCTTCTTCAAATCAATTTTGGCAAAGGAGGAATGAGAGCATTGGTTCAAGATTACTTAAAAGAGCGTGAAACAGTAACACGAGAAAGTGCAAGGTATGGTGCTAGAGTAGATGAAGACTTTGGTGGAAGTACAAAAACTAGTGAGTTTTGGGCTTCTGCCGTTTCTACAATGCAAGAAGGGAAATTACCTCGAGAAGCGTTATTGAGAACTGCAGCTACAATACGAGGTGCAACAGGTTGGGATGATCCTGTTGAGTCTCTTTCAGTTCATGCATATATTGCTAAGAGCCAACATGAAGCTTTGATGAAAGAAAAGAGACGAGGAAATTTTGATGATACGAGAGAAGGAAATTCTTCTAAGAGGTAAACTTGAGGAGCCAAGGTTCGGGAGGCAGCTTCACAAGAATTGCCTATAAAGGATACCTCACCATCATTGGAAGAAAAAACAAGAGAGACAAAAGATAAGGACAAATCAATTGCTTAAAAGCTACTTTCTGACATTGAAGTGGCAACAAATTTGAAAGGGGTGTTGGAAGAACGTATATTAAATGCTAAGGTAAAATTCACATTAAAAGAAGTTTTTGAAATTGTAAAGAAGGAGTTTCATGATGTTATCATTGACAGCATTAAGCGAAAGAGGCAATTAATGGGTGAAAGTGGAATGAGTCATGCTATTGATGCAAGAATATGTAGAGATGAAGAAGAGGTTGATATTGGTTACAAGTAACCAACAAATGAAAAGAATGGATATAATCAGCAAGTACGTTTCGAAGATTCTAGTGACAAGGAAATGGAAACTTTGAGCCATTATACTCGAAAGCATTGGGCAAGGGCAACTACTGAGGTATTGGTGAAGGTAGCAGATATAGATGAACTAATAGTTGCTTTGGTCGACCATGGTTCTGAAATAAATCTCATGTCTAAAGATCTTTATAAGAAGCAAAAATGGCCAATTGATATGGAACATGGATGGGTAATACGAGCAACTAATAACACACGGGGCGAATTATATGGAGCTTGTCAAGATGTCAAAATTCGGATTGGGGATGTTGCGATGGAGCAACATTTCTTTGTTCAAGATACAACGTCTTATCCATTGATTTTAGGACAACCTTATATTACGGCAACACGGATGGAAATAAAAGTACTTGACGATGGTTTTGCTTATGCAAGGGTACGGAGCGAAGATGGGAGGAAAGCTATACAATTTCTAACAATACCTCCTAACCATGAACGGAATCGAGATAGGTTGAGGGAGAAACCATTGCCAAAGATTGTTGAAGGATTTAAGGATTTTGGGGAGGTACCACTATAAAGCGAGATTATGTAGGTACAAAAGAGGAGGTATTCTCGCGAAATAAAGGTGCCTTTGATGTGAGTTTTATTGATATTTTGGAGAATGAAAATATTATGTATAAGAAAGTTGATGATTTTAAAAGAAAAGAAAGAAAAAGATTATATAATATTAAAGGAGTATTATGCAAGTTAGGTACACAACAAAAAGATGAAAGTGATTTGGATAATGAAGGTGATGAAGACGAACTGGACAAAGACGTAGAGAATATATTATAAATTAAACAGCAATTGGGTAAATTGGTGCTTACCGGAGGATGCACAGGTTCAGAGGGGGTGGATGTCATGTTGTAACATGAGTATACCGTAAAATATAAAGAAAGGGGACTTTTATTAATGTTCAGTTACCTCGAATATTGGGAGCAATGACCAATTCCAGTGCAAATACTGAGAGGTCAGGGTCAGTCACCCTACTACAGTCAGCCAGGGCATACTGAAATGCTCCGTTCGATTCCAATAACGAGAGTCAGCAGAAAGGAAAAGGACCAATTCAACGACGGGTGAGTCTAGTTAGAAGAGCCAATTGGATCCAACTTCAAGACATTTAATCTGGGTCGTCTTATCCTATATGAGACCTGACTTGGTCGAGCAATCTAATGCGATCCAATTGCAAGAATATTCAAGTCTTAATACGGGCCTCTTACCCAATATGAGACCTGAATTGGTCGGGCGACTTAATGTGGTCCTGATTACGGGGCTCCAATTTTGTTTCAAGCTGTTCCGTCCTTTGTGCTGTTCTGGGAACGTCCTTTTGATAAAAGGATCTCTTAAAGGTAAAAATGGAGGAAAAAGCTCTGACTGCGGGAGCCAATTTTAGATCCAAGACGGAAGATTGAAGAAATTCAGAGGCTAGGATTTGAAAGAGGGGAGAATTAGGGTTAAAGGGGAGGATAGGTTAAGAAATGAAGGAGGGAGGGAATAAGTTTTTTAGAAGGGGTCGGAAAGAGTTTCATGCTTCGGAGTGGGGAAAAAAGACAGAGAATTGGGATTTTTTTTTATTCATAGGGTTTTGGGAAGACTGAGACAATCGTTGTTGAAGTCAGTGTTGGACTGGTGAATCGGGATTTTAATGAAGTGGATATGATTACTCTTGACTGTTTTGTGAAATCAAGTAACATCTATGATGAAGAATTAAAAAGGTATCTATAGGATTGAGTATGCGGAGTGAATGAAATTTATTGGGTTAATCTAACAAGACAGTCAGTGGATACAAGATCGTGAGTGTAAAGCGGTATCGAAGATTAGCAGTTTGGATTGTTCGAGGTTCTTTGTAACGTCTAGAGACCTACCGGCTGGGGCGCAATGGATTTTGGTGAGCAGTTGAAGGACATCCATATTGATTTACGGTATATTCTTGTAGTTGTTTATATTCCAACAGTCAAAAACCGATAAACTGCTTGAATATTAGAGAATCTCCATACTACCTTCTACAGCCAGACACTTGACGTGTTCTCGAGCAGAAAAGCATGTAATATGACACCGTGAGTATTGGATACACCTTCTTGGTGAAATTCAGAGTTTAAAAAATTAGCATAATTCTTTTTTTATTTATTAACCCGATTTCAATTCCAACCAAACCTATTATTCGTTTGTACTTGATTGACATCCCACGAAGTTGGTTGAGTCATTATCTAGTTATTGAGTTGTTGTTTCTTCCGTAAATTCCAATAGTTGGTAGTAATATGCTTGCCTCCGCAAAAGGTTTATTATACAGTCATTTAGGGTGGTGAAGGACATTCTGTTACTAAATGACCTTGTCCCTTACAATTGTTGCACCAAATATTGGGATACATATTGGTTGGTTTATGCCTTTTTTCTTTATCCTTGGCCAGATTCACAGCCAATTCATCCATTTTTTTTGTCAATGTTAATAACATTGACTCATTGGAATCCCTTGATACCAATGCATTTGGCAATTACTTTGTAGGTATTGGTTTCTGATACGTAGAATAAGGTGTATATGGGTGTGATGATAATGGTGGTATAACTTGCAATGGAACAACATCCACTATTCCCTGTGGAATTGTACCAAAATCATTCCTTCCCAGATAACTTCCCAATGCATCATTCCAATTTGTCATTTGATAACCTCCTTGAGATGGAATCATCGTGGCTCTAACTGTTAAGTTTTGGTCATAGTGACATTCCTCACATACTTTCGCTCGCTCAAGAGATGATGCAATGGTGGCTGATTGGGCCTCCTTTACAAACATTTTCAATTCTGGTGGGTGTAATCCATTAACCAATATGGAGAACACAAATGATTCCGACATTTGGTTATTTGGCTATTTTCGAAGTATATCCGCTACACGACCATAATATGACTGTATCGCTTCCCATGGTAGCATTCTGCTATTCATTAATTTTTTTCTAAGATGTTCTTCAAAACCAATTAGTCAAAAATGGACTAAAAATGTATTTTTCAATGCCTCCCAATTGATAAATTGTCCCACAGGTTGGCGGTTATACCACTCAAATGCTGTATCTTTCAATGTCGCTAGCAGCCATCTTAGCCAAATGTCTTATGTTCTTCCATTATTGGCTACACATGCTGTCGTACTGTAAATGCTTACAATATGTAAAAATTAGTTAAAACATATTATATGTTAATAAATCTAAATGTGTGTTAAAGTGATTAATAGATTAAATTAAAAAGAGTTGGTAAAAAGAAAAAAATTTATTTTATTTTCCTTACTTAGTTTGATTATAGTATATAAAAGTTATAGAACCTTAATGTAAAGTATGAAGCCTTCAGAGGAGATAGGAGCCTAAAGATGAAGATTTAAACTAATAGGAGGTTAATTGGCAGAGATGAAACCAAGGCATGGTTGGATGAAGGTAGAAATAAGGATCTTCATCCCCATTGGTCAAATGGGCTTTTAGGAGGCTGCCCGCGACCTTGATAAGGGTTTCGGCGACTTCAAAGAGGCCATTCGGAGATTAAAAGCTAGGGTTGTAAATTTTAGGGTTTGGAGAACAATTTGTGTACAAAAATTAGAGGATTTGGATGTAGGGTAAAAAAGTTATAGCCGTTTGAAGTTAAGGTGTCAATTTGAGACCTATTGTTACTCTTTTGAGTTTAAGAGGAGTCTTACGGAAGCTTTTAAAGATCGGAAGATGCGGCTGAAAGATCAACTTCAAGACATACATCTTTTGCGAAGGAAATTTTGCATTTGGAGTTTATATGAAGGAGTTATAGGGAGTTAAAGACAGCACATTCAAATCAAAGGCAGTAAGTGAGCGGTTTTGTTCAAAGTAGTATTAGGAGCCATAACTTGAGTTTTCGATTGAAATTTTGGCTCAAACTTTGGGAGAATGTAAAAATTTGTGTTAAAAAGCTATCTATATAAGGTTTGTGGCATTTGGACTTATGGATTGTGAGATATGAGGAAAATTGCGCGCAGGTATATAAAGATTAGGGTTTGAAGCGACTATTAGGGTTTTGAAGATATCTCAAGATCCGCGATGAATTTGCCGTTGAAATTTGTTGTACAAATTAATAACAACATATCAGTAATTCATGTAAATTTTGATCTTATTTGGACGGTTGGATCAAGAGTTATGAGGTGTTGAGGTTCGAGAGAATTTCCACACAAGGATATACAAGGTTTTAGAGTACTTCTACCATATTTTGGGTGTTGTTGGTTATTTAAGACTTAAGTATTTGGTGTAATTGTCCCAAAAGGAGAAATTATATATATAAAATTAGGATTTCTTTATTTTAAGCTTGATTGAGGAATTAATGACAGCCAGAAGCCCAAGGCTTTCTTGAGGCAAAACCTCTCTACCCTGACAACGCCGTCAAGAATTAAGATAAATGTCGATCTGAATTTGCACCTGACTAACTCCAAAAAGTAGGTAATGGCATGATGCTAGTTGTTCGATCGCCCAGTGCACTCATTTGAACCGCAATTGAAACTGTTGGTGCTCCAGACGTCATTAAAGATGCCAGTATTCCGCTCAATTTCTTATTAAAATAAAAATTGTCTCGCGTAAAAGTCTTTTTCGGACTTCTTCGCCTTTCCGATTGACTATTATTATCTCCAAATAATTTTATTGGTTGAATATGAGGTAAAAATAACAGGTTTTGATATACTCTAAATGGGTCGTTATTGACAAGTGATTTATGTCGATCTTCAGTACCAGTCTTGTTAGGATTGGACGTATTTCTAATTGAGAAGATACCCAGTGGGGTACCTAATTCCTCTGTGCCTTCCTCGTTTTTCGTTAATAGCTTTGAGAGGTTTGCTGAACTATTAGCAGCGCTCCCCGCGAGTGCTCTTGGTAATTTCTTTAACGGTATGTATTTTTGAAATATTAGAGGTCGATCGTCTTCTAGGTACGATCGAATATGTCGACAGGCATGCAATCACGACTTAATCCAACTTTGTCGATACTTCTTTTTTATTTGTGATCTTGCTCATTACGCAACAAATTTCTTGCTTGTAATCACTCTGTTCTTTCCTTTGATTGCTTTATTCTCTGTACTGTTAAAATCTCATTCTTAATAACCATATTCTTTTATTAATTCTACTGATTTTGCTTCCTAATCTCCTTTACTGCTTCGATAATTAATTCGTAACACTCAATAATATTGTCAATCTTCGGCAGCGGTATTGTATTACGTGCTTTCTCACTCGAGAACGCGTCGGGCGTTTGGCTGTAGAAGTTAGTATGGAGATTTGTCGATAGTCAAGCAGTCTATTAGTTTTGACTGCTGGAATATAAACGACTGCAACAATGTACCGTAAATCTATACGGATGCTCTTCGACTGCTTGTCGAAGTCCTTTTTGCCCCAGCCGGTAGGTCTATAGACATTACAGAGAACCCCGAACAACCCAAATTGTTAATCTTCAATACCACTTTGTACTTACAATCTTATATCTACTGACTGTCTTGTTAGATTAACCCAATAAATTTCATCCACACACCCAATTTCATGAGATTCAAAGGCAAACGATCTACCTTGTTTAGCCAACATCTTTTTGAAGCAAGTAATTTCCTCCGGCAATAAAGAACCATCAGAACCAATCTTCAATTCTTCAAAAGTCTCTTCAATAAACTGATGTCCAATACTCATTGGATCTCTTAAACTTGCTTCTTTTGATGCTTCTCCCATTTGTTCTTTAGAATCCTTTGGTAATGGTCTGGCAACAGGCTTTACCTTCTTATCTGCCGTTTTATATCTCGTCTCTACTGTGGCTTTTGGTGCTTGAAAAGATTCAAGCATGGTATAAACCTCTCTCGAATGAATCTCAACAATCTTATCATTATCCCCTAACCCAATAGATGTAATCAATTCCAATGAATCTTCCAGTCCATTTTCTTCATAAACACCCACAATCCTCTCATCATCTTGCAATGCACCTATCTTGCGTAATTGTCCTTCAATATTATATAATCTTTTTCTTTCTTTTCTTTTAAAATCATCAACTTTCTTATACATAATATTTCCATTCTCCAGTATACCAATAAAACTCGCATCAAAGGCACCTTCATCTCGCGAGAGTACCTCCTCTTTTGTACCTCCATAATCTCGCTTTACAATGGTACGTCCTCAAAATCCTTAAATCCTTCAACAATCTTTGGCAATGGTTTCTCCCACAACCTATCTCGATTCCGTTCATGGTTAGGAGGTACTGTTAGAAATTGTATAGCTTTCCTCCCATCTTCGCTCCGTACCCTTGCATAAGCAAAACCATTGTCAAGTACTTTTGTTTCCATCCATGTTGCCGTAATATAAGGTTGTCCTAAAATCAACGGATAAGACGTTGTATCTTGAACAAAGAAATGTTGCTCCGTCGCAACATCCCTAATCCGAATTTTGACATCTTGACAAGCTCCATATAATTCGCCCCGTGTGTTATTAGTTGTTCGTATTACCCATCCATGTTCCATATCAATTGGCCATTTTTGCTTCTTATAAAGATCTTTAGACATGAGATTTATTTCAGAACCATGGTCGACCAAAGCAACTATTAGTTCATCTATATCTGCTACCTTCACCAATACCTCAGTAGTTGCCCTTGCCCAATGCTTTCGAGTATAATGGCTCAAAGTTTCTATTTCCTTGTCACTAGAATCTTCGAAACGTACTTGCTGATTATATCCATTCTTTTCATTTGTTGGTTACTTGTAACCAATATCAACCTCTTCTTCATCTCTACATATTCTTGCATCAATAGCATGACTCATTCCAGTTTCGCTCATTAATTGCCTCTTTCGCTTAATGCTGTCAATGATAACATCATGAAACTCCTTCTTTACAATTCCCAAGACTTCTTTCAATGTGAATTCTACCTTAGCGTTTAATATACATTCTTTCAACACCCCTTTCAAATTTGTTGCCGCTTCAATGTCACAAAGTAGTTTATAGGCAATTGATTTGCCCTTATCTTTTGTCTCCGTTGTTTTTTCTCCCAATGATGCTGAGGTATCCTTTACAGGCAATTCTTGTGAAGCTGCCTCCCAAGCCTTGTCTCCTCGAGTTTGCCTCTTAAAAGAATTTCCTTCTCTAGTATCATCAAAATTTCCTCGTCTCTTTTCTTCCATCAAAGCTTCATGTTGGCTCTTAGCAATATATGCATGAACTGAAAGAGACTCAACAGGATCCTCCCAACCTGTTCTACCTCGTATTGTAGCTGCAGTTCTCAATAACGCTTCTCGAGGTAATTTCCCTTCTTGCATTGTAGAAACGGCAGAAGCCCAAAATTCACTAGTTTCCGTACTTCCACCAATTTCATCATCTACTCTAGCACCATAACTTGCACTTTCTCGTGCTACTGTTTCATGCTCTTTTAAGTAATCTTGAACCAATGCTCTCATTCTTTCCTTGCCAAAATTGGTTTGAAGAAGATCTTCCCTATCTTTCAATGCTATCTTTCCATCTTTCCAGCAAATAATTCCCTGCCGTATCATATTATTAAATTCATTGCAATCTTTTCTAGTGTGTGAAGCATCATCACACCAAATGCATCTTTGTACATATCCTTGTTTTGAAACATTCTTCGAATTATTTATAGAAGTATTCTCTTCAAGTCTTGCCAATTTGATTTGAAGATCTCGCATTCCTCGTATAATTTCTTCCATATCCATATCTGCTTTCTTGGACAAGGATGTCCAAGGTTGAATTCTAGGCATTGTTGGTGGTGTTGTACGTACTGGAGCTTTGGGTGCTTGTACTGTTTTCGGAATATTGCTCCTATCCTTCCTCCTTTCTTTTTTTATAAGCAACCCCACCGCACTTCAATATTTTTCAACTTTGTTGTCAATCCTTCATCTTCTTCTTTGTCTTCAAGAAGGGGTTCTAATTTCTCTTGCAATTCTCCATCAGCAGCTTGAAGAAATAGATCAACTTTGTTCGGCTCCAATGTCAATTTTTCTACCTTCGATAATTGAGAGTACTGCCTCTCAAATTTCCTTAGTAGCTCTGTTGCTTGCAAATTCTTATTGGGCCGTTCAATCCATCCCAGAAACAGCTTCTTAGTAACGCGATGAGCATCTTCCAAGAAATATTCGTCTTTCAATGCATGTGAAAAATCCTCCCATGAATTCCCATAACGATCCGTAATCGATGTAATGTGGTCTCTTATCTCTGGTATCGTGGCAAGTCCAAATAGTGCAACTATTTTCTTCTCAGAAACCCGATTTAATTCCATTTCACGAACATAACATCTTAAATACCTTGAAATATTCCTTCCATCAAATTGATCAATTTTATTGACCACTGCTTGCAATACTTTGGTTGCCAAAGCTTCCTTTCGATCATTGCTTTGTTGTTGCTGCATTGACAATGAGAAGGCTTGAAACAAACTAGCAATAGATGGATCCATGTGCATACCTTGTGCTTTAGAAGACTCCCCACCAGAAACTTCTCTCAAAAATCCTTCAAAATTTTTATTTTCGTTTTCCATAAAAATAAAGATAAAATCAACCGAAATCCACAACCTTCTACCTCAAGCTTTGACGTCGAGTTCACCACTTTTTATCGTATTACATGCTTTCCTGCTCGAGAACGTGCCGGGCGTCTGGCTGTAGAAGGTAGTATGGAGATTTGTCGATAGTCAAGCAGTCTATCAGTTTTGACTGCTGGAATATAAACGACTGAAGCAATGTATCGTAAATCTATACGGATGCTCTTCGACTGCTTGTCGAAGTCCTTTTTGCCCCAGCCGGTAGGTCTATAGACATTACAGAGAACCCCGAATAACCCAAACTGTTAATCTTCAATACCGCTTTGTACTTGCGATCTTGTATCTATTGACTGTCTTGTTAGATTAACCCAATAAATTTCATTCACTCTGCATACTCAATCCTATAGACGCCTTTTTAATCCTTCAATCACAGACGTAAGTCGATTTCACAAAACAGTCAAGAGTATTCAAACCCACTTCATTAAAAATCTCGATTCACCATTACAATACTGACTTCAGCAGCGATTGCCTCAGTTTTCCCCAAAACTCTACGAAGAAGAAAAATCCAAATTCTCTGTCTTTCCTTCCCCGATCCGAAGCATGAAGCTCTTCTCTCTAATTCCTTTGATCTTCAAAAACCTCCAATGAAAACCGAACTAGTAACCTTGCAAAAGCTTGAAAACTAGCTCCCCCCGATTCCCAGAGAAAAAAAAAAACCCCCCTCTTCAAAACTATATTCCTCCTAACCTTATCCTCTGAATTTCTTCAATCTTTCATCTTAGATCCGGAATTGGCTCCCACCGTCAAGCTTGGATACAAAATTGGCTCTCGCCGTCAGAGCTTTGTCCTCCGTTTTTACCTTTAAGAAATCCATTTACCGAAAACAACGTTCCCTGAAACGGCACAGAGAACAGGACAGCCTGAAACAGAATCGAACCCCGTAATCGGGACCACTTTGAGTCGCCCGACCAATTCAGGTCTCATATTGGATAAGAGTCCAGTAGTAACCTGAATGTTCCCGTAATTGGGTCAAATTTGTCCTCGCGTCAGATTGGCTAAGACTCGTAGTAAGACCTGGATTTCCCGTAATTAGACTGCATTGGGTTGACCGGCCAATTCAGGTCTCATATTGGATAAGAGGACCCGGATTGGATTCTCAAAATTGGATCCAATTGGCTCTTCGAACCCGTCGTGTGAATTGGTCCTTCTCTTCCTGCTGACTCCCGTTATTGGAATCGAACGGAGCATTTCAGTATGCCCCAGCTGACTGTAACGGAGTGACTGAACCTGACTACTCAGTATTTGCACTGGAGTTGGTCGATGCTCCCAATATTCGAGGTAACTGAATATTAATAAAATTCCCTTTTCTTTTTATTTTCACTATATACTCGTGTTACAACACAACAGCGGTGCCAAAATGTGATTGCTCGTTTTACTTATTCCAAAAGAAACCTCCCAGTATAAACCCGTATAGGAGGATTCGAACATGGAAAATGACTAGTTGCTTAAGCGTTCACATTAGGGTCACACAATCAATTACCTCCTAAATGTATCGTCTCTATTTCCAATATCTGGACATTTAAGGAAACTATAATCTCCTGTTTCATCTTATCGGTCTCTTCCTTCCAGCAATTCAATCATATCAATAACTCCTATTTCCACCAATATATTCACCTTCATAATCTCCAACTATAATACTACGCCGTCACAGCTTTCAGCACACAATTACCCTCGTTTCAATCATTGGAATTCTTCACACAGAACTGCCATTCACATTACAATGTTTCACACAAACAGAGACTCATTCTCTCTACTGAACTACAAACATATTTTAGCATTCAATCTTTCTTCTTCTCAAATAATACCAATCACATTTCCATTCCATAATTCACTTCACAATATTCAAAAACTTTCAATCCTCTTATTCAAAAAAAATAACAAACAAAAGAAAAGAGGTAGTACCAAGCTTATCCCGGCTGACAACTCTCACAGTCTGGCCTTCGGCTTACAACTCTCACAGTCTGGCCCTCGGCTTATGACTCTCACAGTCTGGCCCTCAGCTTATGACTCTTATAGTCTGGCATTTTCTTCCCCTCTTCCATCCTCCTTATACTATCTCGAGATACCAACTCCTATACTACAGATGATAACTACTTTTCTTGACTATTCATCCATTCTACCTGCTGAACCACCTTTTCAGCAATTATCTATATATGTTTACACTATACACTAGGTATCTACATTCTAAAAATAACTACTTATTCTATAATTTCCAATGTTCTTTTGTATTTCATTGGTTTCGATTTTACTCCGTGAGATAAGATAGACTTCCGCCCTAGACTCGGAATTGGAACAACAGCCAAGGCTTCCTTGGAATTTCCGCCCTTGAGAGGATCTTTCAACGGATAGGATGTTTCTCAGAACTGCATAGAGATCGGAATTGCTTGGAACAGAACCAAAGCCTCCATAATTGGGACCTCATTGAGTTCTGCCACCGAGTCAAGTTTTATATTGGGTACAAAGCCCATACTAGGACCTGGATTGGATGGTCTTGGTAAATTGGCACGTGGAACCAAATTAGGTTCCTCAGTCTGTTGAGGTCTCAATATTGGGATACGTCCCAATATTGATATTCGTTCATTTAGCCCTATAGACGATGCTACTTATTCTCTTACGATTGGTTCATATATGTCTTGAATTAGATTCTTGTCTTTTTGTTGGTCTCTGATAAGCACTGCGTTCACCACCTCGACATGATATACTAGTGAGTCTCATTGAATAGGGCCTTTGTCCTCCGTTGCTTGGCTTGTTTGTATTTGCTTGTCCCGATTATTATAATTAAAGGGTGCATTGCACTGCTGATAAGTGTGACTAGACTGCTTACAATTTCCACATATTAGAGCATAGTCATCATTGGCTTTTGGATTAGGACATTCACTCATATAATGTCTGATTTGTTTGCAACGATAGCAATGAAGTGGTCTCTTGCCAACTCCTTCAGGGATATTGGATGTCTCTACTAGTATATAACGGCTAGGTCTGTTCCATGTTGGATGAGTAAAGGATCCTGGTTGACCCATTGTTATTGTAGAGTCTGGCATTGGCTTCGTCATATATTGATGGATATTGATGGTATCTTGGTTGGTTCATCGCCAATCTGTGAGTATTGGATACACCTTCTTGGTGAAATTCAGAGTTTAGGAAATTAGAATAATTCTTGTTTTGTTTGTTCGTCCGATTTCAATTCCAATCAAACCTATTATTCGTCTGTACTTGATTGACATTCCACGAAGTTGGTTGAGTCATTATTTGGTTACTGAGTTGTTGATTCTTCTGTAAATTCCAACAGTTGGTGGTAATATGCTTGCTCCCATAAAAGGTATGTTGTACAGTCATTTGGGATAGTGAAGGATATTCTGTTACTAAATGACCTTGCCCCTTACAATTGTTGCACCTGACATTGGTCCTAGTATTGGTAGGCTTTTGCCTCTTCTCCTTATCTTTGGCCATATTGACGGCCATTTCTTCCATTTTCTTTGTCAAATTCAATAATAAGGTTTCATTGGAATCTTTTAGGGCTGGCATTATTGATATCTTTGCCATAGTTAATGCTTGTTTTTGATACCAAAAATATGGAACATACTCTGTTGTCACGTTCAATGGTATAGCTTGCAATGGAGTGACAATAACTGGCCCTTAAATATTGGTATTCGAATTGGCCCCTATTTCTAACATCCGTTGATAACTACCCACTGATTCGTTCAAAGTCAGATTTTGATATCTACCTTGAACTGGAATCATCATGACTCCAATTATTAAGTTCTAGTCATAGTCACATTCCTCCCATACTTTTGCTCTCTTAAGAGATGATGCAATGGTGGCTGATTGAGCCTCTTATACAAACATCTTCAATTCTGGTGGGTGTAGTCCATTAACCAATATGGACAACACAAACGATTCTGGTATTTGATTATTTGGTCCTCTTGATGCCATTGAATTTCTTATTTCGCTAAACTCCATTTTAAAATAATCTCTGCTTTTTTTTATTCTAGTTTCCAAGCTCTCACTGCTCCTCGATTTACTATTATATATTACAAATAGTTTTATTGGTTGAATTACAGGTGAAAACATTGGATTTTAAAATATAATATAATTATCTTTATTGGCGACCAATTTGTGCCAATCTGAAGAGCCACTATTGCTCGTTTCAGCGGTACCACTTACTAAAAAAATACCCAATGGAGTACCAAATTCTTCTACGCCACCTTCTCTTTCAGTTAATGGCCTCAAGATTTCCACTGGAATATTAACATAATTTCTCGCGAGTGTTCTTGGTAGTTTTTCTAACGATACATATGACTGCAGAATTAACAGTTTGTCTAGTTCTTGATATATTCGGATGCGTTGACAAGCTTGCAACCATGGTTTAATCCAATTTTGTCGATGCTTCCTTTTAAGATTACGTTCTTGCTCCTCTCTAAACAAGTTCCTTCCTTACGTTCTTCCCTGTCTTTCTCTCAACTGATTTATTTTCCTCGATGCAATACTCTCATTCTTATTAACCATAATCTTGCTTCAAAAACTACTTAAATCGTCTTCCATTGCCAATTTTCTCACACATTTAGTAATTAATTCCTAACACTCAAAGCTATTATCACTCCCCGGCAGCGGCACCAAAATGTGATTGCTCGTTTTACTTATTTTGGAAGAAACCTCCTAGAATAAATCCGTATAGGGAGATTCAAATATGGAAAATGACTAGTTGCTTAAGTGTTCACGTTAAGGTCACACAATCAATTACCTCCTGAATGTAACATCTCTATTTCCAATATCTAAACACACAAGGAAACTACAATCTCCTCCTTCATTTTATCGGTCTCTTCCTTACAGCAATTCAGTCATACCAATAACTGCTATTTCCACCAATATATTCACCTTCATAATCTCCAACTATAATACTACACCCTCACAACTTTCAGCACACAATTATCCTCGTTTCAATTACTGGAATTCTTCACACAGAACTGCCATTCACATTACAGTGTTTCACACAAACATAGACTCATTCTCTTTGCTGAACTACAATCAGATTTCAACATTCAATCTTTCTTCTTCTCAAATAATACTAATCACATTTCCATTCCGTGATTCACTTCACAATATTCAAAAACTCTCAATCCTTTTATTCAAAGAAAATAACAAACAAAAGAAAAGAAGTAGCACCAAGCTTATTCCGGCTCACAACTATCACAGCAATGGCCTTCGGCTCATGACTATTACAGTCTGGCACCCTAATTAACTTCTACAACTCCTATATACTTTCTTCTGATTCTCTAGATTCTAATTGTAATTCTATAATTAATCACTTTTAAGAACTAAATCATCATCCATCCTCTTGAATTTCCTATTATATGGACTATTAATATATTTTACTAATATCTTTCAAAAACCAATTAATATCTATTCTACAGTAATATGAAGAGATAAGAAAGCTAGTCAATTAAGATCTTCAAAGACATTAGATATGAGTCTTATGACTATATTTTGAGAGATAGTTTGTTATAGAAGAGGCCAAAGAGGATGAATGGAGTACCATTAAGAATAGTAGATGATACAAAAACAAAGAATCAAGTTTTCAAGGAGTTTCATGAGACACTTTGGATGGGCCATAAAGGAAATTGCGCCACTTACAATAAGATCAAGGAGCAATATTGTTCGAAGGGCCTTTATAAAGATGTGGAGGCATTTGTGGCTTCCTATAGTCAAAAATTAGATTTAAAGATGAATTACATTATACCTATCCACTTGCTATGCATTTTTAATAGATGATTGATTTGGTGGCTATGCTATTAAGATTATGGAACATGAAGTATCTTGTTTTGGTAAGAAAAGAGCTCTCAAATTTTGTTGAAAAGAGAGCTTTGAGGACCAAAATCATAGAAGGAGTATGTAGATTCATCTAGGAAGATATCTTTAGTAGATATGGTATCATTGAAAAGATGAAGGCTAATTGAAGAGAACTGAATAAAATAAAGGCCAAAGATTTTTTTCAAAAATATGCTATAAAGTTGAAGTTGATAATTACTTATAATTTTGAAGTTAATGGCAAGAGTGAGAGACGACATCCTCCCATCATTAATGCTCTTTTTAAGGATTGCAGAGGTAAGCCAAAGCAATAGCCAAGTCTTCTATCATTTGCTTTATAGATAGATAGAACCACTTATAACATTGTTACTAATTATATGCCTATTGAATTAATATTGAGCCAAAAGCCAATTATCCATGTAGAAGATTTTGTGCCTACTTGGATATTATTGGATTGAGAGAATGATATCACAAGAGACAGATTATTAGAGCTCTAGATTCAATTAGTTGAAAGATTACTTGAAAATCAAGAAATGGCATTAGAGAAATTAATGGTTTTCAAGTTGAGTAACAAAGAAAGGTTTGACAAAATCCATCATTTGAAGTCCAAATCAATTGAAGTTGGAGATTCAGTATTAGTATTTGATAGTAGTTTGGAACATCAACATAGTGCTCTTAAGAAATTTTTTTGAAGATGGTTTGGATCATATATAGTAATAGTAGTGCATGATAATGCTACCTATTTTTTTTGTAAGTTAGATTGTATAATATTGAAGATACATGTGGCTGAAAAACAAATCAAGGCCTTCAAGAGAAGAGATGGCAAATTTATTCTAAGTAATCTTTTAGATTTTGAAATATTAGATATAGACCAAATGGAAGATGCACAAACAAATGGAAATGATAAAAAAGACAAGCATAATTAAATTGGCACATGTCAGAAGATATACAAGTTTAGAAGAGATAGATATTGTATTATAATTGTTTATAGTATATAAAAATTATCTAAAATAGATAATATATTTATAAATATTGATATATTTTAGAATGGTTAATAGATTAATTTAAAAAGAGTTGATGTAAGAAAATTTATTTTAAAATTTACTTATATTAATTATAATATTTAAAATATATAGGATTTAAATATTTAAAATAAAATTTATGGAAAAGATTGGGGCTCAAAAATAAACATCCAAACCTCTAAAAAACTTATTTGGAGGGATGAAAGTAAGGTATGGATGGATGAAGGCTAAAAGTAAAGATCTTTATCCATGTTTATTGAAGGCCATATCTTATAGGTATTTAACAAGATATCTACGACTATAACAAGGATTTTGATGACTTCAAATATGACATTCAAAAATCAAAAGTAAGAATTATTAGGTTTAGGATTTAAGCTACAATTTGGAGTTAAGATGATGAAATTATAGTCGTTTGATATTAAGGTATCTTTCAATGATATACTATTACTATTTTGGAAATATGAAGAGTTTTATGATAGATTTTGGAGATCAAGAGAAATAGTTGCAATAGAAATTTCAAGATTTACATCTCTTATGAAAGAATTTTTGTATTTGGAGTTTGTATGTAGAAGTTATAGAACATTAAAGACAACATATGTAATTCAAAGGCAATAAGTGAGTCGTTTTGTTGATAGTAATCGTTGCAGCCATACTTTAAGTTTTTAGATGAGTTTTTAGTTTAAAATTTTAAAAAATATATATTATTAGGTTAAAAAGCTATATATCAAAATTTTATATTATTTGAGTATTTTATTTGTGAGATATGAAGGAATTTATACATAGGTATATATAAGCAAGGATTTAAAGCTATTATTAGGATTTTGGTAATATCTTGAGATTTGTAATAAATTTGGAATTGAAATTTGTTATAGTAGTTCTTCAAAGTACATCTATATTTTTCATCAAATTTAGGTTTGTTTGGATAGTTTGATCGCGAGATATGAACTATTGAAATTTGATAAAAATTTACTTTGAGAATATACAAGATTTTATAATATTTTTTATTATATTTTTGGTGATCTTTAGTACTTAGGGCTTATGTATTCATGCAATTGCTTCAATAGAAATAGTTTATATATAAATTTGGTATATATGTATATATATATATATATATACATATATATATATTATTTTTTATCTTAAAGCTTAATTGAATAATTAGTGACAGTCGAAAGCCCAACACTTTTTTAAGGCAAATTCTTTCTATTTTTATTGTAGAAAGACCATCCTATGATTTGATCATTGTTGAAACCTTTAAAACTATTAGGAACCACAAATAATAAAAGGATTCAAGACCAAAAAATAAAATTTGCTCGACATTAAAATAATAACTGGATACAAGGCAAGAAGGTCCTCACTAGACCATAAGAAGTAAGTTGTTGAGACTGAGGATCCCCTCGGTCTCAACTCCTATATATATATATATATATATATATATATATATTAGATCTTAAGAATCTTCTTAAGAAGTTTCTATAAGGCTTGAGAATAAAGCAAGCTTGAGATCCTTCTTCGATAACTTCCTAAATCATCTAAAGGCTTCTAAAACCTTCTAGGATCTCCTATGATCTTTTAGAACTTTCTTAGAATCTATCAAAATCTTCTAGAACCTCCTAGAACCTTCTCATACTTTCTTCAGTTGTATGTTCATGACATCACCTCCTCATCTAGCTTTAAGGTATCCGAGAAGTAATGTTGCTGCAATTTAGTATATGGACAAGAAGCTAAAGATCTGTTACATAATATTTGTTATATATTCCAGTTGTTTTTCATGAGGCAAATAGTTTATAGGTCTCTATAGCCATGGATAGTATCTTAAACCTTCTACTTGTGATGAAGCATGAATTTTGGTATCTTTGTTATGGAATTGTCTTACAAACACTCCTTTTGGATGTCCTTTATAGGCAAGTTTTATCTCAAATATAATTATTAGTGACATATTAATGGATATCCTTTGACGTCTTCATGGTTTAGGTGGCTCTTCATTTTAGGGTCATCTCCACAAGCTACTTAGTTGAGATGGTATGACTAGTACGATAATTATCTCTTAACTATCTATATCACATAAAGTAAATAAGACCAAAAGAATATAAATAGACTATGGTCATAAATTCAAACTACTAAGTTATATTGTTCTAAATATTTGAAAAAACTACCTTTTCAGAGGCTACTTCCTCACCTTTTTTGTAAGACAAAGAACTAAAAATCTTCATGGTGAAGCTATCTTATTAACCTACTATTCTTCATTTTGTTGCTTTTGGTTTGGATGGATGTTGTTGATGGAACTTTTGAACCTTCATTTGTGCACAAATGATTGTGAGTTGATTCCCATATATGATTGTTGATATCATATCTGAGCCAATGGACCAGATAATCAAGCCTTCTATGTCTTATCTTTGAATTGAATACCTCTTCTACCTCAAATTCAACTTAATCATTGATTTCAACCATAAGAGGTGGTGGTTGTCTTCAACCTAGTATGTTTGATTCTTTATACCTTTTCAAAAGTGAAACATGAAAGACTGAATGAATTTCCATAGATAAAGGTAATTCTAAGTGATAAGTTATGTTATTGATTTGTTTTTGAATCACAAATGGTCCCAACTTTTAGTAGTCTAATTTATCACATAGCCTATTGGTTTTCATATTGTGTCAAAGAAGCCATACTTTGTCACCAACTTGGAATGAAGGATGTTCCTTCTTCAATTAATCTGCGAATAGCTTATAACGTTGTTGAGATCTTTCTAGGTGAATCTATATGATTGCTTGAAGTTCGACCATCTTTGTAGCAAACTCCTTTGCTACTTGATTTGTCGACTTTGAAGGCTCTATCATATCTAACTTTGGATGATGACCGTAATTTGAGTAGAATGGTGTTTGTTGCTTAGATGCATGGATTGTGTTGTTATATGCAAACTTTGTCAATGACAAGTAGAAAGTCCAATTGTCTTATTGATAGTTGATGGTGCACCTCAAATATTAATTAAGAATTTAATTGATCCACTCCATTTAGCCATTAGTTTGAAGGTGTAAGGAGAAGAAAGGTTGATATCAATCTTAAGAATCTTGAAGAATACCTTCTAAAATCTTGATATAAATTCTAGCCCATGATCTATCACAATATCATTTGGCAATCCATAGTAATAATAAATATTGTTAATAAAAAAATCTTGCCATTTTTTTACTAGTAATAGACTTCTTATAAGATATAAAATGTGCAATCTTAGTCAATTGATCAATAATTATAAAGATAATATCAAATGAACTTGATGGTAGAAGATCTATAATGAAATCGATGGAAATAGATGACCATGGTTGACTTGGAATAGAAAGTGGTTGAAGAAGTCCACATAATTGATGTCAAGGATTTTTTGACCTTGAATAAGTATCACATGATAGTACGAATTTCTTATCGTCTTTTTACATTTTAGGCCATCAAAAGTCTTTAGAAAAAAGTGCCAAGGTCTTATTGAATCTGAAATATCTGGTTGTAGGAAAGTCATGGCATGTTTGAAGAGTTTTTAGGCAAGTTGGCTCTTTAGGAATGAATAAATGTTCTCCAAAGAATAAGAGATTGTCTTCATACTTAAAATTTAGAAGATTCTTCAAGAAGATTATTGGCAAGATACTTGATATTAAGAACAAGAAAGTCCATATTTAAGGCTTTACAAATCTCATCAAGAAATGATAAATCTACAGGCATCGATACATTTGTTGCTCAAAGATAAAATTTCTCAGGCTTTAATAAGATTATCCATTGTTAATCTTATGCTACCTCGCCTTCTTTTGGTTGAAGGTAGGAACATCTTGATAATTCATTTGATAACCTTTATTGGCTCTTGGATCAATACATGATGCAAAAGTCAAATTGTGATAAAGATATATCTCAACGCACTTGGTAACGATTCTAGACTAAGGCTGACATGAAGTATTTAAGATTCTTGTGATCTATATATACAGTTACTTAATGAGAGGCACCTTCAAGAAAGTGACACCATTCTTTGAAAGAATCTACAATAGCAAGCAACTCTTTATTGTAGATTTTGTAGTTGATTTCTACTGTTGAAAATTTTCCAAAAATGGAATGCAATTGGATGAAATTTTTCATCTTCTCCATATTATAATAAAAGAGATTCCAATGCAAAGTCTAAGGCATTAGTCTCCATAAAGTAAAACTTGTTAAAATGTCAATGTATCAAATTTGGAACTATTGTGAAAGCAACTTTTAAGCTTTGAAAAGCTTTCTTTGCTTCGGGATCCTTGGTCCTACTTGTCCTTGCATGTCAAATACATTGTCATGTTGTAACATGACTATATGGTGAAAGATGATAATATAGATCTTATTATAGAAGAGCCAAGTTAAAAGATAAAGTAAAAAAATATGGATAAAATATAGGGAGGTAGTAAAACTTTTAGTAGTAATGCTGCTTTTTGTCACAGAAATATTCATATAAGCTAGTAATTACATATACAAGTAGGTAAAAGTAAGTTAATTCTATAGTATTTAATATAGAAGCTTTCTAGAAGCTTTATAGATGCTGCTTTGACTTCATAGGTGTCTTTAATTGACTTTTTGGAATAAAAACGTGGTCAATAAGTTAGCCATGTGCCACACATATTGTTAGCTTGAAGATCAAGCTAATTATGTGGCCCACACATAGAAAAACTTGCCTTGTAAGTCTAGGCATGTGTCCTACAAAGTCAACACATATTGGAGGTCCTACAGAACGTCGCCATATAGCCCTTAGTTCGATAGTATATATAGAGACACGAGTGAAGCCTTCTTTACTCTTGTCAATTCCTTTCTTGCTTCCAATCTAGTTTCAAGGGTCTCTAGTTTTCTTGTCTTTTGGCAATAGCCATTCTAGTATCTCTTTCAATATACATACTTATTTATTTATATTTTTTTACCTTTCTTTGAGTGAAGGCTCACTTGTCTGAATTGATTTTTCATCAAGTTCTTATTCTTGACAGATTAACAAGAGTACACCTACAATATCAGAGCTTTGTCTAATCTTGATTAAGAGTGGATTATCCCTTTTTCTTGATAAGATATAAGCATATTAGAAGTTGTGGATTACCCTCTTTTAAACTAATATTGTTCTTAGTATTTTCTTTGTTCTCAAGTCCTCTCTTCTATTTGTCTTGAGCGATATTAGACATCTTCTCTTTTCTAAGTGTTATCATGGCAGAACTTGTTGAAATGAAGAGTGCAGTGGCACAAATGCAAGAGCAATTGAGAGAGTTAATGCTTGTGATGCATCAATTCAATTTACCACCACAAGGAGCAACAAGATTGGCAAGAAGTGAAGATATAGAAATGATTGGAGCTGCTTCAACATCTGCACCAAATCATGTCTTTTCTCTTATGGTGGAATATCCTTCAAATATTAGAGAATGAAGAATTGCCCTACTCGAGAAGTTTGATGGTACCAGTTCCAAGTTTCGAGGATTTATCAATCAAGTACAACTTGTTATTGAACTTCAATCCCAAATCTATCCAACTCTAAGATTGCAAGTTAGATTCATTGATACGCTTCTTTCAAGTTCAGTACTATCATGAGTTTCATCTTTTCTTGAACAACGAGATTCAATATTGGATAATCTAGAGGCTTTTCTAGCAGAGTTTCGATCCATGTATGGAGAACATGATGCAATTTGTGTTGCAACCAATAAGATCCGTTGTCGTGTTGTAACACGATTATACAGTGAAAATAAAAAGAAAGGGGAATTTTATTAATATTCAGTTACCTCGAATATTGGGAGCATCGACCAACTCCAGTACAAATACTGAGTGGTCAGGTTCAGTCACTCCGTTACAGTCAGCCAGGGCATACTGAAATGCTCCATTCGATTCCAATAACGGGAGTCAGCAAGAAGAGAAGGACCAATTCACAAGACGGGTTCGAGGAGCCAATTGGATCCAATTTCGATAATCCAATCCGGGTCCTCTTATCCAATATGAGACCTGAATTGGCCGGTCAACCCAGTGCACTTTAATTACGGAAAATCCAGGTCTTACTACGGGTCTTAGCCAATCTGACGCGAGGACCAATTTGACCCAATTACGTGAACATCCAGGTTACTACGCGCATCTTTCCCAATATAGGACCTGAATTGGTCGGGCGACTCAATGTGGTCCCGATTACGGGGTTCGATTCTGTTTCAGGCTGTCCTGTTCTCTGTGCCGTCTCAGGGAACGTTGTTTTCGGTAAATGGATTTCTTAAAGGCAAAAACGGAGGAAAAAGCTTGACGGCGAGAGCCAATTTCGGATCCAAGCTTGAGGTGGGAGCCAATTCCGGATCTAAGATGGAAGATTGAAGAAATTCAGAGGATAAGGTTAGGTGGGATATAGTTTTGGGGGTGGTTCTTTTTTGAGGGGAAATCGGGGGGGAAGGATTTTTCAAGCTTCTGCAAGGTTACCAGTTCGGTTTTTTTTATTGGAGGTTTTTGAAGATCAAGGGAATTAGAGAGAGGAGCTTCATGCTTTGAGTCGAGGAAGGAAAGACATAGAATTTGGATTTTTCTTCTTCGTAGAGTTTTGGGAAAGACTGAGGCAATCGCTGCTGAAGTCAGTGTTGTAATGGTGAATCGGGATTTTTAAATGAAGTGGGTTTGAATACTCTTGACTGTTTTGTGAAATCGAGTTACGTCTGTGATTGAAGGATTAAAAGGGTGTCTATAGGATTGAGTATGCAGAGTGAATGAAATTTATTGGATTAATCTAACAAGACAGTCAGTGGATACAAGATCGTAAGTACAAAACAGTATTGAAGGTTAACAGTTTGGGTTGTACGGGGTTCTCTGTAACGTCTAGAGACCTATCGGCTGGGACAAAAAGGACTTCGACAAGCAGTCGAAGAGCATCCGTATAGATTTACGGTACATTGTTGCAGTCGTTTATATTCCAGCAGTCAAAAACTGATAGACTACTTGACTATCGGCGAATCTCCATACTACCTTCTACAGCCAGACGCCCGACGCGTTCTCGAGCAGGAAAGCAAGTAATACGACATAAGTGGTGAACCCGACGTGAAAGCTTGAGGTAGAAGGTATTGGATTTCGGTTGATTTTATCTTTATTTTTATGGAAAACGAAAATAAAAATTTTGAAGGATTTTTGAGAGAAGTTTCTGGTGGGGAGTCTTCTAAAGGACAAGGTATGCATATGGATCCGTCTATTGCTAGTTTGTTTCAAGCCTTCTCATTGTCGATGCAGCAACAGCAAAGCAATAATCGAAAGGAAGCTTTGGCAACCAAAGCATTGCAAGCAGTGGTCAATAAAATTGATCAATTTGATGGGAGGAATATTTCAAGGTATTTAAGATGTTATGTTCGTGAAATGGAATTAAATCGGGTTTCTGAGAAGAAAATGGTTGCACTATTTGGACTTGCCACGATACCGGAGATAAGGGACCACATTACATCGATTACGGATCGTTGTGGGAATTCATGGGAGGATTTTTCACATGCGTTGAAAGACGAATATTTCTTGGAAGATGTTGATCGCGTTACTAAGAAGCTGTTTCTGGGATGGATTGAACGGCCCAATAAGAATTTGCAAGCAACAGAGCTACTAAGGAAATTTGAGAGGCAGTACTCTCAATTATCGAAGGTAGAAAAATTGACATTGGAGCCGAACAAAGTTGATCTATTTCTTCAAGCTGCTGATGGAGAATTGCAAGAGAAATTAGAACCCCTTCTTGAAGACAAAGAAGAAGATGAAGGATTGACAACGAAGTGGAAGAACGTTGAAGATGCGGTGGGGTTGCTTACAAAAAAAGAAAGGAGGAAGGATAGGAGCAATATTCCGAAAACAGTACAAGCACCCAAAGCTCCAGTACGTACAACACCACCGACAATGCCTACAGTTCAACCTTCGACATCCTTGTCAAAGAAAGCAGATATGGGTATGGAAGAAATTATACGAGGAATGCGAGATCTTCAAATCAAATTAGCAAGACCTGAAGAGAATACTTCTATAAACAATTCGAAGAATGTTTCAAAACAAAGATATGTACAAAGATGCATTTGGTGTGATGATGCTTCACACGCTAGAAAAGATTGCAATGAATTTAATAATATGATACGGTAGGGAATTATTTGCTGGAAAGATGGGAAGATAGCATTGAAAGATAGGGAGGATCTTCTTCAAACCAATTTTGGCAAGGGAGGAATGAGAGCATTGGTTCAAGATTACTTAAAAGAGCATGAAACAGTAGTACGAGAAAGTGCAAGTTATGGTGCTAGAGTAGAGGATGAAATTGGTGGGAGTACGGAAACTAGTGAGTTTTGGGCTTCTGCCGTTTCTACAATGCAAGAAGGGAAATTACCTCGAGAAGCGTTATTGAGAACTGCAGCTACAATACGAGGAAGAACAGGTTGGGAGGATCTTGTTGAGTCTCTTTCAGTTCATGCATATATTGCTAAAAGCCAACATGAAGCTTTGATGGAAGAAAAAAGACGAGGAAATTTTGATGATACTAGAGAAGGAAATTCTTTTAAGAGGCAAACTCGAGGAGACAAGGCTCGGGAGGCAGCTTCACAAGAATTGCCTGTAAAGGATACCTTAGCATCATTGGGAGAAAAAACAATGGAGATAAAAGATAAAGGCAAATCAATTGCTTATAAGCTACTTTCTGACATTGAAGCGGCAACAAATTTGAAAGGGGTGTTGGAAGAACGTATATTAAACGCTAAGGTGGAATTCACATTGAAAGAAGTCTTGGGAATTGCAAAGAAGGAATTTCATGATGTTATCATTGACAGCATTAAGCGAAAGAGGTAATTAATGAGCGAAACTGGAATGAGTCATGCTATTGATGCAAAAATATGTAGAGATGAAGAAGAGGTTGATATTGGTTACAAGCAACCAACAAATGAAAAGAATGGGTATAATCAGCAAGTACATTTCGAAGATTCTAGTGACAAGGAAATGGAAACTTTGAGCCATTATACTCGAAAGCATTGGGCAAGGGCAACTACTGAGGTATTGGTGAAGGTAGGAGATATAGAGGAACCAATAGTTGTTTTGGTGGACCATGGTTCTGAAATAAATCTCATGTCTAAAGATCTTTATAAGAAGCAAAAATGGCCAATTGATATAGAACATGGATGGGTAATACGAGCAGCTAATAACACACGAGGCGAATTATATGGAGCTTGTCCAGATGTCAAAATTCGGATTGGGGATGTTGCGACGGAGCAACATTTCTTCGTTCAAGATACAACGTCTTATCCGTTGATTTTAGGACAACCTTATATCACGGCAATACGGATGGAAACAAAGGTACTTGATGATGGTTCTGCTTATGCAAGGGTACAGAGCGAAGATGGGAGGAAAGCTGTACAATTTCTAACAGTACCTCCTAACCATGAACGGAATCGAGATAGGTTGAGGGAGAAACCATTGCCAAAGATTGTTGAAGGATTTTAGGATTTTGGGGAGGTACCACTGTAAAGCGAGATTATGGAGGTACAAAAGAGGAGGTACTCTCGCGAGATGAAGGTGCCTTTGATGCGAGTTTTATTGGTATATTGGAGAATGGAAATATTATGTATAAGAAAGGTGATGATTTTAAAAGAAAAGAAAGAAAAAGATTATATGATATTGAAGGACAGTTACGCAAGATAGGTACATTGTAAGATGATGAGAGGATTTTGGGTGTTTATGAAGAAAATGGGCTGGAAGATTCATTGGAATTGATTACATCTATTGGGTTAGGGGATAATGATAAGATTGTTGAGATTCATTCGAGAGAGGTTTATACCATGCTTGAATCTTTTCAAGCACCAGAAGTCACAGTAGAGACGAGATATAAAACGGCAGATAAGAAGGTAAAGCCTGTTGCCGGACCATTACCAGAGGATTCTAAAGAACAAATGGGAGAAGCATCAAAAGAAGCAAGTTTAAGAGATCCAATGAGTATTGGACATCAGTTTACTGAAGAGACTTTTGAAGAATTGAAGATTGGTTCTGATGGTTCTTTATTGCCGGAGGAAATTACTTGCTTCAAAAAGATGTTGGCTAAACAAGGTAGATCGTTTGCCTTCGAATCTCATGAAATTGGGTGTGTGGATCCAAATATTATAACACCTATGGTTATCTTCACTGTACCGCATGTACCTTGGAATCTAAGACCGATTCCAGTACCGAGGGCACATTTACCTAAATTGGTGGAACTATTGAAAGAAAAGATAAAGATGAAAATATTAGAACCTTCATTTGCGCCGTATTCCAGTCGATGGTTTACGGTACCTAAGAAGAATGGGTCACTACGGTTTATTCAAGATATGCAGCCGGTGAATGCTTTAACTGTCAAGAATGCAGGAATTGGACCTATTGTGGATGAATTTACTGAGGCGTTTGCTGGAAGGGCGATCTATTCAATGGGTGATTTGTATTCAGGTTATGATCAATTTCAACTTGTCGAAGGAAGTAGAGATATGACAACGATGAGGACACCGCTTGGATTGGTTAGAATGTGCACTCCTCCTCAAGGCGCGACCAACTCAATTGCGCATATGATGAATGGGATGAATAAGGTATTGAGAGATTTTATCCTGGAAAAGACTATGCCTTTTCTGGATGATGTTCCTATAAAGGGGTGCAGAGAAGGAGACAAGGATGAAACTTTAGATACAAGGGGGTGTCGCAGATATGTTGTTGATCATATACAAGATTGTGAAAAGATTTTAACTCGGCTTGGAGAAGTTCATCTTACATTATCGGGTATGAAGTCCGTATTTGGAGTGCGAGAGGTTGTAATTGTTGGACATTTATGCGGATCTTACGGAAGAAAACCAGATCCGACTAAAGTTGATGCAATTGGAAGGATGAAAGAGGATTGTGGTTCTTTAACAGAGGTTCGCAGGTTTTTGGGTGCATGTGTATTTTATCGAATCTGGATCCCTCATTTTGCTCACATAGAGGATCCATTATATGAACTGTTACGCAAGGGTTACCGATTTGAATGGAAAGAAAGGCATATTTAGGCAATGCAAAGATTGAAGAAATTATTGATGTCACCTCCAATATTGAGGAAGGTTGATTATAAGTGCAATAGACCAGTGATTCTTACTGTAGACGCTAGTCCAATTGCCGTTGGATGGGCGGTGGGTCAAGATGATTCGAATGGGAGTAGATTTGCAGTTCGATTTGGGGCTAAAGTTTTAAGTATTCGTCAGCGTGCATATTTGCAAGTCAAAAGAGAACTTTGGGGAGTCGTTTCGGCTATGAAAGCTGAAAAGGACTATTTGATTGGGGCAGTAGTAGTAATTGAAACAGATTGCTTGCCATTGCTTGGAATGATTATTAACTGTTCAACGCCAGATATTGCAATGTTGAGATGGATTGCTTATATTAAGTCACTAAATTCAGAATTTAAGCATATCACTGGAAAGGACAATTTAGTAGCAGACATGCTATCTCGAGCGAGAGATGAGAGGGAGGACGAAATGGTTGAAGACATTGATGATGTCGGATTGAAATTCTATTCAATATCAAATCTCAACGGAGAAGAGAAGTTATTTCTTGAAGAATCTTATGAAGGAGAATTATTGGATATTGGTCATTATTTGAATACCTTGACTAAGCATGGGAATTGGCCTACAGAAAAATTCAAACAAATAAGAAAAGAAGCATATGGATTTTTACTTCAAGATGGATTTTTATGAAAGAGACCGAAGAAAGGAATTGGGATGCCACAATGAGTGATAGGCAAAAGGGAAGAAAAACTAAAATTATTAAAGGAGTTTCATGATAGTTTATGGGCAGGGCATAGAGGAATCTGGGCTACTTTTGCTAAACTTAAGGAACGATATTGGTGGAAAAATATGTATCGAGATGTGCTCTCATTTGTAGAGTCATGTGAAATCTGTTAATCGTATTTTAATATCCGACATCGAGATGGTCTTCATCCTACGTATCTTGTGGCTATTCATTTTAAATGGGTTGTTGATTTGGTTATTATGCCGGTTGGGTTATGGCAGATGAGATATTTGGTTTTAGCTCGTGAAGATTTATCAAATCAAGTAGAAGGAAGAACATTGAGGACAAAATCTACAGAGGGGATTTGTAGGTTTTTGCTTGAAGATGTCATTTGCCGTTACGGGTGAGTAGGAAAAATCACTGCAGATCGTGGAGAATTAAATGCACAAGAAGCTCATAAGTTCTTTGAAAGATGTGGAGTTAAACTATCACTGACTACTGCTTATAATCCAGAAGGGAATGCAAAAAGCGAACGTGGTCACTCACCGATTATGAAAGCATTGGTTAAAGCTTGTAATGGGAAAGTTAAAGAGTGGCCACGGCTTTTGTCATTTACATTATGGGCTGATCGAACAACACATAGTTCGGTGACAGGATATATGCCAGTAGAACTTATGACAGGTCAAAAACCAATTATGCCGATTGAAGAAAAGGTACTTACTTGGAGTATGCTACCATGGGAAGATGGATTGACAAGAGAAGAACTTCTGGCTATTAGGATTCGACAATTGGAGAAAAGAACGGAAGATGTCCAGATAGCATTGGAAAGGTTAAAAAGAGCAAGGTTACAAAAGAAGGCACGATTCGATAAGCAACATCGATTGAGACCAAAAGCAATCGAGGAAGGTGACTGGGTACTTGTTTATGACAATAGTCTGGATAATCAACATAGTACTTTGTGGAAATTTTCAAAACGTTGGTTTGGACCATATGTTGTAACAACTGTTCATGATAATGCGACTTACTCATTACGGGAGTTAGATGGTATAAAATTGAAAATACCAATTGCAGGGAAGCGAGTAACAATATTTAAACAAAGAGACGCAGAGATGAATATGGAAGACCTCAATGAAGGTATAGAGATTCCGCAGCAAGAAGATGAAAGTGATATGGATAATGAAGGTGACGACGATGAACTCGACAAAGACGTAGGAGATATATTCTGAATCAAACAGCAATTGGGTAAATTGGTGCATACTGGAGGATGCACAGGTTCAGAGCGGGTGGATGTCGTGTTGTAACACGATTATACTGTGAAAATAAAAAGAAAGGGGAATTTTATTAATATTCAGTTACCTCGAATATTGGGAGCATCGACCAACTCCAGTACAAATACTGAGTGGTCAGGTTCAGTCACTCCGTTACAGTCAGCCGGGGCATACTGAAATGCTCCATTCGATTCCAATAACGGGAGCCAGCAAGAAGAGAAGGACCAATTCACAAGATGGGTTCGAGGAGCCAATTGGATCTAATTTCGATAATCCAATCCGGGTCCTCTTATCCAATATGAGACCTGAATTGGCCGGTCAACCCAGTGCACTCTAATTACGGAAAATCCAGGTCTTACTACGGGTCTTAGCCAATCTGACGCGAGGACCAATTTGACCCAATTACGTGAACATCCAGGTTACTACGCGCATCTTTCCCAATATAGGACCTGAATTGGTCGGGCGACTCAATGTGGTCCCGATTACGGGGTTCGATTCTGTTTCAGGCTGTCCTGTTCTCTGTGCCGTCTCAGGGAACGTTGTTTTCGGTAAATGGATTTCTTAAAGGCAAAAACGGAGGAAAAAGCTTGACGGCGAGAGCCAATTTCGGATCCAAGCTTGAGGTGGGAGCCAATTCCGGATCTAAATGAAGTGGGTTTGAATACTCTTGACTGTTTTGTGAAATCGAGTTACGTCTGTGATTGAAGGATTAAAAGGGTGTCTATAGGATTGAGTATGCAGAGTGAATGAAATTTATTGGGTTAATCTAACAAGACAGTCAGTGGATACAAGATCGTAAGTACAAAGCAGTATTGAAGGTTAACAGTTTGGGTTGTACGGGGTTCTCTGTAACGTCTAGAGACCTATCGGCTGGGACAAAAAGGACTTCGACAAGCAGTCGAAGAGCACCCGTATAGATTTACGGTACATTGTTGCAGTCGTTTATATTCCAGCAGTCAAAAACTGATAGACTGCTTGACTATCGGCGAATCTCCATACTACCTTCTACAGCCAGACGCCCGGCGTGTTCTCGAGCAGGAAAGCACGTAATACGACACCGTAAGATCCACATAAATGTCCAACAATCACAACCTCTTGTACTCCAAATATGGACTTCATTTCCGATAATGTAAGATGAACTTCTCTAAGCCGAGTTAAAATCTTTTCACAATCTTGTATATGTTCAACAACATATTTGCGACACCCCCTCTTATCTAAAGTTTCATCCTTGTCTCCTTCTCTGCATCCTTTTATAAGAACATCATCCAGAAAAGGTATAGTCTTTTCTGGAATAAAATCTCTCAATACCTTATTCATCCCATTCATCATATGCCTAACTGAGTTGATCGCGCCTTGAAGAAAAATGCACATTCTAACCAATCTAAGTGGTGTCCTCATCGTTGTCATATCTTTACTTCCTTCGGTAAGTTGAAATTGATCATAATCTGAATACAAGTCACCTATTGAATAGATCGCCCTTCCTACAAACGCCTCAGCAAATTCATCCACAATAGGTCCAATTCCTGCATTCCTGACAGTTACTGCATTCACCGATTGCATATCTTGAATAAACCGTAGTGACCCATTCTTCTTAGGTACCTTAAATCATCGACTAGAATACAGCGCAAATGAAGGTTCCAATATTTTCATCTTTATCTTTCCTTTTAATAATTCCACTAATTTAGGTAAATGTACCCTCGATATTGGAATCGATCTTAGATTCCAAGGTACATGCCGTACAGTGAAGATAACCATAGGTGTTATAATATTTGGATCCACATACCCAATTTCATAAGATTCGAAGGCAAACGATCTACCTTGTTTAGCCAACATCTTTTTGAAGCAAGTAATTTCCTCCGGCAATAAAGAACCATCAGAACCAATCTTCAATTCTTCAAAAGTCTCTTTAGTAAACTGATGTCCAATTCTCATTGGATCTCTTAAACTTGCTTCTTTTGATGCTTCTCCCATTTGTTCCTTAGAATCTTCTAGTAATGGTCCGGCAATAGGCTTTACCTTCTTATCTATCATTTTATATCTCGTCTCTATAGTGACTTCTGGTGCTTAAAAAGATTCAAGTATGGTATAAACCTCTCTCGAATGAATTTCAACAATCTTATCATTATCCCCCAACTCAATAAATGTAATCAATTCCAATGAATCTTCCAGCCTATTTTTTTCATAAACACCTAAAATCCTCTCATCATCTTGCAATGTACCTAACTTGCGTAATTCTCCTTCAATATTATGTAATTTTTTCTTTCATTTCTTTTAAAATCATTAACTTTCTTATACATAATATTTCCATTCTCCAAAATATCAATAAAACTCGCATCAAAGGTACCTTAAACTCGCGAGAGTACCTCCTCTTTTGTACCTCCATAATCTCGCTTTACAGTGGTACTTCCTCAAAATCCTTAAATCCTTCAACAATCTTTGGCAATGGTTTCTTCTTCAACCTATCTGGATTCCGTTCATGGTTAGGAGGTATTGTTAGAAATTGTATAGCTTTCCTCCCATCTTCGCTACATACCCTTACATAAGCAAGTCCATCGTCAAGTACTTTTGTTTCCATCCATGTTGCCGTAATATAAGGTTGTCCTAAAATCAACGGATAAGACGTTGTATCTTGAACAAAAAAATGTTGCTTCGTCGCAACATCCCCAATCCAAATTTTGACATCTTGACAAGGTCCATATAATTCGCCCCGTGTATTATTAGTTGCTCGTATTGCCCATCCATGTTCCATATCAATTGGCCATTTTTGCTTCTTATAAAGATCTTTAGACATGAGATTTATTTCAGAACCATGGTCGACTAAAGCAACAATTGGTTCTTCTATATCTCCTACTTTCACCAATATCTCAGTAGTTGCCCTTGCCCAATGCTTTCGAGTATAATGGCTCAAAGTTTCCATTTCTTTATCACTATGATCTTCGAAACGTACTCGTTGATTATACCCATTCTTTTCATTTGTTGGTTGCTTGTAACCAATATCAACCTCTTCTTCATCTTTATATATTCTTGCATCAATAGCATGACTCATTCCACTTTCACCCATTAATTGCCTCTTTCGCTTAATGCTGTCAATGATAACATCATGAAACTCCTTCTTTATAATTTCCAAAACTTCTTTCAATTTGAATTCCACCTTAGTGTTTATTATACGTTCTTCCAACACCTCTTTCAAATTTGTTGCCGCTTCAATGTCAGAAAGTAGCTTATAAGCAATTGATTTGCCTTATCTTTTGTCTCCCATGTTTTTTCTTCCAATGATGGTGAGGTATCCTTTATAGGCAATTCTTGTGAAGCTGCCTCTCGAGCCTTGTCTCCTCGAGTTTACCTCTTAGAAGAATTTCCTTCTCTCGTATCATCAAAATTTTCTCGTTTCTTTTCTTTCATGAAAGCTTCATGTTAGCTCTTAGCAATATATGCATGAACTGAAAGAGACTCAATAGGATCCTCCCAACCTGTTGCACCTCGTATTGTAGCTGCAATCCTCAATAATGCTTCTTGAGGTAATTTCCCTTCTTGCATTGTAGAAACGGCAGAAGCCCAAAACCCACTAGTTTCCATACTTCCACCAGGGTCATCATTTACTCTAGCACCATAACTTGCACTTTCTCGTGCTGCTGTTTCACGCTCTTTTAGGTAATCTTGTACCAATGCTCTCATTCCTCCTTTGCCAAAATTGATTTGAAGAAGATCCTCCTTATCTTTTAATGCCATCTTTCCATCTTTCCAGCAAATAATTCCTTGCCGTATCATATTATTAAATTCATTGCAATCTTTCTTAGTGTATGAAGCGTCATCACACCAAATGCATCTTTGTACATATCCTTGTTTTGAAACATTCTTCGAATTGTTTGTAGAAGTATTCTCTTCAAGTCTTGCCAATTTGATTTAAAGATCTCGCATTCCTCGTATAATTTCTTCCATCCCCATATCTGCCTTCTTTGATAAGGATGTCCAAGGTTGAATTCTAGGCATTGTTGGTGGTGTTGTACGTACTGGAGCTTTGGATGCTTGTACTATTTTTGTAATATTGCTCCTATCCTTCCTCCTTTCTCTTTTTGTGAGCAACCCCACCGCATCTTCAATGTTCTTCCACTTTGTTGTCAATCCTTCATCTTCTTCTTTGTCTTCAAGAAGGAGTTCTAATTTCCCTTACAATTCTCCATTAGCAGCTTGAAGAAATAGATCAACTTTGTTCGGCTCCAATGTCAATTTTTCTACCTTCGATAATTGAGAGTACTGCCTCTCAAATTTCTTTAGTAGCTCTGTTGCTTGTAAATTCTTATTAGGTCGTTCAATCCATTTCAGAGATAATTTCTCAGTAATACGATTAACATCTTCCAAGAAATATTCATCTTTCAATGCATGTGAAAAAACCTCCCATGAATTCCCATAACGATCCGTAATCGATATAATATGGTCTCTTATCTCCGGTATTGTAGGAAGTCCAAATAATTCAACCATTTTCTTCTCAAAAACCTGATTTAGTTCCATTTCACGAACATAACATCTTGAATACCTTGAAATATTCCTTCCATCAAATTGATCAATTTTATTGACCACTGCTTGCAATGCTTTGGTTATCAAAGCTTCCTTTCGATCATTGCTTTGTTGTTGCTGCATTGATAATGAGAAGGCTTGAAACATACTAGCAATAGACGGATCCATGTGCATATCTTGTCCTTTAGAAGAACCCCCACCAGAAACTCCTCCCAAAGATTCTTCAAAATTTTTATTTTCGTTCTCTATAAAAATAAAAATAAAATCAAAAGAAATCCAATATCTTCCACCTCAAGCTTTCACGTCGGATTTACCACTTGTGTCGTATTATGTGCTTTTCTGCTTGAGAACGCACTGGATGTCTGGCTGTAGAAGGTAGTATGGAGATTCGCTAATATTCAAGCAGTCTATCGATTTTTGACTGTCGCAATATAATCAATTACAAGAATATACCATAAATCTATATGGATGTCCTTCGACTACTTGCCAAAATCCTTTTTGTCCTAGCCGGTAGGTCTCTAGATGTTACAGAGAACCTCGAACAATCCAATCTGCTAATCTCCGATATCACTTTATACTCATGACCTTATATCCACTGACTGTCTTCTTAGATTGATCCAAAAATTTTCATTCACTCTGCATACTCAATCCTATAGACACTCTTTTAATTCTTCAATTATAGACATTGTTGTGTTGTAACACAAGTATACCGTGAATATATAAAGGAAGGGGACTTTTATTAATGTTCAGTTTCCTCGAATATTGGGAGCAACAACCAATTCCAGTGCAAATACTGAGAGGCCAAGTTCAGTCACCCCGTTACAGTCAGCGGTGGCATACTGAAATGCTTTGTTCGATTCCAATAACGGGAGTCAGCAGGAAGGGAAAGGACCAATTCAATGACAGGTGAGCTTGGTTCGAAGAGCCAATTGGATCCAATTTCAAGACATCCAATCTAGGTCTTACTATGGGCCTCTTAGCCAATCTGACGTGAAAGACTAATTTGACCCAATTACGGGAACATCCAGGTCTTACTACTGGCCTCTTAGCCAATATGAGACCTGAATTGGTTGGGCGATTCAATGTGGTCCCGATTACAGGGCTCTGATTCCGTTTCAGGCTGTGCTGTTCTCTGTGCCATTTCAGGGAATATTGTTTTCGGTAAAAAGATCTCTTAAAGGTAAAAACAGAGTAGATAGCTCTGATGGCGGGAGCCAATTTGGGATCCTAGACGGAAGATTGAAGAAATTTAGAGGCTAGGGTTTGAGAGAGAGGAGAATTAGGGTTAAAGGGGAGGATAGGTTAAGAAATGGAAGGGAGAGAGAATAAGTTTTTTTAGAAGGGTCAGAGAGCTAGGTTCAAGCTTTGCGACGGGAAAAAAAGACAGAGAATCGGGGTTTTTTTTCTTCATAGGGTTTTGAGAAGACTGAGGCAATCGTTGCTGAAGTCAGTGTTGTACTGGTGAATCGAGATTTTTAATGAAGTGGGTGTGATTACTCTTGACTGTTTTGTGAAATCGAAGTTACGTCTGTGATTAAAGAATTAAAAGGGTGCCTATAGGATTGAGTATGCAGAGTGAATGAAAGTTTTTGGGTTAATCTAATAAGACAGTCAGTGGATACAAGGTCGTGAGTATAAAGCGGTATCAGAGATTAACAGATTGGATTGTTCGGGGTTCTCTGTAACATCTAGAGATCTATCGACTAGGACAAAAAGGACTTCGGCGAGCAGTCAAAGGACATCCGTATAGATTTACGGTATATTCTTGTAGTTGTTTATATTCCAACAATCAAAAACCGATAGACTGCCTGAATATTAGCGAATCTCCATACTACCTTCTACAGTCAGACGCCCGGCACGTTCTCGAGCAGGAAAGCACGTAATACGACAAGGAAACTTTGATTTCACAAAACAGTCAAGAATAATCACACCCACTTCATTAAAATCCCAATTCACCAGTACAACACTGACTTCAAAAATGATTGCCTCAGTCTTCTCTAAACCCTATGAAAAAAAAAAACCCCAATTCTTTGTCTTTTTTCTTCCTATGACCCTTAAAACCCTAATTCTTCCCCCTTTCATTTCTTAACCTATCCTCCCTTTTAACCCTAATTCTCCCCTCTTTCAAACCCTAGCCTCTGAATTTCTTCAATCTTCCATCTTCGATCTGAAATTGGCTCTACCGTTAGAGCTTTCTCCTCTATTTTTTACCTTTTAAAAGATTCTTTTTCCGAAAACAACGTTCCCTGAAACGGCACAGAGAACAAGACAGCCTGAAATAGAATCGAAACTCCCGTAATCGGGACCACATTGAGTCGCTTGACCAATTCAGGTCTCATATCGGCTAAGAGGCCCGTAGTAAGAACTAGATGTTCTTGTAATTGGGTCAAATTGGTCCTTCGTGTCAGATTCGCTCAGTCATCAATTTAGCCCTTTCAATTCTGTTGACTCCCACTATTGGACTCGAATGGAGCATTTCGTTATTGGTAAGTGTGCCCTGACCGATTGTGATGGGGTCTTTGAACTGGCCCCTGAATATTGGCACTGGAATCGGTCGTTGCTCCCAATATTCGAGGTAACTGAATATTAATAAAAGTCCCCTTTCTTTATATTTTCATGGTATACTCGTATTACAACATGATAGCGTGTTAATCAAGTTTTGGAGCAATATTTAAGATGTACCATTAACTACCAACAAGATGATTGGACAACTCTTTTGCCTTTGGCAGAGTTTGCTTACAATAACATGGTACATTCTTCTACAAAATAAACACCTTTATTTGTTAATTATGGTTATCATCCATGACTTGATACTCTTGACTTTTCAAAAGTTGATAATCCTACTGCAAAAGATTTGGCGATTCATTTATTAGAGCTACATGCAATAATGAAAGCGCAATTAAAAGAAGCTCAAGAACAACAAAAGGTCAATGCAGATGTCTATCAAAAGGAACAACCACCATTCCTCTTGGGTGATAAGGTATGGCTACTTCGTCGCAATATCAAGACCACTCGTCCTTGTGACAAGTTGGACTATCGAAGGCTGAGACCATTTTTTATTTCTGTACAAATCAATCCAGTTGCATATCGTTTACATCTACTGGAGTCAATGAAAATCCATGCAGTATCCTACGTATCTCTTCTTGAACCATACAAGACAGTGGACATACCAAGAAGATGACAAGCTCCACCTCCTCCTATAGAAGTGAACAATAATGAAGAGTTTGAAATAGAAGAAGTCTTAGATTCAAGGCAGCACCGAAATAAATTGAAATATCTTGTCCATTGGTGCGGATATGATATTAGTGAATGCACATGGGAGCCAATAAAGAATCTTGTAAATGCAACAAAGGCGGTGGAGGCTTTTTATTGACGACATCGATCAAAATCAAGATAAAAACCTTCTTTATAAAAGAAACAACATTTAAGCAAGATAACATTCTACTTTCAATCCTTGTTTGTACCTTCTTTATAGTTGTGATGCTCAAGAGATGGAGAACTAACAACCAGCGGATTCGACTTAAGAGCCTTCATTTGCTGACCTATCAGACAAGTCATTACGATTGTCACAACCTTCAAGATGATGCAATCGAGATGAAGATCTTTAAGAACGACATGTTCTTCTTCGAATAGATGGCAAGATACAACACGTTTGGTATCACAATTTGGGAAGGGACTCCCGATGTTTGGTGATTTTGCTAGAGGTAGGAACAAATCCTGATGGTATTCCAAATGTTTTATTTGAAGAAAGTTATGAAGGCCTCAATAATTATCAAATAACTGAGTGGTCTTCCCGCCCTGGTATGAGACACTACCGATGGTTGAGAGGCCCTATCAATCATCTTCGAAGAGAACAAAGATCAGAGTATGTGACGAATATAATTCATCGCATCATAGATTTCTTCAACATATGATGACCGCTCCTCATGGAACTCGTCCCTAGAAGGGGGGGTAATGTCACGGACATACTCATATAAGCTAGTAATTACATATATAAGTAGGTAAAAGTAAGTTAATTCTATAGTATTTAATGCGGAAGCTTCTTAGAAGCTTTAAAGATGTTGCTTTTACTTCATAGGTGCGTTTAATTGACTTTTTGGATTAAAAACGTGGTCAACAAGTTGGCCATGTGCCACACATGTTGTTAGCTTGAAGATCAAGCTAACTATGTGGCCCACATGTAGAAAAACTTGCCTTGTAAGTCAAGGCATGTGTCCTATAAAGTCAAAACATATTGGAGGTCCTATAGAATGTCGCCATGTAGCCCCTAGTTAGATAGTATATATAGAGACAAGAGTGAAGCCTTCTTTACTCTTGTCAACTCCTTTCTTGCTTCCAGTCTAATTTCAAGGGTCTCTAGTTTTCTTGTCTTTTGGCAATAGCCATTCTAGTTTCTCTTTCAATATACATACTTATTTATTTATATTTTATTACCTTTCTTTGAGGGAAGGCTCACTTGTCTAAATTGATTTTTCATCAAGTTCTTGTCCTTAACACTTTTTTAGAAAAGTGACTTCTACTTATTTTGTAGGGCCATAAAAAAGGCAAAACAAAGTAGATTGGAAAAATAAATGATACAAGCAACTTAGGAAAGAAGTTAAGAGTAAATTCTAGCAAAAATTATTTTAAAAAACCACACATTGATACTCGGAGAGGGCCAATTATGAACCAGGGTCGAAATCAGACTACAAGGCTCAAAACTAAGCTCTTATAACGATTTTAGGACTCTTTTGTAAATCAAATAATGCAGTTAGAGAAAAAACCTAATAAAGTTTCAATAAAGATTGAATTTGGATGATTTGGATTTGTATTGACTTTGTAAGAGCTTTGCAAAATTAAGGTTTGTTTCAGATGACTTGGATTTTATGAAATAAAATAGGATTTATATTTTGAGTGATTTTAAGAATTTTGTAATAGATCTACAAGTGAAATTTTATGGATTAATGGTTACAATTGGACTCAATATGTGTTGTGAATTTGAGCTTGATCGAAGGATTGAATTCAGGGTTATTGAGGTTTGAATGGGTCAAGGTCTTAAAAAGTAGAATTTTACCTCTAGTGAGAATTTTTAATATTTCTTACAATCTTCTAATTGGATTGAAGTGAAATTTGTGTGAGAAGATATTGGGCTTGTTTTTCTATATGTATGAGAATTTTGAAATCAATTGAATGGTGAAAAGAAGAAATATTGGCTCTAGGAGATTGGCATTAAGGTCGGAGAAGGAAGCCAGCTAATATCCAAGCATGTTTTTTAGGTTATCGTCTATTTAGTAATTCCGATCCTTTTCAAATTTTTTGTGCTTGTTTTCAACTTAGTTTTTAAAAAGTATATAAAATTTGAGTTAAAATCAACGGTTCATTTATTATTTATTGAGATTTAAATCTGTTATAAGAATTAGTAGGATTTGGTTAAGATTTGGTTTAGGGTTTAAAGTTTGATTAGGATTCGATTTAGGATTTAGGAGTTGGTCAAGATTTGATTTAGGATTAGGGTGTGGTTAGGATTTAATTTAGGATTAGGGTGTGGTTAAGATTTGATTTAGGATCAGGGTTTGATTAGGATTTGATTTAGGATTAGGATTTGGTTTAGGATTTAGGATTTGATTTAGGATTTAAGGTTTGATTAAGATTTGATTAAGGTTTGATTTAGGATTTAGGATTTGATTAGGATTTGATTTAGGATTAAGATTTGGTTAGGATTTGGTTTAGGATTTAGAGTTTAGGATTTAGGATTTAAGGTTTGATTAAGGTTTGATTTAGGATTTAGATTTTGGTTAGGATTTGATTTAGGATTAGGATTCGGTTAGGATTTGATTTAGAATTAAGATTTGATTTAGGGCTTAGAATTTGGTTTAGGATTTAGGATTTAATTAAGGTTTGGTTTAGGATTTAGGATTTGATTAAGATTTGATTTAGGGTTTATAATTTGGTTAAGGTTTGATTTAAGATTAGAATTGGATTAAGATTTGATTTAAGGTTTAGGATTTGGATAGAGTTTGATTTAAGGTTAGGATTTATTAATGGTTGTTTAGGTTTTCATTAGGGTTTGATTATGATTAGTTTAGATTTATTTAGGGTTTGGTTAGAATTTGGTTAGAGTTTGTTTAAGATTGTTTAGGGTTTGGTTAGAATTTGGTTAGAGTTTATTTAAGATTTTTTAGGATTTGGTTAGAATTTGACTAGAATTTAGTTAAAGTTTATCTAGGATTTGATTAGGATTTGGTTAGTATTGTTAGGCCTTGTTGTTGCAATTTTTTCTTTTATCTTCTACAGCCAGGTACTTGGTGCATTCTCAAGCCAAACTCCACATAATACGACAACGTAAGTAGAGTAGCAATCTTAGAGTAATTTCTAACAAAAATCTTATAGAAATTTATAAATTCAAAAAATCATTAGACATCATGTATAATTATTGACTTTGTTCAATCTATGATTGCTTGTACCTTCTTTGGATCCATAAAAGTCCTTTGTTGGAAATAATTTATCTAACAAATTTGACTTGAAGTACATGAAATATACACTTCTCCAATTTTGCATATAGCCCAGCACTTCATAGCTTTTCTAACATATGGCTGACATGTTTTTTGTGGTCTTTTGAATTCTTAGAAAAGACTAAAATATCATCCAAATAAATTACAACAAAATCATTAAGATGCTCGCAAAATATGTCATTTATTAAATATTGGAATATGGTTGGTGTATTGATAAGTACAAAAGATATGACATTATATTCAAAATGTCCATATCTGGTATAAAATGTTGTCTTCCATTCATCTCCCTCTTTAATGTATATCAAGTTATATGCACCTTGTAGATGTATGGTCATATATATTTCTTTATTTTTCTTCAACAAAGTCTTTATCTTCATTCTTAATACTTTAAGAGCATTAATAATAGAATCTAACTTCATCTCTTTGGAGTTTGTCATATTGACTTTTTTGACCTTTTGCCATAGAAAATCAAAGAAATACACACATTCAAAGAAAAAAAGAATAATATTAGTCTAGTGGAAGATAATTTGCAACCTCTAAAATATTATAGTACTTCCAAGAAGAAGGATATTTCATTCTTTGTCAAGAAAGACTAAGCTTCTAATATTATTTCATGGCAGTGTGAACAAATTGTTAGGGATCATATACAAGATAAGGATCCAAGACCAAGAAATGGAATTAACTTGATATTAGAACAATAACTGCATACAAGGCAAGAAGGTCCTAGCTAGATCATAAGAAGTGAACCATCAAGATGAGAATTTTCTCAGCCTTGACTCCTAAGAAGCTTTTTGAAAAGTTTTTATGAGGCTTGGAAACAAAGCAAGCCTGAGATCCTTCTTTGGTAACTTCCTAAATCATCTAAAGTCTTTTAGAACCTTCTAGGATTTTCCATGACCTTCTAGAACTTTCTAAGAATCTATTAGAATCTTTTAGAATATTTTTAGAATCTATTAGAATCTTTTGGAACCTTCAAGGATCTACAAGAACCTTCTTAGAACCTTTTAGAATCTCCTAGAACCTTCTCGAACCTTCTTCAGTTGTATATTCTTAATAGTAACTTCTTTCAAACAAAATAATTGCAATACCATTTGGAGTCGTGCCTACCTCTACTAAAATCTCCAAATATTAAGAGTCTTTTCTTAGGTCGTCATACAAAATGCATTCTATCTTGTCATCTATTTGAGGAAGAATATGTGGTTCTTGAAAGTCTTCATTCCTATTGTATCGTCTTGAAGGCTATGATAATCATAATTTTTTATTTGATGAGTCAACAAATAATGGTTGTTGAGTTGAATTCTTCAGTTATTGGTTCTCCATCTCCTTGATGCCACAATTATATAAAAACTACAAACAAAGATAGAAGATAGAATGTAATCTTTTTTAGATCTTGTTTCATTTATAGTAAAGATTTGCTATCTTTTATCTTGATTTTGATGGATATCATTGATGAAAAGCCTCTACTATCTTTGCTGCATTTACAAGATTTTTTGCTACCTCCTATGTACATTCACTAACATCATATCTATGTCAATAGATAAGTTATTCCAATTTATTTTGGTGTTGCCTTCAGTCTACAACTTCTTTCACTTTAAATTTTTCATTATTATTTACTTCTATAGGAGCAGATGGAGCTTATCTTCTTCTTGATATATTCATAGTCTTATATGATTCAAGAAGAGATATGTGGAAGATATGATGGATTTTTAATGCCTATGGTAGATATAATCAATAAGCAATTAGATTGATTTGTGTACAAATAAGAAAATATTGAAGCTTGTGGTAATCCAACTTATCACAAGAACAAGTAGTCTTGATATTATAAAAAAGTAACTATATCTTATCACCTACATTGAATTGTGGTTGTTCCTTTCAATAGGCATCTCCATTGATTTTTTATTATTCTTGAGCTTCCATTAATTACATCTTTATTATTGCATATAGCGTAGATGAATGATTTATCAAATCTTTGGCCGTAGGATTATCAACTTTTAAAAAGTCAAAAATTATCAAATTATGGATGGTAACCATAATTAAAAAAGAAAGATATTTGTTGTATAGAAGATTGTACCATATTATTACAAGCAAGCTTTGCTAATGGCAAAAGAATTTTTTAATTATTTTATTTATAATTAATTATATATTTTAAATATTCTTCCAAAACTTAGTTTATATGCATCGTGTATCCATTAGTTTGAAGATAAAAGGTCAAAGATAGCTTTATGTGTATCTTTAGAATCTTAAAAAAGAATCTTCAAAATCTTGATATGAATTGAATCTTTTTATCTGATATAATATCCTTGGATAATCCATGATATTGATAGATATTGTTAAGTAAAAGCTTGGTTGTTTTTTTTAGCTATGATAGATTTTGTACATGGTACAAAATGTACCATCTTTGTAAAATGATCTACTATCACACATATAGAATCATATGAATTCTAGATTAGAAGATCTATAATAAAATCTATAGATATAGAAGACTATGGTTGTTCTAAAATAGGTAATGGTTAAAGAAGTCGATAAAGTCGATGATAGGGAATTTTTGAATCTTGAGCAAATATTACATGATTGAACAAAATCTTTGATTGCCTTCCATATTTGTAGCCACCAAAAATCTTTAGATATCAGCACTAAATTCTTATTGTATCCAAAATATCCAACTGCTGGAAAATTATGGCATGCTTGAAGAACACATAAACATACTTCTTCTTTTGGAATATATAAGTGTCCTTCAAAATAAAATAGATTGTTTTTTAATTTGAATTTAAAATTATTATGAGACTTGAAAGTAGGATTCTTGATATCATGAATAAAAAGATCAAAAGACATATTTGATTAAATTTGTATGATAAAGATTGAATCAACAGTCAATATTGATTTTATTACTTAAAGATGAAAATGCTCAAGCTTTGAGAAAATTGTTCTTTGTTGATCAAAAGATACATCTTCTTCTTTTGGTACAAGATAAGAATGTTTAAAAAGGATGTTTGACAAACCTTATTATTTTTTAAGTTGATATGTAATCTTGAAATCAAATCTTGATAAAAACATGCTCTAACAAGTTTGGCCACAATTCAAAATATGTGTTGACATGAAATATTTGAGATTCTTGTGATCTATATATATAGTGATTGGAATAGAAGCATCTATTAAATAATGATATCAATCTTAAAAAAAAATCTACAATTGCAAAAAACTCTTTATTGTAGATCTTATAATTAATCTTAGCTGCTAAAAATTTTTTAGAATGAAAATCTACTCATTGAAGTTGATCATGCATTTCTATTTGTAATAATATGGCATCTAAAGCAAATTCTAATGCATCTATTTCCATAAAAAATAACTTTGAGAAGTCAATACAATACAAGATTGGTATAAAAATAAAGGGTGTCTTTAAAGCTTCAAATACTACTTTTGCTTCTTGATTCCACTGAATTTTGTCTTTACAAGTCAAACATATAAGTAGAGCTGTAAATTGAGAGAAGTCCTTCATGAAGATTTGATAATAGTTGGAAAATTCTAAAAAATATTGGATATTTGATATTATTTTTGAAATCTTCCAATCTATAATAGTTTGAAATTTCTTAGGATCTATCATAAGTCCATTATTTGAAATGATGTAAGCTAAGAAGTCAACTTGAGTATTATAGAATACATAATTTTCTATCTTAGCATAGAATTTGAAATCTCTTAATTTTTATAACACACAATAAACATAAAGTTCATATTTTTTTGTATTCTTAGAATAAATCAAAATATTTTTTACATAAGAAACAACAAAATCATCTAAAAATTTTCAAAAAAAATCATTTATAAAATATTAAAAAGCTACTGGTACATTTATAAGTCCAAAAAGGCATAACATTATATTCAAAATATTTGTACCTAGTTTGAAATACAATCTTCTATTTATTTTTTTCTTTGATGCATATCAAATTGCATGCTCTTCATAGATCTATTTTTTTATAGATCTTAGCTTGATTCAACTAATCAAGAAGTTTAGATATTCAAAGAAGTGGATACTTATTCTTGATGTTGATCTTATTGAATGCTTGATAATTAATACACATCCAAATTGATCAATTTTTTTTCTTCATAAATAAGATTGAAGCTCTTGCTAGAGATTTGGAATGGTATATGAAATTCTTGGCTAAATTCTCTTCAATATATTCCTTGAATTTAGCCAACTCATTTTTTGATAAACTATAGATTGATCCAAATGGCAGTTGTTCTCCTTTTTGAAGATCAATTAAATAGTAATAAAGATGATGTTTTAAAAGAGTATCTACATTCTTTTTCTCAAATACATCTTGAAATTCTTGATATTGGCTTTAAATGCTACTTAAAATCTTTGCACTATTAGAAACAAGTGTGGCATAAATGACAGAAGGTGATCTTCTTTTGCACCATATAAAAAAGTTCTTGCACTTACAAACACAGGTTTATTTATATTAGTGTGATTGTCATTTTACTTACTCTAACTAATCTAATCAGAGTAAACCTGTATAGGGGAATTCGAATATAGGGAAAGAATACCGCATGAGCTTACACGTTAGGGTCACACAATTAACTGTATTCCGCACTACTTAAAACACCCAGAAAACACTACAATGCTTTCCACTTCCTAATAATACTCCACCATCACTGATAACAACAACGTGTAATCTCCCACTATCCTAAATGACAGGACATAATCATACTATAATCCAAACTTTGGAGTTCTTCACCATTAACTGCCTTCACATTACAGCGTTTCACACAAACACAGACTCATTCTCTCTGCTGAACTACAATCAGATTTCAGCATTCAATCTTTCTTCTTTCCATTTAATAACAATCATACTTCCATTCCATAATTCACTTTCACAATATTTAGAATCTCTTAATCTTCTTATTCAAAGAAAATAACAAACAAAAGAAAAGAGGTAGCACCAAGCTTACTCCGGCTCACACTATCACAGTCTGGCCCTCCGCTTACGACTCTCACAGTCTAGCCCTTACTTCCTGTCTTCCATCCTCCTTATGCTACCACGAGATATCAACTCCTACATCTCTAATGAAAACTGCTTTTCCTAACTATTCATCCATTTTACCTACTGAACTACCTTTTCAATAGTCATCTATCCCTATTTACACTATAAACTAAGTATCTACAATTCAGCAAATAACTACTTATTCTACATAGCCCCACTTTCATCTGTGCATTGTCCTCGCAAACATAGAATCAATACATAACTAAAAAAAAATTCTCAAAAATTTCTATTTATCTAATACACCCAATTGATCAATTACTACATTATCCGTTATTGGTTCCACCGGTTCTGGCTCTAGTGGTACGTCTTCATCCTCTTCCAATATTTCAAGCGACTCCTTTCTCAACTGGACTGAAAGATCTTCATTGTATTCTCCCAATTCACGGACCTGAGCTTCCAGTTTCAAGATCTGTACATCGCGAAGTTCCAACTGATGTTACTGCGGACTCATCCCTTCTGGGACATCTTCAATCAACACTTGAGATTGGCTCCTCACAGTTAACTCTTCCGTCAGTTTTGACACCTCATTTTGTAAAACTTCAATTTCAGACCTCATTTTTCCTATTTCACATCTCAATTAGTCACACAATAACGCTTTCTCTGTCGCCAATAACTCTGTCTTGTCCACTTCCGCTTGCAATTGGTATTTGAACTTCTCCCATTCCAAATCCCATGACTTGCTATTCTGAATCAATTTGTCTCGTTGTCCTTCCACAATCCATGAAATCTGTTCTTTTTTCTTTGTCCAAGCCTCATATTGAAGAACTAATTTCCGCTCCAGGACCAACTTGGCTTCTTCAATTTCTTGAATCCTCAGTTCTTGCTCCCTAATTTTTTGATTTTGATCCGATATTCTTTTTTTATTGTCCTCCCAATCCCGTTTACTTCTGTCTTCTACATCCAATGCTCGTACCATACAATGTATTTACGAAATGTGCTTCAATACGGCATTTTTAAGAGATACTCCTTCAATTAATCGACCTTCTGGAAACGCCAACTAGTTGATATCTATCAATAATGGGACTTGATTCTCGTCTTCCACCGCAACACCATTTGGAACCCGTCTCGCTTCGATAACCGGAACTACACCTTGAACCACTATATGACTTGATTCTCCGATTTTGTGTGTTACATCCACTACATTGTGATTCTGTGCCAACAAATTTTGTTCTCTCTGTAAAGGTGCTGACACTGGTATAGGATTTTCGTCTCCTAACGGTGGTTGACGCAATGTGTGCGTGATGACAGCATACACATAATTTGAACAAAGTAAGGATGTGAACTTTCCCAATTTGAACTTGGCTCCTATCTTCGCATAAATACGAGTAGCTACATAAGCCGCCCAGTTGAACACCATCCATTGAAAGGCCCCTACTGTTGCATACAATAATTGTTTTGACACATATGTGGGGTGTCGGTACAATCCTAACCGCCTCAGTATGAACCGCAACCATTCCACATATTCTAGTGTGATCGCCTCTTGAGTCCGCCATCTTTGGCTCCTTTCAAAGGATGACATTCCTCTTTTGAAATATCTACCTGGGCTGAAATCGCTTGACTCATCAGTCCCTACTGCCATCTCTCCAATAGGAAGAAACAACACCTTTTCCAGGATTGTTTCATCAATCCCAATAATTCACCCTTGAACGACACTTGATCCATCCTCAGGGTTGTAATTCTCAATGTATTCCTCCACTAATGACACATTGATTGATGGTAAATGCTCTGAATGGTGTAAAAATTGGAACAGCTTCACAGTCTGAAAATCCCTTATTTTTCTCTGCGTCCAACAGATTTCTAACTTCATCGGCTCTATATTGGTAACGATTATCACAGCCAGTGGTTTTGATGTGTGTTTAGCTCTCACATTCTGGCCACTTTCATCTCTATCTACAACTCTCTTGGTACTTTCAATCGCCATGACTCAAATGCTTATAGGTCCTAACCATCAATGTGACTCTCCAGTATGCTCGAAATACTAAAATGAAACACAAATAAGCAACAACAGAATATAATACCACAGAATAATCCTTAATAGGAGCCCTACTCCTATTCTATTACCTAGTGATGAGAACGATAACATGGTACCCATATTGTCCATTTCTCACTTTCTTCGTATTTGAGACAATAGTGATTACTAAATATCCTTGCAGCCGCCACTATGCCTTATACCATAATTAGGTCCCTCTTGAGTCCATCCGAAGTCCCCTCCCCTCAAATGAAATAAAACCCATCCCGGGTTTTAGGTATTATATAACCGTAAACGATTCCCATTAATGCGGGTACTGAAACGATGGCCCGCAAAATCCTCCAATTGAAGAGACCCATTAGAAAATCCTTCAATTATGCGATATGGCCCATGCCAGCAAATTTAAAATTTTTCCAAAAAATGATTGAATCGGCTGTCATACAGCAATACCAAATCATTGGACATAAAACACTTCGGCCGCAGTTTACTATCATAGTAACTCTTCCTCCGTTTTTGAGTGGCTTCCATGTCGAATAGAGGGATAGCCTGTATTTCATCCAATTCCTTCAATTTCATCAATCGAGTATATCATACCCAACGTCTCTCATTCAATAGTAGTATAGTTGCATTCGGCAGCCACCAATTGTCGACTAGCATAATATATGGGATGATGTAATCCCTTATCATCCTTCTGGCTTAACACCAAGCGAATAGCAGTATTGGATGTATCAACATACACATGAAATGGCTTTGTCCAATAAGGAGCCACCAATATTGGTGCAGAGACCAATTTTGACTTTAAGACCTTGAAGGCTACGGTACACTCCTTGGTCCAGAGGGGACTAGTACCATCGAACGGAGGTTTCTTTAGTAAGTTCGTTAAAGGTTGACAAATAACTGCAAACGAACTTATAAATCGTCGATAATAACTGACATGACCAATGAACCTTCAAACATCGGAGACTGTCTCCAGTCTGGGCAAGTTCATGATATGCTGCACTTTGTCAGGATCTGTAGCAATACCACGACTGGAAACAATATGGCCTAATAATTTTCTCAACGGAACACCAAATTGGCACTTCTTCAAATTCAATGATATCCCAAATTTGGCACATTGAGCCAAACATTTGCCTAAACAATGAAGATGATCTTGTTTGGTACTGAATGTACAAAAGTCATCTAAAAAGATCTCCATAAACAGCCTGAGATAGTCTTGAAAAGCTTGAGTCATCACGCGTTGGAACGTGGGTGGGGCATTACATAATCCAAAAGGCATCACGTGATAAGCAAATGTGCCCCAATCTGTAGTAAAAGTTGTCTTGAGCTGGTCTTCTTTTGCAATTTGAACTTGATTATACCTAGAGAAACCATTGAGAAATGAATAGCATTTGTGGCCGACGACGGCGTCCAATATACTATCTGTGAATGGTAACAAAAAGTAATCTTTCTTGGTGGCTGCATTAAGTTTTCAAAAATCTTGACAAATTTGGATTTTTCTGTTTTTTTTCGACACTATCACAATTGGAGAAACCCACTCACTATTCGGTACTAGATAAATGAAACCCACTGCAAGAAGTTTGTTTAATTCTTCCTTCACCATAAGGGAATATTTAGGATTAAGGCGATGTTGCCTCTGGCGTACCAATTTAGCATTTTCTTCCAATATGATATGATGTTCACAGACATCAGCGGGGATATCTTGTAGATCATCATAAGTCCAAGCAAAAGCGGATTTATGATATAAGAAAAATTCTGTCCAACATGTCAACTCTTGTTCCTTAATACCTTCATAGACCTTAATTAGCCGAGGTTCGGCCATGGTCGCTAAGTTAATAGTTTGACATACAGGTTCAGCAACAATACTCTGTTTCAATTTCCGCAGTGATTTAAAGTTACTCAATATGTCCTACATATGCAAAGTAACGAATCTCGTCTCGAGGGCACTAACATGGTGCACATCGTGTCGAGGTTTCCAATCAATACTAACATAAGCAGAGTTTTCCGAATCCTTCGGGTATATCAAGTACTCCCCTGGACCTCCACATTGGTACACCACCTCAGGGTGCTGTGCTGCCTCCACATTGGCCTCCGTACTTGGTACTTCTGTGTCATCCTTGGAGCTAAGCTCTTTGTCCGATGTTAATTCATGTACTGGCAACTAGGACTCCTCGTGATAGCGTACTGGGTACATTTGTAACACCATTTTATCTACACCCTTACCAATTATCAAAGTACCTTGACCCCAATTGTTCTTAGCCTTTGCTTGATACAACCAAGGTCTTCTCAATAAAATAGGGTACGATAAAGTCGAACGTTGTAAGCAAAAAATAATGTAGTCAATTTTATATATAATACCTGTAATTATAGTTTGAACACTCCGTAAAATACCCATTAGCTTAACTCGGCTATAATCTGTCATCCATAATACCAATGTCATGGGGACTAATTGTTCCAGATCTAAAGCATCCATTGTATCAGCGTTCATTAAATTGACGCTGGAACTGCCATCTACTTGGACGCCAGAGATCAGAACACCATCAATCGAAACATCAATGGTTGGTGCACCTAGATCAGGGTTCAAACTAACTTCACAAACTTCCATATTACGATGCCGATGTCTTGTTAGGGATGAATTCAAGGTGGAACGACACTCTGGTGCGGCTGCTAGAAGTTGCTTCATAGAAATTGAAGGCTGAATAGCGTCCAAATCCTTTAAAATATCATAGGGTTCCATATTTAGGGTAATTTCCAATGCCCTCTTCCGTTTCATGGGTTTGAGTTTAACTCCGTGAGGTAAATTATTCTGCCGCCGTAGACTTGGAATTGGAACAGCAGCTTGAGCTTCCTTGGGACTACCTTTCCCAAGGGGATCTTTCAATGGATATGATGCTTCTTGGAACTGCAATGGGAACAGACCGGCTCAAAACGGAACTGAAGACTCCGTAATTGAGACCTCATTGGGCTTCGCAACCAAATCAAGGCTCAGGACTTTTCCAATATCAGGACCTGAATGGGATGGATCCGTAATTGGGTGTGATTGGCCCTTCCCTTTTTGCTCACTCCTAGTAAGAACGGTATGGACACATTCCACCCAATTTACAAGAGAGTCTTGAGGACCTCGATTTATCCCCTCCATTTTTTGTGGACTCTGGATCTGCTGATCTCGATTATTGAAATTGAATGGAGCATTACATTGCTGATACATATGCCCTGACTGCTTGCAATTTCCACAAACTGGTGCATAATCGTCACTCGCTCTTGGATTGAGACATTCATTGGCATAATGACCAATCTTTCTACAACGAAAACAATGCAATGGCCTTTTTGCACCCCCATCAGGCATATTGGGTGTCTCCACCGATATATACCTACTAGGTTTGTTCCATGTAGGTTGAGAAAACGATCCTAGTTGTGCTGGTTGTACTTGGTTCAATGGCATCGATGGAGCATATGGCTGATATCCATGCTGCTCCTTACCATAGTTCTGAGAATTTGATACAAACCCTTGATTATAAGTGGAATTTTGAAAATGATTGACTGCTCGATTTTGTCGATTAGATCGATTTCCATGCCATCCAAACGTATTTCCTCTTTGAACTTGATTAACATCCCATGGAGTTGGTGGAATCATGGTCGGATTACTGAATTGTTGTTGTCTTTGTAAATTCCAGCAATTAGCGGTTAAGTACTTGCCTCCACAAAATGTACATTTACCTAACACTTGTGAAGGTGACGGGCATTCTATTACCAAATGACCGTGGCCCTGACAATTATTGCACCATACATTGGTCCTAGTATTGGTTGGCTTTTGCTTCTTCTCCTTATCTTTGGCCATATTAACGGCCATTTCCTCCATTTTCTTTGTCAAGTTCAATAACAAGGCTTCATTGGAATCTTTTGAAGCTGGTATTATTTATTTTTTTGCCAAAGTTGATTCTTGTGTTTGATATGGAAAATATGGAGCATACGTTGTTGTGACTTGCGATGGTAAAGCTTGCAATGGGGTAACATTAACTGACCCTTGAGTATTGGTACTTAAGTATTGGACCACTGTTTTGATCATCTGTGGATAACTACCCACTGATCCGTTCAAAGCCGGATATTAATAATTGCTTTGAACTGGTATCATCGTGGTACTTGTAGTTAAAAACTGATCATAATGGCATTCCTCCCAAACCTTGGCTCTATCAAGGGATACAAATATCGTAACTGGTTGAGCTTCTTTTACAAACATTTTTAGCTTTGGTGGGTACAAACCATTTATTAATATAGATAATATAAATGCCTCCGGCATTTGGTGGTTCGGCCACTTATTAAGTGTATCAGCCACTTAGCCATAGTATGATTCTACCACCTCTCCAAGGATCATTTTGCTGTTCATTAACCTTCCTCAAAGACGGTCTTCAAAACCAATTGGTCGAAAATGGGTCAAAAATGCATTCTTCATTGCTTTCGAGTTCAAAAATTGACTAACTGGTTGACGGTTATACCATTCAAATGCCATATCCTTTAAGGTTGCTGGCAACCATCGTAACCAAATATCCTCGGTTCTCCCATTATTGGCGACACATGCTATCAAAAATTACGACAAATGTTGATCTGGATCCGCACCCGTAAAGCTCCTAAAGGTAGGTAATGGAGCCACGCTAGTTGTGCGATCACTCACAGTATCCATTTGTATTGCTATTGGAATCGCTGGACCTCCCATCGTCATTGAATTTGATAATGTGACACTTAATCATTTGTTAATATAGTCTGCATCTCTCCCAAATATATTTTCCGAACTTTCCACCCTGCTCAATTTGCTATTATTATCCTTGAACAAGTTTATTGATTGAATAGGAGGTGAGAATGACGGATTTTGAAACACACTGAATTGGCCCTTATTGACCAATAATTTATGCCACTCTATGGAACCAGTTTTGACGAAATCGGCAGTTTTCGCTATTGGAAACGTACCCAATGGAGTACCAAACTCTTCTGTGATTCCTCCACTCTTAGTTAACGATCTCAGAAGAAATCCTGGCCTATTGACCAAATTTTCCGCAAGTACTCTTGGCAATTTCTCTAACGATATATACTTCTGAAATATTAGATGTCGATTAGCTTCTTGGTACGCTCGAATATGACGACAGGCATGCAACCATGGCTTAATCCAGCTTTGTCTATGATTCCTTTTTAACTTTCTTTGTTGCTCGTTTTGCAACAAATTTCTTGCTTGCAATCTCTCTATTCTTTCTCTTGATTGCCATATTTTCTTTACTGTTAAGTTCTCATTCTTAATAATCATACTCTTTCATTATATTCTTCTTCAACTGCTACCTATTTTCCATCTACTTCAACCAGCAGTTAATACCTAACACTCCATGCTATTATCAATTTCTCCAACAGCAGTGCCAAAATGTGATTGTCGTTTTACTTACTCTAACTAATCTAATCAGAATAAACCTGTATAGGAGAATTCGAACATAGGGAAAGAATACCGCATGAACTTACATGTTAGGGTCACACAATTAATTATATTCCGCACTATTTAAAATACCTAGGAAACACTACAATGCTTTCCACTTCCTAATAATACTCCACCATCACTGATAACAACAACGTGTAATCCCGCACTATCCTAAATGACAGGACATAATCATACTATAATCCAAACTCTGGAGTTCTTCACCATTAACTGCCTTCATATTACAATGTTCACACAAACACAGACTCATTCTCTCTGCTGAACTACAATCAAATTTCAGCATTCAATCTTTCTTCTTTCCATTTAATAACAATCATAATTCCATTCCATAATTCACTTTTACAATATTTAGAAACTCTTAATCTTCTTATTTAAAGAAAATAACAAACAAAAGAAAAGAGGTAGCACCAAGCTTACCCCGGCTCACACTATCATAGTCTGGCCTTCGGCTTACGACTCTTTTAGTCTGGCCCTTACTTCCTGTCTTCCATCCTCCTTATGCTACCACGAGATACCAACTGCTACATCTCTAATGAAAACTGCTTTTCCTAACTATTCATCCATTTTACCTACTGAACTACCTTTTCAACAGTCATCTATCCCTGTTTACACTATAAACTAAGTATCTACAATTCAACAAATAACTACTTATTCTACAATTAGACTTGTGATTTTTTATTTGATTAACTATACTCTTAGTTATACTTTTAGAAAAGTGAAGAGTACGAGAAATCTAATCTACTCAAAGGTTGTATTTTTTTAACCATGATAAGCCTAAAATGATTGGATTAGAGGGAGATCTAATGATATTAAATATCATAAGGCTATTATGACCATTGGTTATTACTTCTATAGGAAGGATTTCATGAGTAACATTTCCAAAAGACAATAGACGACCATCTATGACTTCTATATGAATAAGTTTAGTTTTCTTCACTAAAGATATGTTACATCTTTTAGTAAATTTTTTATCTAAGAAACATGCTAAATCTCTTGAATATAATAAGGTAAAGGCTTTGTAATGTTTAGGTCCTAAAATAATATTTAACGTTGTCGTATTACGTGTTGTCTTGTTCGGGAATACACTGGGTATCTGGCTGTGGAAGGTATAGTTGTTTTTGCAAATAACAAAGAAATCCTAATAGATTTTATCCATGTATGAAGAATATAATTGAAATATCAATTTCCAAGTATTTAAAAACACTCCTCATAGTCATTTTAACCATAAAATATTCCAATTGCTTTATTTCTTTTATAATTAAGTTGTTTTTGTTTTTCCTTAACAAGCCCTAATCCTAGCCAGTGAGCTTTGACAAGCTGTAACTTTTGATACAACTGTCTACTTAGTGTGAAATTTTGCATCCAAATACCAGTATAAGCCTTCTATATGCTCAAAAAATTTCAGCCCAACCCAACTTACAGATTGCAAGAAAACGCCCAAAAACCGCATTGATGACACTTGGCCACAACCTTGAAATTTGATGTAGAAACTCCAGAAGTGATTTTTCCTTTATCAACGGTTAACTCTAGCTCAAAATTGAATAGCCACTTGATCTCCAAATCTTCTATTACCAAGCCAAAAATTACGTCGATCCAACAAGTAGATCTTCAGATATCACAGAAACCCTATTCAACCCCAGACTGCCAACTTCCGACAACCCTTTGTACTAAAACCTAGATATCTCTTGATTGCATCGTTAGATTAACACAAATTTTTGTATACACTTAGCACACCTGACTATCCAGACAATACTAAATTTTGATCCATAGATGCTACACGACTTGCACAAACCGATTGAGAATGCAAACCATCAATGTTTTATATAAAATCCGAAATACCAAAATAAACAGTGACTTTGAGCAGTGATTGCTCTTCCCTCACAAATCCTAATGAAACCAAACTAGTGACCTTGAAAAGAGCTCGAAGCTAGCTCTTCGATCCAAAAATCCTCACTAAAAAAAACCCCCCCCATTTCTTAACCTTCCTCCCCTTTAACCCTAATTCTTCCCTCTTTCAAACCCTAGCCTCTGAATTTCTTCAATCTTCCGTCTTGGATCCAGAATTGGCTCCTTCCATCTTGGATCCGAAATTGGCTCCTTCTGTCTTGGATCCGGAATTGGCTCCTTTCATCTTGGATCTGGAATTGGCTCCTTTCATCTTGGATCCGAAATTGGTTACTTCCGTCTTGGATCCAGAATTGGCTCTCGCCGTTAGAGCTTTCTCCTCCGTTTTTACCTTTAAGAGATCTTTTTACCGAAAACAACGTTTCTTGAAATGACACAGAGAATAAGACAACCTGAAACAGAATAGAAACCCCGTAATCGGGACCACATTGAGTCGCTCGACCAATTCAGGTCTCATATTGGATAAGAGTCTAGTAGTAAGACTCGGATGTTCCCGTAATTGGACTGCATTGGGTTGCCTGACCAATTCAGGTCTCATATTGGGTAAGAGGACCCGGATTGGATTCTTGAAATTGGATTCAATTGGCTCTTCGAACGAGGCTCACCCGTCGTGTGAATTAGTCATTTTCCTTCCTGCTGTGTCCCGATTTTGGAATCAAACGGAGCATTTCAGTATGCCCCGGCTGATTGTAACAGGGTGACTGAACCTGGCCACTCAGTATTTGCACTGAAGTCGGTCATTGCTCTCAATATTCAAGGTAACTGAACATTAATAAAATTCCTCTTTCTTTATATTTTCACAATATACTCGTGTTACAACACGACAATGTAAAACAAAGAGAAGATTTTAAGGAGAGAATAGGACCTTTATTAGGTATTGTATAAGGTTCTAGCTGTACAGTCCTTATTGTAGCTGGACAAACTTATTTTTTAATATATTATCTTCTTTGACATTCATAATCCTCATTTTATAATTAAATCACTTCTTTGGATAATATTGAGCAGTGTACTTAGGTTCTCCACAATTTAAGTACAATCCTTTTTGATGGCTACAAGTCTTTTTTTTTTTTTTTTTTTTTTTTTACTTAGTAAGAGGTTTGAAATATACTACATCAATTTGCATATCCTCTATTTTCAAATATATGTATTGATGAGGCATTGATGTTGCCATTAAATTATAGTAATATTGAAGCCTACTTCTCTGACTCTCAAATCTAAATTTAAAAAGTTGATTGTCATATGCCACAACAAAGTTATGAGTCATCAAATCAACTCATTAATTATTTTAAGATAAAAAAATATATTTAGAGTGCTTAAAACCATAGTATATGATAAATAGTATAGAAATCTTTAGACAAATAGAATATTAAAGTATTAATTGTAGAATTGGAGTCTTAGTAAGTCTTGGAGATAAATATCTTAGTTGATTTAGTATTTTTTACTTATTATTGAGTATTGAGGAATATTTATAAAAGTCAATATTTATATTATTCTTCTATTTATACATATTATTTATAAAAAAAACTATAAATTTTAATTAGTAGTTAGAAGAAGCAAAAGAAAGAACTTCATATCTTTTTAGTTATTTATATTAAAAAAATGATTTATAGTAGATTTAAATTGATTTATTATTATAAAAATCTTCAAGATAAGAAATTATAGTCTCAAATTGATATTAGTATTATAAAAATATTATCAGAATTTTTAGAATTTATTTAGAATTTATTTAGAATTTATTAGGAATTTTTAGAGTAATTTTCAAGACTTTGGTGAAAATAAATTTTACCATTTCAAGAGCCATTATGAAAAAATGGAACAAGATTTGAAGGCCATATTACGTTCTTAGGCTAATGAGATATTTTTAAACATCATAGTTAAGTAAAAAATATAAAATTATTGATTTTATTAATAGAAAATAGGAAGACCAATAGCTAGTGTAGTCTTTGTAAGAAGGGAGGTGCACAAATCGAATATGGATTGTAGCACCTTGAAGGTAGTTAAGAAGATAAGACTAAGATTCCATGGCCTCTCTTAGAAACCCATATACACTACTTGTGAGCCTTGGTGAGGCTCAAATTCTTGATCTCTTAAGCAAGTTACTTTTGAGATAAAATTATTTACTTAACTTTTTATTTATTTACTTAATATTTTTAAAACTTCATAAATTACTCAAAATAACTCAGATTTATATGTATCTTATACAATTGAAAAGATATATTTTTAAAAATATATATATATATATATATATATATATATATTTTTATTGGATGAAAACTTACTAAACAGATTGTGACTAGTTTTGTAGCGTACAATTGTATGATTGCACTTGTTTTACTTTTTTTTTGTATTTTTTTCCTTTTATCCTTGTTCTTCTAACTTCTATTGTACACCACCAATTACAAGTAACTCTTAATTGAGGCCATCTTGTAATTTGGATTGAAAAGTAAATTTTATACCTATAAATATCAATCACTTGATTCAATGTTTGAAGATTAGATAAATTGAGCATCAATTTCTTTACCTCATATTGTAATCCAAAGAAAAATTGGCTAATAACTGCAGCATCATTCTACTTGATATTAGTTGTAAGTTATTAAAATTGTAAAGTATATAATATTACATATCAATTGTCTTATTGCAAAATATAAATCTTGTTGGTTGCAACACAAGTTGCATCATGTTTTCCATACATGTAAACTTCATGAAAAAAACCTTCAAATTATTCAGTATTTGATCTCGTCTTTCCAAAAAAGATAAAAATCACAATAATGCTGAACTTGAAAAAAGTGTATTAATGATTCTAACTTGAGATCTTAAAGTTAGATAGCCTTAGAATTGAAGTTCAATTACAAGTTATACTTAATTAATAAATCTTCAAAACTTAGATCTTAAGCATTAAACTTCTCATACAAGGCAATTCTTGGTTCTCTAATAGCGATGTTGTATTATGGTTTGGCTACCAAGTGATAATAATGTATTTATATATTTAATACACAATATACTAGAAAACATGGTGAGAGCCATGTTAATAGATTTTTGTTGGTTATAAGATATGGATAGATTATTACCTCAAAAAGAAGTTGTTTAAAAGAGCTTCCATTAGAAATTATATAATTTTATTTTCTTTTAATAATGACTTTGAAGTTGATCTTATTAGTAGTAACTATTAAATATTTAGAGTCACCTTTGTTAGATATTGGTGATCCTTAAAGTCTTATTTTGGTTCTTTAATTTGGTATTTAGGGCATATATTGAGTAAATCTTGTAAAGAAAAGAATTGGAGAGGGATTTTGGTAGCAAAAAAAGAATTTAGGGCATCCATATAGATGAATGGAGATGGATGATGAAAACCTCCTTTCCTACTGATGAAAAATCATGACCAATAGGCTTCAAGGAAGTTGCGCGAGGCCATGTTAGAGATTAGGGTTAATTTTTTGGATGTATTCAATCTTTGGAGGCTAGAATCAGTAAGTTTAGGTTTCTAGCTATGGTTTTGGTACAAATTTTGAGACATTGTTCTCGTTGTGTTCAAGCTTCAATATACCAAAGCAATTGAACTAATAGAGGTGGGTTCAAATATGGGAAAAGACTAGTTATGTGAATTGGATCTGTTAGTGTCACAATTGACTGTACTCTGACTATTTGAAATCAATTATCAAACTACAAAATACCAAGGCTTACTACTTCTATCTTAATTCAATCCATAATCCATTCTACAACTATCAATTCAACAATACTTCGATGTTCTTATCCGTTCATCTCCCACTTACTCTCTTTGTGGTTTATATATATTCAATTACTGATCTCCACCTTACCTATTGTATTCAATTTTTCAATTCATCACACAAATTCAATATCTCGGCTTACGACTCTCACAGTTTGGCACTCCACATTAACTTCTTAGTATTCAGAAACTATCCATTATTCGTTAACAATAAAGAAACAAAAAGAGGTAGTACCAAGCTTATCCTGACTTATGACTCTCATAGTCTGCCCCCGATCTCTCTTTCTTCAACCTCTTTATTCTACCAAAAGATGGATTGTCAGCTAGCAGATTCCAAAGGTTATGATCCTTTGAATTCTTAACCATTTATTCCACTAACAACCTACTGTTATCAACTAAACTGCCTAATCATCAGTCTAATTCTCAAAATTATCAATAACCAACCAGTAACTTACTAGAAAGTTTATTTACCTATTCTACAAAGCCTTATGTACAAATCTTCTTAAATATAAAAAGATTTATGAGTACAATATCTTTTTTATATTGTAGTATTTATTTGTTTTGTACTTTTAAGATTAAATAACTTATTGGAGCTTGGTCAATAAGTTAAAACTAAACTCTCTATAGCTAGGTACCTAGTGTATTTTTAGACAGAAAACCATGCAATACAACACCAAAAAGATGTTCCATCTTAGAAAAAAGAACATGATTTGGAGTAGATATTGAAGCAACTCCAATCATATCTATATCTTCACATCCTACCATACTTATTGCTCTTTGTAGTTTTAAATTGAATTGATTCATTGAAAATATTAACTCCATCAATTGCTCTTGCATTTGTGCCATTGCACTTTTTATTTCAACAAGCTTTGCTATAATAATACTTAGAAAAAAAATATATTTAATTTCTCTCAAGTCTTATAGAAGAAAAAACTACACATCAAAGACTATACTTAGAACAATATCAGTTTAAAAGAAGATAATCTATAACTTTTAATATGCTTATATTTTAGCAAGAAAAAGGAATAATTTATTCTTAATCAAGAAAAGTCAAAGCTCTGATATTGTAAGTGTACTCTTGTCAATTTGTTAAGAATAAGAATTTAATGAAAGTAAATAAATAAATATAAAAAAATAAAAATAAAGAAGTATGTATATTAAAAAATAATTAAAATGACTATTATCAAAAGATAAAGAAACTAGAGACGCTTGAATCTAAAGTAGAAGCAAGAAAGAAATTGAAAAAAGTGAAGAAGGCTTTATTCTTATTTTTATATATACTATCTATCTAAGATATATGTAGTGATGTTCTATAAGACCTCTAAAAACATGTTGACTTTGCATGATACGTATCTTGACTTACAAGGCAAGTTTTTTATATGGCCACCACATAATTATCTTGTTTGGCAAGCTATCAACACATATGATATTAAATAGCTTATTAACCAAGTTTCTAACCTACCAATCAACTACAAATATAAGTAAAGTCAAACCAACATCTAAGAAGCTTCTATGAAGTTTTTCTAAAAGATATTATGAAATTAATCTACTTTTATCTAATTCTATCCACTTAGATTATTCTTATAGTAGGTATATATTTGTGATAGATTTCTATGACTATAATAAGGATTTCAGCAACTTTAGAAGAGACATTTGAAATTCAAGAGTAGAAATTATAAGGTTTAAGATTTTGATTACAATTTGTGAACAAATTTTAGAGGATTTGGAGTTAAGATGATGAAGTTATAGTAGTTTGAAGTCAAGGTGTCTTTTTAAGACATATTATTGCTATTTTGAACTTATAAACATACTAGTAACTTTTCAATATCTCACAAATGATTTTTCTTAAGAAATTTTGAACAATTTTAATCTTTGTTATCTTGACAACATCTTAATCTATTCTAAGAATACAGAAGAACATGAACTTTATTTTCATCATATGTTACAAAAACTAAAAAGTATAAGATTCTATACCGAGATAAAAAAAAAAGTATGTATTTCAAACTACTCAAGTTGACTTCTTAAGATACAATATTTCAAATGATCAACTTATAATAGATTCTAAAAAAATTCAAATTATTATAGATTAAAAGATCTCAAATATAAAACAAAAATTGTAATATTTTTAAGGAATTTTCTAACTATTGTAGGATCTTCATTAATTACTTCTCTCAAATTACAACTCCACTTACACATTTGACTTATAAAGACAAACTTCAATGAAATAAAGAAGCGAAAGTAGCAATCAAAGTTTTAAAGAAAGTTTTTAATTTTGAACCAATCTTGTATTGTTTTAACTTTTTAAGCCATTTTTTTATAGAAATAGATGCCTTAGACTTTGCTTTGAATGTTGTATTATCAAAAATAGAAATATGTGATAAAATTCACTTAATAACTTTTTATTCCAAATTTTTTTCAGCAGTTGAGACTAACTATAAGATCCACAATAATGAAATTCTTACAATTATGGATTTATTTTTATAATGGGATTATTATCTAAAAAATATTCTTAATTTACTCACAATATATATGAACCACAAGAATCTTAAATATTTTATGTTAGCACATGTTTTGAATTATTTTCAAGCTTATTTGAGCATGTTCTTGTTAAGATTGGAATTTAAGATTACATATTGACTAAAAAAATAACTAGGTTTTTCAAATTTACTCTCTAGACAATCTTATCTTATATCAAAGGAAGGAGATGCTGCTTTTAATCAATATTGGAAAATATTCCGTCAAAATGTGGAAGGTGGTCAAAGATTTTGTACAATCTTATGAGGTTTGCTTAAGACCAAAAACTCCTTGCCATTAATTTTATAGACTTTTTTAAATATTATCTATTTTAGAATAATTATGGTCTTTTTTTTCTATGGATTTTATCATGGAACTTCTAATTACAAGTTCTTATGACTCTATGTTTATGATAGTAGATTGTTACACCTATATGGCATATTTTATATTATGTACAAAATCTATTACAATCAAAGAATTATCTTTGGCTTTCTATCTTTAAACTAATGAATAAACTGAGCATGTAAATTAAGCTTTGAAATAATATTTGAGGTATATTATTAACTATTAAGAAGATGATTGGATAATTCTTTTATCATTAATAGAATTTTTTTTAATAATATAATACATTCTTCTATATAAAAAAATAGCTTTTTTTTATTAATTATGGTTATAATCTATAATTTGATGCTTTTGACTTTTTCAAAGTTGATAATCTTGTGGCAAAAGATTTGACAAATTATTTAACAAAGCTACATATAATAATAGAGACATGACTAAAAAAAACTGAAAAACAACAAAAGAGAAATTGAATGCCTATTGCAAGGAACAACCTCATTTCTACATTGGTGATAAGGTATGGTTATTTTGTTGTAATATTAAAACTATTTGCTCTTCAAACAGGTTGAATTATTGTAGATTTGAACCATTTCCTATTTATAAAAAAATCAATCTAATCGCTTATTAATTATATCTATCAAAATCTATGAAAATCCATTGTATGTTTGACATGTCTCTTTTGGAGCTGTATAAGACAATAAATATCCAAAGAAGAAGACAAATATAATTGCCTCCTATAAAAATAGATAAAAATTAAGAATTTAAGGTGGAAGAAGTCTTAGATTTGAAGAAGCATCAACTTATGTTGGAATATCTTATTCATTGGTAGAGATATAATATTAATGAATGCACATAGGAGCTAGCAAAAAAATCTTATAAATGCAGTAAAAAAAGTCAATTTTTTTTATCAAAAACATCCATTAAAATCAAGATAAATAATAGCAAATCTTTGTTATAAAAAAAACACAATTTAGGAAAGATTGCATTCTACCTTCTATCTTTGTTTGGAGTTTCTATATAATTGTGGCATTAAATGAATAGAGAATTAACTACCACTAGATTCAATTCAAGAGCCATCATTTGTTGACTTATCAGAAAAGACATTGCAATTATTACAGCCTTCAAGATGATATAATAGGAATGAAGATCTTCAAAAGTAACATGTTTTTTTTAGAATAGATAGTGAGACTTAATACATTTGGTGTCATGACCTAAAAAGAGAGTCTTGATGTTTGGTAATTTTATTAGAGGTAGAAATAGCTCTTGATGGTATTATAAAAGTTTTGTTTGAAAGAAGTTATGAAGGTTTCAACAATGGTCAAATAATATAAATAAGTAGAAATGGTTAACCATAGTAATATAAAAATGGTTAACCATTGTTAACCATTATAATTAAATAATATAAATAAGTAGAAATAGGCAAAATAAAATTAATTTCGTAATATCTTTTTGAAAAGCTTTTTAGAGGCCTTATAGATACTATTTTTATTTTACATGTACTTATAGTTGATTGGTAGATTAGAAATTTGGTAACTAAATTAATCATATACTATACATATTGATAGCTTGTAAAATAAGCTAATTATGTCATATCCATATAAAAAACTTGTCTTACAAGTCAAGATATATGTTATACAAAGTTAACACATTTTGGAGGTTCTATAGAATGTCACCACATAACTCTTAGGTAGATAGTATATATAGAGGCAAAAGTGAAGCCTTCTTCACTCTTATCAATTCTTTTTTTCTTTTAGTCTAGTTTCAAGAAGTTTCTATTTTTTTTATATCTTTTTAGCAATACCCATTCCAATTTCTTTTTAATATACATACTTCTTTATTTCTATTTTTTTATACCTCTTTGAAAAAGTCTCGTTTCTTTATTTTTTTTCATTAAGTTCTTATCCTAGACATGAAATGCACTTACATCACAATGTATTTGAAGTAAAAAAATGTTATAATAGAATAGGTTTTTTAATATTAAAGATATAGCATAGTGATTAATATATTTTTGATCAAATAGTAAAAATAAAAGCTTATAAATCTTATGGGTACGGCCAAACCTCTCACTATTATATGGTATGATTTTTTTCCTACAAATATACTATATACCTAACTATAGAGAGTTTAGCTTTACCTTATTGAATAAGTTCTAAAAAATAATATATTTTTATTATAAAGGCCAAAAAAAAAAATAGTATCAAAAGATATTCTATTGATAAAATCCTTTTATATTTTAGAAGTTTTACACATAAGGATTTTTAAAGCATCCAAAAATATCCTAACATCCTTTGCTAATGTAAATCATAATTAATTATTTTTCGGTAAGTTTGATTTTCCATAAGCTCAAAGAAAATCCATAATCCTCTAACAAATATCTATCTTAATATCATAATTTTTCCATAGCTATACATCTCTATCATTAACATATATATGAAGTCTTGGTTTCCAAAATCTCTTTTATTATTCATAAAATGCCCAAATTATAGCAAAACCCTTTCAAAATATTTTTTTTATGTAAATAATTTGTTTTCTCTTAACTTTAGAAATTCATGTTTTTTCATCCAACTATTCAATTTTTCTCAAATTTCTAATTAAATTTAGAATTCACCCTTAAACAAAAAAATAAACCATAAATATACTATAAATCATCTAGCATCTTAGAAACCTTAGAATGTGCTTTAAATCCTAATTTCCAAGCACATAAAAATTATATTCTCTATATCTCAAAAATCCAAACTCCAAATGCCACAAAATTTATATATAAAGTTTATTAATATGATAAAATATATTCTTAGAAAGTTTTAGCCAAAATCTTATCAAATTTCTCAAGGTATAGTTCAAAACACAACCACTAGTAAATCGAGTCACTTACTCCCCTTAAATTACAGGCATTGACTTCAACTTCCTATATCTCCTTCATTCTAGCTTAGAATTCATCAAGAAATTATAAAATTACAGCTGAAAAATTTCTCTCTTCAATCTTGGTTACTGATCCTTCATTGCTTTTAAAATGCATGCGTTATGTCTAAAAGACTGATAGTAGGTACAAAATCAATATCTTAACTTTGAATACCCATATCTTTTTCATAAAAACTCCAAATTACACAAAATTTGAATCAAAATCATAGCCAAAAATTTAAAATCTTTGACCTTAGCCTTCTAAGTTCGAATGATTTCAAAAGAATAATCCTAATTCCTAATAAGACCTTGAGCAGCCTCCTTAAAGTCCATTTGGCATACCTTTTGGCTAATAGCAATAAAGATTTTCACCATCCATCTCCATTTATCCATGTGGATGCCCTAGCTATTCTTTTTGCTACCAAAATTCATCTCTAATTCTTTTTTTTATAATTTTTATACAATATATGTCCTAAATAATAAATAAAATAAATAAAATAAGATTTCAAGAGTCACCAATGTCTAATAAAGATGGTTCTAAATATATAAAACTATTATTAATATAAAATTAGTTTCAATAATAGTCTTTTTAAATTAATTACTTCAAAGTAGAAATCTAACTATATTTTGTGAGTAATTAAAAATCTAATAATGTGACTCTTATTATATTATATAGTAAATTATATATTTAATATTTATATATATTATTTTTACATAATAGCCAAACTATAATAAAACACTACTTTTTTTAACATATGGATAGATAAGTTTGAAAGTTAGTACCACTTTAAATCATTTAAGTTTCACTGTGAAAGAAATTTAGCTAAAATACATGCTATTTAAAAAGTATTGTCTTTCATTCAAGAAAGACTCACTTGATATTTTTTTTAAATATATATACAATATGGACAAGACAAGATTATTCTTTTGAATTCCTTTTCATAAAATAATTTTGTAAGAGCAAATTGAAGGATCCAAGAAAAAAAAAACTCAGTCATAATTGCGTTTATTGATAACACAAATAAATTACATTGCTTTCTACCATTTTTCTTGGACATGTGCAAAAGCCTTGCATATTTTATAAGAAGTTGGATAAAGAATTTGGTTTTTAATATCCATAGAATAATAAGGTCTAGATGATAAGTGTATTTTTCTAAAAGTGGCTTACAAAGATCAATAATCAAGTGAAACAAGAAAACCACCAAATTCTATTCCTTTTGGATAATGTATAATCGCATATTATTGGCAATTTAAAGGTTTTAAATATTGAGATTCTATTTTTGCCACCAAATACCACATTAAATATCTAACTCATGGATGTTGGAATCTTCAATGCTTTTAAACAATATTATTGCAGGTACCAATTGTAAGATGTACTATATAAAACAAAGAAGAACTTTCTAATATCTACCAAGTACATCAATTGGTAGTAATGTATTAAAACAAAGTTACATAGAATGAGATTTTATAGTTTGTGTAATTATCGTTTTACTTATTTTATAAATTCCTTTCAAAATAAACCTATATAGGGAAATTCGAACACAGAGAAAGACTAAGAGCATGAGCTTTACTTATTAAGGTCACTCAATTAACTGTATTTCGAACCATTAAAACATTAAGAAACACTACAATGCTTTCTCTCAGTAATAATACTCCTTCATCAACTGATAACAACAATGTGCAACCTTGCACTCTTAAAAGAGTACTCAAAACTCATAAATTCTATCCAACACCAGGAATAACAGAGTTTACTCCAACAAATCTAGATTCACAAAATTTTTGTAATCACAAACTTCCTTTGTTGAAACACACACACAACTCTCAATAAATAACAATCATAATCTTTCATCCATAATCAATCCTCCAATAACTTCTCATATAATTCAATCATATAATACTCTAATTACATAATCAATAACTCATAAATCCATCTTTGATTTATTCCACAGATTCACTTCTCAGTATTCAAAAATTATCCATTACTCTTCAACAACAAAGAAAACAAAGAGGTAGCACCAAGCTTAACCCCGGCTCATAACTATCATAGTCTGGCTATCAGCTTACGACTCTCACAGTCTAGCTCTTGGCTTACTTTCTTCAATCTCTTTATCCTACCAAAAAGATGATCCATCAGCCAACGGATTCCAAAGGTTATGACCCTTTGAATTCTTAATCATTTATTCTACTAACAATCTATTGTTACCAACTAAACTGCCTAACTATCAGTCTAATTCTCAAGGTTATCAATAACCAACCAGTAACTTATGACAAAGTTTATTTATCTATTCTACATAACTCCACTCCTAATTGTGCAGCGCCTTCGCAAACACACAATTGTTACCTATCTAAAAACTACTTAACAAAATTCTATAAAGGTACTATTTCCTGTAGCCCACCCAGTTAATCATTTGCTATATTATCAAATGTACGTTCCATCGAATCTGGTTCCAATTGCAAATCTTCTTCTTCCTCTTCCAATCCGTCTATCGACTCCTTTCTCAACTGGTTTAAGAGATCTTTATTATATTCTCTCAATTTACGGACTTAAGCTTCCAGTTTGAAGATCTGGACATCCCGAAGTTCCAATTGTTACTGCTGATGACTAATCCATTCTGGAACATCTTCAATCAACACTTGTGATGGGCTCCTCACTGTTAACTCTTAACTGAAACTACTACTCTCGAAAACACAAGAAATACAAGAAAATGGCACTCCAGCCAACCCAAAACAACACCATAAAATGACTTTAACTGGTGTCCCACTACTATTCTCTTACTACCTGGTGATAATGATAACATATTATCCATACTATCCGTGAAAGGTAATGGGAAGTAATCTTTTTTGGTGGCCGCATTAAGTTTTCAAAAATCCTGACAAATTCAGATTTTTCCATTTTTTTTCGGCACCATCACAATTGAAGAAATCCACTCACTATTCGGTACTAAATAAATAAAATCAATTGCAAGAAGCTTGTCCAATTCTTCCTTCACTATGAGGGAATATTTAGGATTAAGGCGATGTTGCCTATGTTGTACCAATTTAGTATTCTCCTCTAAAATGATACGATGCTCACAAACTTCAACGGGGATACCTTTTAAATCATCATAAGACCAAGCAAAAGTGGATTTATGATGCAAGAAATTTTTTTTCCAGCAGATCAACTCATGTTCCTTAATATTTTTATAGACCTTAATTGTCCGAGGATCTGCTGTGGTTGCAAAGTTGATAGTTTGACATAAAGGTGTAGCAGCGATGTTCTGTTTCAACTCCTGCGGGAGTTGAAAATTAGTTGGTAAGTCCAACATGTATAAAGTACTGAATCCTGTGTCAAAGGTACTAACATGGTGCACATCATACTTAGTCATCCAATTAATACCAACATAATCAAAGCTTTTCAAATCTGTTAGGTATATCAAGTACTCCCTCGGACCTCCACATTGGTACACCACTCCAGGATATTGGTCCGTAATCAGTGCTACTGCGTCATCATCGGAGCTAAGCTCATCATCCAATGTCAAGTCAGATGCTAGCAATTGAGACTCCCCATGATAGCATACTAGATACATTTGTAATACCATTTTGTCTCCGCCCTTGTTAATTATCAAAGTACCTTGATTCCAATCATTCTTGGCCTTTGCTTGATAAAGCTAGGGTCGTTTCAATAAAATTGGATATGATAAAGTCGAACATTGTAATCAAAAGATGATATAGTCAATTGTATATGCAATACCAGCAATTATAGTTTGAACACTCCGTAAAATACCCATTGGTTTAATCCGGCTATGATCTGCCATCCGTAATACTAATGTCGTAAGTACTAAGTATTCCAAATCTAAAGCATCCATTGTATCAACGTTCATTAAATTGATGCTGGAACCACCATCCATTTGAATACCAGAGATCATCACACCATCAATCGAAACATCGATGGTTAGTGCACCTGGGTCAGGATTCAAACTAACTTTTTATACTTCCTTATTACGTTGTTGATGCCGTGTTAATGATGAATTCAATGTAGAATGGTACTTTGGTGTGATCGCTAAAAGTTGCTTCATAGAAATAGAAGGCCGAATAGCATTCAGATATTTTAATATATCATAGGATTCTATATTTAAGATAATATCCAATGCATTCTTTCTTTTCATTGGTTGGAGTTTAACTCCGTGAGGTAAGATATTCTTCTGTCCTGGACTTGGAATTGGAACAGCAGATGGAGCTTTCTTGGAATTCATGCCTCCTAGAGGATCTTTCAATGAAAAGGACGTTTCTTGAAACTATGTAGAGAACGGAGCAGCTTGAAACAAAACCGAAGACTCCATATTCGGGACCTCATTGAGTTGCCCAACAGAGTCAGGTCTCATACTATGTAAAAGGCCCATAATAGGACTTGGATTGGATGTCCCCATAATTGGATCAAATTGGCCCTTTGCATTAGGCTCACCTAAATGTTGAATTGGTCTTTTCTCCTTTTGCTGACTCCTTGTAAGAATGGCTTACATACATTCTATCCAATTTATCAAAGAATCTTGAGGATCTTGATTTATCTCCTCCATTTTTCCTTAATTTTAGATTTGCTGATCTCGATTATTGAAAATGAACTGAGCATTACATTGTTGATAAGTATGCATCGACTACTTGGAACTTCCATAAATTGGTGAATAATCGTCACTAGCTCTAGGATTGGGACATTGACTCACATAATGATCAATTTGTCTACAACAAAAACAACGAAGTGGTCTTCTTGCACCCCCATCAGGCATATTGGGTGTCTCCATCGGTATATATCTATTAGGCTTGTTCCATGTAAGGTTAGAAAATGATCTTGGTTGTTCCGTTAGTATGGATGGTACTTAGTTCGATGACGCCGGTGGAGCATATTGCTGATACCTCTGCTGCTGCTTCCCATAGTTCTAGGGGTTTCATACAGACCCTTGATTAAAATTGGAACTTTGAAAGTTATTAAATGTTCAATTTTATCGATTAGATCGATTTCCATTCTATCCATATGTATTTTCTATTTGAACTTGATTGACTTTCCACTGAGTCGGTGGGATCATGGTCTGATTACTAAATTGTTATTACCTTTGTAAATGCCAGCAATTTTGGGTAGGATGATTTCTTTCGTAAAATATAGATTGAACACCCGTTTGTCTAGGTGATGGATATTCCGTATCAAAATGACCTTGTCCCTTACAATTATTACACCATACATTAGGTCTCATATTAGAAGGCTTATGTCATTTTTTCTTATCTTTAGCCAAATTCACGGCCAATTCTTCCATCTTCTTTATTAGATTTAATAACAAGGCTTCATTTGGATCTTTAACAGTCACATTTGTGAATAACTCCGATTGTTGATGGATTGGCGATGTAAAATAAGGTGTCATTATTATTGGTGCTATTGCTTGGAATAGTATAGCATTAATTGGTTGTTGCAACATAACATTCTTCACATTGGAGGCAGCCATTTGTAGATAATTACCCATCAACACATTTTCCGGTTGTATTTGTTGACTTCCTAAACTTGGAATCATCATGGCTCCCACTGTTAACAATTGGTCATAATGACATTCTTTCCATAGCTTTATTCGTGCCAACGATGCTTCTATCGTAGCTGGTCAAGCCTCTTTTACAAACATTTTTAATTCTGGTAGATGTAAACCGTTAATTAATATTGACAATATAAATGCATTTGGCATTTGATTATTTGATCATTTACGAAGTATATCCTCGATCCGGCCATAATAGGACTCTATTGATTTCCCCACAAACATCCTGCTATTCATAAAACTTTCTCAAAGCCGATCTTCAAATCCAATTGGTCTAAAATGGATTAGAAAGGCATTCCTCAAGGCCTCTCAATTGGAAAATCTATCCACTGGTTGCCGAATATACCATTTAAAAGCTGTATCTTTTAAAGTTGCTGGCAACCATCTCAATCAAATGTCTTCAGTTCTACCATTATTAGTCATACATGCTGTCAGAAACTGAGACAAATATTGATCAGGATCCACATCCAGAAAGCCCCTAAAAGTAGGTAATGGAGCCACGCTTGTTCTGCGATCGCTCACCTCACCCATTTGTACTACTATTGGAACTATTGGACTATCCGTCGCCATTGAAGAGGACAATGTGTCGCTTAATCTCTTATTAAAATTACCATTGCCTTCTCCAATTATCTTTTTCAGACTTTCAAACTTCCTCAATTTACTATTGTTATCCCTAAATAAGTTTATTAGCTGAATTGGAGGTAAAAATGATGGATTTTGAAATATGTTGAATTGGCCCTTATTGACAAGCAATTTATGCCATTCTATAGAATCAGTTTTTATAGAATTGACAGTTTTCGCTATTGAAAGGGTACCCAATGGAGTACCCAATTCTTCTGTATTTCCTCCACTTGCAGTTAACGAGCTCAAGAGATATGCTGGGCTGTTGACAAAATTTCTTGCGAGTGTACTTGGAAATTTTCTTAATGGTATATATGTCTCAAAAATTAGAGATCAATCAACTTTTGGGTATGCTCGGATATGTCGAGAGGCATGCAACCATGGCTTAATCCAACTTTATCGACGTTTCATTTTTAACTTACGTTCTTGCTCATTTCACAATGATTCTCTTGCTTGCGCTCTCTCTTGTCTTTCTTTCGACTGATGTGTTTTCTTTATTGCAATATTCTCATTCTTAATAACCATAATCTTTCATTATATACTACTGAATTTGCTTTTTATTTCCCATCTACTCATCCAATAGTTAATTCTTAATACTCAATGCTATTGTCAATCCCTGACAGCAACGCCAAAATGTAATTGTTGTTTTACTTATTCTACAAATTTCTTTCAGAATAAACCTACATAGGAAAATTCGAACATAGGGAAAGACTAAGTGCATGAGTTTTATTTTTTAGGATCACTCAATTAACTGTATTTTGAACCACTAAAATACTAAGAAATACTACAATGCTTCCTCCCAATAATAATACTTCTTCATCAACTGATAACAACAATGTACAATCTTGCACTCTTAAAAGACTGCTCAAAACTCATAAATTCCATCCAACACTAGGAATAACAGACTTTACTCCAACCAATCTAGATTCACAGAATTTCTGTAATCACAGATTTCCTCTATTGAAACACACACACAACTCTCAATAAATAACAATCATAATCTTTCATCCATAATCAATCTTCCAATAACTTCTCATATAATTCAATCATATAATATTCTAATTACATAATCAATAACTCATAAATCAATCTCTGATTTATTTCACAAAATCACTTCTTAGTATTCAAAAACTATCCATTACTCTTCAACAACAAAGAAAACAAAGAAGTAGTACCAAGCTTAATCCAGACTCATAACTATCATAGTTTGGCTATCGGCTTATGACTCTCACAGTCTGGCTCTCGGCTTACTTTTCTCAATCTCTTTATCCTACAAAAAAGATGATCTGTCGACCAACGGATTCCAAAGATTATGACCCTTTGAATTCTTAATCATTTATTCCACTAATAACCTATTGTTACCAACTAAACTGTCTAACTATCAATCTAATTTTCAAGGTTATCAATAACCAACTAGTAACTTACCACAAAGTTTATTTGTCTATTCTACAATCCTTCACCTTGTTTTACAATAGAAGTTTATTCGGGACTAAAAAATCGCAAAGTCTTAGTCTTGTTAGATTTAGGAGCCTCAATTTGTTTTATAGATTAAGACTTTGTCAAAAAATAAGAGATATCATTAATTAAAAAAATTAAATCCATACATGTAGAAGTTAAAGATAGTCATTTGTTATCTTTTAGAGATGTTATCCATAATATTGTTCCTTTAAATATAGCAATTAAAGATCATAATAGTATAATAATACTTAATGTCAGAAGATTTTTTTTTAATGTCATTATTTTAAGTTTATTGTGGATAAAAAAAAAATATAATCCTAAGATAGATTAGATTTCTTACAACCTTAATTTTTCTTATAGTTTAATTCAAATTTTTTTTACCAAGTAAAAATACATAAGTATAGTACATCCAAATTCTTACTAGTCAATCTAAAAGCTTTCATACATGCAATAAAAGAAAGATCATCTTTTACTATATATGCCATATATATTTTTGACAGTGGAAAGACATCAAGTGATATTCCAAGCTACTATCAAGATTTTTGAGATGCTTTTAAAAGATAAATACAATTATTTTTCTAGAGCATCAATCTTATGATTCTTAAATTGATTTATAAGAAAGAACTCAATTAGCATATTGCCACATAGTATCAAAGTCATGAACTAAAAGAAGATGCATAAATCTGTAAAATCCATATAAAAAAAAAGTGATAAAATAGAAATAAAGAAATATATATATTAAAAAGAAACTAAAATGGCTATTTTCAAAAGGCAAGGAAACTAAAGACTTTTAAATCTATACTAGAAGTAAGAAAGGAGTTGACAAGAGTGAAGAAGGCTTCATTCTTATCTCTATATACAATATCTACTTAGAATTTATATAGCGACGTTCTATAGAATCTCCAAAAACATGTTAATTTTACATGACACGTATCTAGATTTGCAAGGCAAGTTTTCTATATAGCGACTACATAGTTAGTTTCTTCAACAATGAAATAAGATTAGTTTATCTCAAGTGTCCAAGCTCCTTCTAATCCATTGCAATATAAGACCTCATCACAAGATAGGACAAACTAGATCAGAACAAAATTGAATAGAATTAAACAAAATGAAATACAAAAGACAAAACTAAGTAAGCAAAAATAGAACAAAATAGAACTGAACATGAAGATAAAAAACCAAACTTTACTAAGAGAGAAGGTTCAAAGCCATAATTGACTAGATGCCCCAAAAAACCATGGCCAATCTTATTTATACTTTATTCTATCACCTTAGACTTTCTAGAATGTTCTTAGGTAGTAGATCCAACTTAAATAACCACGTTAAATTCCTTCTAAAAGATTCTATAGTAGATTCTACCTAGATTTAAGTTTTTTTTAGAAGATTCTATAATAGGCTCCATCTAAATAACTACCTAAATTCTTTCTAGAATGTTCAACAATAGATCCTACCTAATCTATTAACCTAATTCTAATTCTAGAAACTTCCATAGTTTTAACTATCTATCTCTATATAAATATCTTATCTATATCATGTTATAATTAATCTTCTTCCATTACTACAAAATATTTTTATTTTTCTTTAAATGGTATCTCCAAATTATCTCTTGGCAATAGGTGAAGTTTTGTGCAGGTTCCTTCATTGCATCGTGAATGGAATGACCTTTTCAAAGAGCTTTGTATTAAATTTGTAGACATCTATTTCCACGGTATAGGTAGCAATACTCTAAAATATTATTAACTTCATATTCTTGTTGGTCATCAACTACAATTAGTGGTAGTAGTGGTTAGTGTTGATTCGAAAAGTACTTTGGCTTGGTATGAAATTCCTTTAATTATAAAACATAGAAGACTAGATAGACCCAAATATGTAATAAAAGCTGAAGGCAGTATGTAACATCAAAAATCACTGCAAAAATGTAGAAAGGTCTAAGCCACTAAAATATTAGTTTACAAAGTTGGATTGATGTAGCAAGTGGCAAGTTGGCATTGGAGAGTAACACTTGATCATTTTCTTAGAAGATCTTGTGTTGTTGATGGTTATCCGCATATTATTTCTTTCAAATTTTTATATAATATAGCTATTATCTTTAAGATTTATTAAAAAAAATGAACCATAAAATTACTACCAATCTTCTGACATCTTAGAAATCCCAATACGTGCTTTAAATTCTAACTTACAAGTACTTGAGCATTATTTTCTTCATATCTCAAAAACCCAAAATTTAAATGTTACACAATTTATGCATAGAGTTTATTAACATGACTATATATATATTTAAAAATTTTGAGCCAAAATCTTGTCAATATACTTAAGATATAGCTCAAATCACAACCATTAGTAAATGAAGTCACTTACTACCCTTAGATTTGCAAAAATTGATTTCAACCTCCAATATCTCCTTCATTTTAATTTAGAATCCATCAAAAAATATACCAAAAGTGTAGCCAAAAAATTTTTCTTTCCAATCCTAATTGTTGATCCTTTATTACTTTTTGTATCTGCATTTTATGTCCAAAAGAATGATAGTAGGTACAAAATCAATACCTTAACTTTGAGCACCTATATTTCTTTCATATAAACTAATTATATAAAATTTGTACCAAAACCATAGCCAAAAATCTAAACTTGCTGATTGTAGCCTCCAAAGTTTGAAGGGGCTCGAAAAAATAATCCTAATTCCTAATATGGCCTTAGATAGCTTCATTGAAGCCTATTGGATATGATTTTTAGCTAACAGTAATTGATATTTTTATCATCCATCTCCATTCATCTAAATAGATGTCTTAACTTTTCTTTCTCTAATCTATTTTCATATAAGTTCTTTATAATATATATTCTAAACATCAATTAAAAGAAACAAAATAAGACTTCAAAGATCACCAATTTCTAATAAAGGTGACTCTAAACGTATAAATGTTACTACCAATAAAACCAACTTCAAAAGTTACTATGAAAAGAAAATAAAGTTATATAAATTCTAATAGAAGCCGTTTTAAACAACCTCTTTTTAGAATAGTAATCTATCTACATTCTATAACTAACAAATTTACTAACATAACTCTCACCATGTTATCTAGTATATTGTGTATTAAATATATGAACACATTATTTTCACATGGTAGCCAAACTACAACAGAACATCGGTATTAAGGAAAAATAGTGAATGATCCTTACTTGCTTGAATTCTATTATTGTAAGTAAATTCCAATGCCATCAAGTATTCGTTCCAATCATTATGAAGAACCACCACAAATGCCTTCAACATATCTTCTAAGGTTTGATTTGTACACTTTATTTGCCTATTTATTTGGAGATAGGAGATTATAGACATGGTAAGTTATGTGCCTAATATCCTAAATAAGACTTGTTAAAAACTTTTTGTGAAGCGTAGATGTCAATCTGAAATGATGATATAAAATAACCCATGGTAATAAAAAGATGGTATCAAAGAAAATTTGTACAAGCACCAGAGCATCAATAACTAAAGATACCACGGCCAAGTAAAGTTGCTTCAAAAGTCGATCCATAAAGTTGGCAACTGTAATATGATGATGAGGCATCCGCAACAAATACATAATGAAATTCATAGTCACTTACTTCCAACATGCTGTAGGTAGCAAAATTAGCTGCAATAGTCTAAGAGATGCTATGTTGTATGCTTTATTACATTGATATGACTTATAGGAGCATACAAAGACTTAAACATCATAATTCAAATTTGCCCAAAATCATGTCCTTGAGATCCATTCTAGAGTATTCTCGCATTTTAGATATCTAAATATTGAGATATCATGTCCTTAAAATATGCACGTTTGAAATATAGTATTATTGAGTACATAAATCTATTTCTTAAAATAGAATAAGCCATGATTAAGAGTGTAATCTTAATATTATAAATTGCTCACTTTTAGCCGATTACTAACAATCTTAAAATAAATATTCTGATGTGTAGCTTCCTTCTATTCTGCATCTTTGGCTAGATTTGAAATGACACTACTAATGGTAGCGACTTTTGCCTTGTCTCTTGATTCATCATTCAAATTTGATCTTTGCGATAATTTGTCTAGCATAGTATGTTGTAGTCTTTGCTTGTATTAAGATTAGATATCAAAAAGCTACAACTATTTTTTTCAACGATAATATCATGATTTCATATTTTTCAGATGTAAATCATGTAGTAAAAATAGATAGTCAGTCCAAACAACCACTAGCTTTCCTAACAGATAATATTTCCACACCTTTGTAGCATGTACAATTATTAATTAATCTTAATCATGCATAGAGTAATTGCACTCTGCCCTTTTGAGCTTATGTGATTCATATGCCATAGGTTGAAGGCCCCTATTAAAGTCTTGTTGATAGAGTGCTCGAATAGCAAAGTCAAAAGCATCAATATTAAGTATATAAGGAAGGTTATAATCATACAGTTACAATATTGGAGTAGTATTGAGTGCCTCTTTCAACTTATTAAAGGTGCTTTGCTACTTTAATTTTCATTCAAATGGAACACCCTTTTCTAGTAGGTTTGTGAATGAGGCACCAATGTGAGTAAATTGCCAAAAAAAATGATGATAATAATATCCAACAAAGCCTTAAAAATGAAATAATTTCAAATGCATCTTTGAAAGTTGGCCAATCCTCTAGTGCTTTTATCTTATCTTACTCCATACGCATGCCTTTGAAGGACACCACATATCCCAAAAAGATGACATCCAACTTTCAAAGTTCACATTTTGATTACTTATAATAATAGTGACTATCTTGTAGTTGACTTAATATTTTTTGTAGGTGTTGCTCATACTTTTTAAAGATTTTACTATATACAAGGATATCATTAATGAAAACAACTACATACTTATCTAAAAGTTCCCAAAACAATATGTTTATATGACTTATGAAAAAGACTGGAGCATTGGTGAGGCCAAAAGGTAAAATTAGTCATTCAAAATATCCATAGTATGTATGAAATGCCATCTTTTGTACATCTTCTTTTCTAATAGGTTTTTTCTAATAGTTTCTCTAAAGATCTAATTTACTAAAGATGGCCATATCTCAAAATTGGTCAAAAAGATCATCTACATGTGAAAATAGATATGCATTCTTAATAGTCTGCTTATTAAAGCCATGATAGTCAATGCAAAGGCAAATTCCACCATCATTCTTAAGTGCAAAGAGTATAGGTGCTCCCCGTGGTGATGTACTTTCTTGAATGAGGGCTTTTTCTAAGAATTCATCTAATATCTTTTGTAGCTCTTTAAGTTCTTTTGGTGCCAGGCAATAAATTGGTCGACTTGTTAGTTTGGCTCCAAACAATAGTTCTATTTGAAAGAAAGCACTTTGATCAGGAGGCACGCCACTAGGTAGGTCAATTAAGAAGACATTCTAATATTCCTATATAAGTTGCTATGCCCATTCTACTCTTTCAACAGTCTTATCCACCATTGATTCAAGATTTGGAACTACCATATGTACTAGTTGCTTATGTTGTATTTGCTTCTTCATAAAGATCATTCCTACAAGTAAGTCTTTGGTTGCAAATTATTTTTTTTCTTCACTTGATATGGAGGTGCAAAGAATCATCTTGTGTCCACCATCTTCAAAGGAGATTATTCTTGCTATTCAATCAACTTACTTATTTTCTATTTTTAGCCATAATATACCAAGGATATCATCATATCTTAGCTTTTTCACCTTGAACCTCTCTCTTAAGACGTAGGTGTTAGTTAACTTTAAGGTTTTTTTTTCATATGTCTCATTCAATACATTCTCTTAGTCATCTACAAGATATATATTTTTTTTCTTGATTGCTCTAATTTTGATTCTAAGTCGGTTGACAATTTTAATTAAGATGTAATTTTTTATAGAGTCACAATCTACAAACACTCAACATAGTTGTTCTCTTAATACTTCCATTAGATGCACCAATTAATTCTTATTATAATTATCCAAGGCCATACCATTTATCTCTAAAAGATAGTAGCTATCCCTAGTATTGGCCCTCAGTACTTTTATTGGAGAGTTTTTTTGTTGTAATACATGAAGTCTTGCTTGAGAATTCGCCAAGAACTTGGCTATGAAAGATGGAATGGAAATTGCAAAAAAAAAATCCTAACTCTAATAGAATAGTAACCAGATTCTAATTAAACCACAACAATGCTAAGTAAGCTTTAATCAAATTCAAAAAAACCTCAAAGGAATTACAAAGAAAAAATAAGAAATCTTAAAGAAATATTAGAATGATCACAAATATATCTCAAATACATCTCAATTCAATTTTAATTTAATCCTAGTTAAAGTCCTATTAGACTTCATTCAAACTTTAGACCAAAAACTAACTAAATCTTAAATTCTAAATAAATCCTAATAAAATCCTAAACCCTAACCAAACTCTAAATCTAATCAAACCCTAACCAAATCCTAACTAAATTCTAATTTCTAAACCAAACTCTAATCCAAAATTAAATCCTAACCAAATCCTAATCAAACCCTAAACTCTAAATCAAACCTCAAATAAACATTGAATCATAAACTAAATCCTAAACAAATCCTAAATCCTAAATCAAATCCTAATCAAATTCTAAATCCTAAATCAAATCCTAAATCAAACTCTTAACCAAATCCTAAATCTTAAATAAAATTCTAATCAAATCTTAAACTCTAAACCAAATCCTAATCCTAAATCAAATCCTAACCAAATCTTAAATCCTAAATCAAATCCTAACCAAATCCTAATCAAACCCTAAATCCTAAATCAAATCCTAGTAATTCCTACAACAGATTTAAACCTCAATTACTAATGAATGAACTATTGATTTTAACTCAAAACCTACACACTTCTTAAAAATTAAATTGACAACAAGTACAAAAAATTTGAAAATGATTGAAATTACCAAATAGACGATAGCCTCAAAAATGTGCTTAGGTAATAGCCGACCTCCTTCTCCAACCTTCATGCCAATCTTCTAGAGCCAATATCTCTTCTTTTTACTATTTGAATGATCACAAAATTCTCATATATATAAAAAAAAAATTCTAAAATCTTCACTCCAATCCAACAAGTACATTGCAAGAAATCTTAAAAACCCTCATTGGATCTAAAATTCTACTTTTTGAGACCTTGATCCACTTAAACCTCAATAATCCTCAATTCAACCATTAGATTGAGCTAAGATTCTCAATACATATAAAGCATGACTATGACCATTAACCCACATAATTTCACTTATAGATCTATTACAAAACTCTTGAAATTGTACAAATTGTCAACTCTATTTTATTTCACAAAATCCAAGTCATCCAAAAAAAAACTGACTTTGTAAAGCTCTTACAAAGTCATTATAAATCCAAATCATCCAAAACCAATGCTCATAGAAATTTTATCTAATTTTCTATCAAATCTTATTCTTTAATCTATAAAAGAACTGCAAAATCCTTATCGAGGCTTCGTTTTGTGCTTCAAGGTCTGATTTCGACCCCGATTCATAACCGGTCCTCTCCAAGCATCAATATTTAGTTTTTCTAAGTGATTTTTACTAGAATTTACTCTTAACTTCTTCCTTAAGATGTTTATATTATTTATTTTTTCAATCTATTTTTTTTCCCTTCTTTATGGTCTTACAAAATAAGTAGAAGTTACTTTTTTAAAAAGGTAGCAATACTACTAAAAGTTTTACTACCTTCCTATCTTTCATCTATATTTTTTTATTTTATCTTTTAACTTGGCTCTTCTATAATAAGATCCATATTATCATCTTTTACTATATAGTCATGTTACAACATGACACCATTTTCTTGCTCTATTTTATTATTGACTTGATGAGTTTTGAGACTATGAATCTACCTTGTCTAGCTTATGCTTCAATTTTGACATTTTTGACAACCTCCGATCTAATGGCCTAGCTCTCGACAATAGAAATAAAATTCCTTTTGTACCAATATTTCTCGTCTTTGTGCTATCAATGATTTTTGTAGGGCATTAATCTCTATTGGCAATGATTGTTGTGACATAATATTAGATAGCGGCATAAGACTTCATACTATAGGTCTTACTCTATAATTTCTAAAATCTATAGCATTGATCTTCTCTACAATCCAAATTGTCTCTTCAAATGTTTGTAGATTCTTTAGCTCAACCTTTTATTGGACCCCAAGTTTCAAATCTTATAGTAATTGATCCATCATATCTACCTCCAAAACCTTGCTAATTTGAAGAGATAGGAATTTGAATCAGGAAACATAATCTTGTACCAATCTAGATTGTATAAGATTTGCCAACTAATTGTGTGTTATCTTCCTCGTATTGATGGGCTAAAATTGATTCTTAAACTTGGTCTCAAACTCCTCCTAATACAAAATCTACCTTGAGCTCTATAGCTTTGAATTTCATGTTGCCACCAAATGGCTATTGCACTTCTCAAATAACTAGCTGTATATATAATTTCTTCAGTGGTATTTGTCCTAGATAGTTAGAAATATTGTTCTATATTAAAGAGCCATTAACATACATCTTGTCTTAAAGTCTCAAAGTATATACTAGCCTTATTCAATTTCAGTATAATAAATATCGAGTCCCTTGTCGTTAAGGCTTCTATTTCTCCTTGCAAAGTAATTATCTCGCCTAAAAAGTGTTGTATTTGGGCCTCAATCTAGGATTGCTTTACCATATCTCCCATGCTATAATTTTTTTGCTAGATTCTGCTAGTATAATGTTTTTTTTACCTCTCAATTGATATTTTAAAAGTAGCTCATGGTAGCCTCAATATAGTACATAATATGACCATAACATGGATCTTAAATTAGATGATGACTATTGATATACTATCAAAAATAAACAATCTAATACATGCTCTGTACTAATGAAACATGACTGGTCTATCTCAAGTATCCAAGTTCCTTCTAATCCACCGCAACATAAGATCTCATGACAAAATAGGACAAACTAGACTAGAATAAAATTAAACAAAACCAAATAAATGGGATACAAAAAATAAAATTGAACAAACAAAAATAGAATAAAATAGAATTTAAGAAGAAGATATAAAACCAAACTTTATTAAGAAAGAAGGTTTGAAGCCATACTTGACTAGATGCCCCAAAAGGCCTTGGTCAATCATATTTACTTTTTGTTCTACTACCTTGGACTTTCTAAAAATTCCTAAGTAATAGACCACACTTAGATAACTACCTTAAATTCCTTATAGAAGTTTCTATGGTAGGCCCTATCTAGATAATTACCTTAAGCCTTTTTTAAAAGGTTTCAAGGTGAATTCTATCTAAATAATTGCCATAAATTCTTTCTAGAATATTCCATAATGGATCTTACCTTGTCTACTAATTTAATTCCAATTCTAAAAACTTCCATAGTTTTAACTATCTATTCCTATATAAATATCTTATATATAACATGTTACATGCAAGCTATCAAGACATGTGGCACATAGATAGCTTGTTGACCAAGTTTCTAACCTACCAATCAACTACAAATTTATGTACAATCAAAACAACGTCTATGAAGCTTCTAGGAAGCTTTTTTAGAAGGCATTATGAAATTAATCTATTTTTATTTAATTCTACCTACTTAGATAATAATTACAATATGTATATATTTATGATATTACTCCTCCTTTTAGAGACAAGTTCCACAAGGAACCAGGATCATATGTTGAGGAAGTCTAAAATGTAGAAATTATATTTACCAACGTACTTTGATCTTTGTTTCACTTGAAGGTAGTTGATAGGTCCTCTTAGCCATCAATAATGTTCCATTGTAAGGGAGGAAAACCACCCTCTGATTTGATTATTATTTAAAACTTTGTAACTTCCTTCAAACAAAATATTTGTAATACCATTAAGAATCACAGATAGTAACCATAATTAGCAAAGAAAGGTGTTTGTTGCATAAAAGAATGTATTATATTATTATAAGTAAATTCTATCAATGGCAAGAAGGTTTTTTAATTGCCTTATTGATAATTGATGGTATACCTTAAGTATTGCTTCAAAATTTGATTTACGTGTTTTGTTTGTCCATCAATTTGAGGATGAAAGACCAAAGAAACTTTATGTCCACCTAAGAGTCATCAAATTGACTCAGTTATTATTTTAGGATAAAAATATGTATTTAGAATGCTTTAAAATATAATATATAGTAAGTAGTATAGAAATCTTTAGAGAAATAGAAAATTAGAATGTTAGTGGTAGAAATGGAATCTTAATAAGTCTTGGAGATAATTGTCTATGTTGGTTTAGTATTTTTATTCATTATTGAATAATAAGAATTATTTATTAAGACCAATATTTATATTGGTCATCTATCTATCGAAATAAAGTAGGTTGTTTTTTAATTCAAACTTGGAAGTATCATGAGACTTAAAAAAAATATTCTTGATATCATAAAAAATAGGATCAGATGACATACTTGATTGAATTTGTTTTAAAAAAGTTGAATGAATAGTCAATATTGATTTCATAATTCGAAGATGAAATTATTTTGGCTTCAATAAAACTGATGTGACAAAATAGCATCCATAGAAAAATTTGATGTATTTTTTTTTATAAAAAATACCTTTAAAAAGTCAGCACAATACAAAATTGGTACAAAAATAAATGTCAATTTGAGGTCTTCAAAAGTTGCTTCAGCTTCTTTACTCCAATTAATTTTTTCTTTACATATAAGATGTATAAGAAGAGATGAACTTGAAAAAGATTCTTAATGAAGATTTGATAGTAATTGACAGAGGTCAAAAAGCATTGCACATCTCTTATTTTTCTTGGAATCTTTTAATCTATAATAGTTTGAACCTTCTTTGGATTCATTATAAGTCCTTTGTTGGAAATAATATATCATAAGAATTCAAACTTAAATAGTATGGAATATACACTTTTCCAACTTGGCATATAATCTTGCACCTCTAAGTTTTTGTAACACATGACAAACATGAACTTTATGCTCTTTTGTATTCTTAGAATAGATTAAAATATCATCTAAGTAACAAATAACAAAATCATGTTGAAATTCACAAAAAAATTTATTTATAAGATGTTGAAAAGCACCTGGTATATTTGTGAGTTTAAAAGATATGACAATATATTCAAAGTATCCATACCTTGTTCAAAATGCAATCTTCTATTTATCTCCTTTTCTAATGCAAACCAAGTTATACGCTGCCATGTTGTAACACGACTATATGATGAAAGATGATAATATGGATCTTATTATAGAAGAGTCAAGTTAAAAGAAAGGGTAGAAAAATATGGATAAAAGATAGGAAGGTAGTAAAACTTTTAGTAGTAATGCTACCCTTTTAGAAAAAATAGCTTCTACTTACTTTGTAGGGCCAAAAATAAGGCAAAATAAGGTAGATTAAAAAAAAAAAAGGATATAGGCATATTTAGGAAAGAGTTAGGAGTGCAAATTAGTAAAAATTACCTCAAGAAGATGAAAGTTGATACCCGGAGAGGGCCGGTTATGAACCAGGATCGAAATCAGACCCTGAAGCACAAAACTGAGTCTCGACAACAATTCTAGGACTCTTTGGCAGATCGGAGAGTGGGGTTTGATAGAAGATTGGATAGGTTTTCTATAGGTGTTGGATTTGGGTGATTTGGATCTGTATTGACTTTGTAATAGCTTTGCAAAGTCAAGGTTTGTTTTAGATGACTTGGGTTTTATGAAATAAAATAGGGTTTATGTTTTGAGGTGATTTCAATAGTTTTGTAATAGATCTACAAGTGAAATTCTGTGGGTTTATGGTTATAGTTGTTTTTAATATGTGTCGTGAATTTGAGCTTGATTTAACAATTGAATTGAGGGATATTGAGGTTTAAGTGGATCAAGGTCTCAAAAAGTAGAATTTTAGGTCTAGTGGGGGTTTTTGAGATTTCTTGCAATTTATTAGTTGAACTGGAGTAAAACTTATGTGAGAGGATATTAGACTTGTTTTCTATGCGTATGAGATTTTTGAGATCAATCGAAAGGTGCAAAGGAGAGATATTGGCTCTGGAAGATTGGCATTAAGATTGGAGAAGGAGGCTGGCCAATATCTAAGCATATTTTTGAAGATATCGTCAATTTGGTAACTCCGATCCTTATCAAATTTTTTGTGCTTGTTTTTAACTTATTTTTTTTAGAAGTATGCAAAATTTTAGTTAAGATCAATGGTTTATTCATTAGTTATTGAGGTTTAAATCTGTTGTAGGAATTATTAGGATTTCGTTTAGGGTTTGGTTAGGATTTGGTTTGGGGTTTAGGATTTGGATTAGGATTTGATTTAGGATTTAGGATTTGGTTTAGGATTTAGGATTTGAATTAGGATTTGGTTTAGGATTTAAGATTTAGATTAAGATTTGGTTTAGAATTTAGGATTTGATTAGGGTTTGATTTAGGGTTTAGGGTTTAGATTAGGATTTGGTTTAGGATTTAGGGTTTAAGGTTTGGATTAGGATTTGGTTAGGGATTAAGGTTTGATTAGGATTTGGTTTAGGATTTAGGATTTGTCTAGGGTTTGATTAAGGTTGGATTAGAATTAGGATTTGGTTAGAATTTAAGGTTCTATTAGATTTTTGTTAGGGTTTGACTAAGTTTTCTTTAATATTCTTTTATATTTCTTTAGGATTTCCTTGTGTTTTTTTTATAACTTCAATAAAATTTAATTGAGCTTGCTTAATTTTTTATTATAATTGTTAATGTTTAATTATAAATTCTCTATAATCCTATTGGATTGTTAGGACCTTTTGTTGCAATTTTCTTTTACCTTCCATAGCTAGGTGCTTGGTGCATTCTCAAGCAAGACTTCACGTAATATGACATATTTGGTGAACCTGACGTGAAACGCTTTAGGTGGAAGGAATTTGGTTTCTTTGGATTATTTGAATTTTAGAAAAGAAAGAAAAGAAAGTTGGAAGAAAAGCTTTGGGTGATATGTGAATTGAAGCTTTTGAATTCTTGGAGCTTTGGAGGCTATCTTAAAATACAATGGCAATATTTGGATTATCATGGAGTATTATAAGGCTTTATAGATATGTTGGAGCATTTTGAAGTATCATAAGGTATTTATTGGAGTATTTCAAGGAACATTTTTGATCCTTGTGGAACAAAATGGAAGATGTATCATCAAGGTTTTTGGATAGGTCGAATATTATAGATGGATCAAATATTAGTGAATTTTTTAAGGCTTTTTATATATTCATGGAGGAGCAACAAAGAATGCAAGTAATTGAAAAAGATATCACAAGGGCATTGCAAGGAGTCATCAACAAATTTGGGAGGTTTGAAGGATGCAACATCACTAAGTTTTTGCAAGTTTATACATGTGAGATGGAGACATGCCAAATCCTTGAGGCAAAGATGATCTCAAGCTTATATTTGGCTATTGAACCTAGATTTCATAAACAAGTGAAGAAATTACTTGGAGGGGGTGTAGAAACATGGTCAAAATTTCAAGAACTTTTGAAGAAAGAATTTATTGATGGAAATGAGGATAAAATTACCAAGCAAAAGTTTTTGGATTGGGTAGAATTGCAATCAAGCAAGCATATGGATCTTTATGAATTCTTAGAAGAATTTGATAGGAGATTTTATCAACTCTCATCCTTGGACAGACGATCATTGGGTGCTTTAAAGGTAGATTTGTTTTTACATGGTCTTGATGATGCCTTGAGAGATGAGGTTTTCATGCTTCTTGAAGATGAGTCTACGGAGAGTGATTATACTAATAATTGGGAGTAGTTGAAGAAAGTAGTGGTTTTTTTAGCAAGGCAACAAGAAGCAAAAGCTAAAGAAGTTTCAATATGGCCTAAGAAATCTTCTACTTTGGCTTCTATATCATCTTTATCAATGCAAGGGACTAATCTTAAAAAAAGAGAAATAGAAGAAAAAATAGGAAATTTTAATGGAAAAGCTAATTCTTTACAGATGAAAGAAATTAAATCTTATAGCAAGGGTGGTGAAGGAGAGAAAAAAGATTCTTTTCAAACTATTACTATGGAAGGCCAAGGTATCCAAAAATTTGAAGGTAATGTGAAGATTAAGGATTTGAAAACTAATGACAATGTGGTTGGAAGCTATGGCTATTCTATATTGAATAAGTTTGTGAAAGTTGGTGATGGTAATTTAGATGGAAAATATCTTGGTGATAAAAAGGTATTTTCTACATTTGAAGGAGGTAAAGATATTTTGTCTAATACTTTGGATCGCGTTGAAGAATTTAAGATTGAACCTTTACAAAAAATAGATAATGGATCTATTGAAGGTTATAATCATGAAGACTATATGAATTCACAACATTATGATATGAGAAGTGGTAGAATTATGCATGGATATGATGATGAAAATCAAATTACATATGACTAAATGACCACATATGAATTGAGTGAAAGAAGTTATGAGTTTTCACATGAAGAGGGTTATGAAATTACATAAGCTTATGATAATAAATGTGGTTGTGAAACCACAAAGGATTATTGTGAAAGTTATGAAACTTTTCAAGAGCATGAGATTTTAAAGGAGCATGAGAATTTTCAATATTATGAGGTTATGCAATGCTTTGAGACAACAAAAGATTATGATGTTTCACAAGGATGCATTCAAGAAGATATGAAGGATGTTACACAAGATTATGTGACAAATGAAGATTATGGGACAAAAGATAAGGATGCTAAGTCATTGACTATAATTAAGTTAATTGTGAGTACTTCTCTTTTGGACCAAGGTCAAAGTTATATAGATAATGCACATGTAATGGAGACACAATTGGATTTTAACAAAGATAAGGTTTATTATCAAGTATGAAATTCAAGGGTTGAAAATCTAAAAATCTTCAAATATAAAGACGAGAGAAATGGATTTAAAGATTACCTAGACATCATAAATGGGACTTGGAATCAAAGAAATAATAAAAAAGATACAAGAAAGATGTATGTGGCTATTTGGAAGAGGTTTCAATTCAATCTTTTCATTTCAAATTTTGTACCTCGTCAATGGTTTGGTCATGTGCAAAAAAGGATATTTGTAAATTACTTGCACATTAGGAGTAAATGGAAATATTGGCATTGAACTATATATATATATATATATATATATGAATATTTTGAAGAAGTATCATTGTAAAGCAAGACTATGGAGGTATAAAAAAGGAGGGGGGTATTCTTACAAGATATAGATGCCTTTGATTTCAATTTTATTGAAAAAAAATAAAAAATAAAAAAAATGAGAAGTATCATTGTAAAGCAAGACTATGGAGTTATAAAAAAGGAGGTACATTTACAAGATAAAGATGCCTTTGATTTAAGTTTTATTTAAAAAAAAAAAAAAAAAAAAAAAAAAAAAAATCGAGAAGTATTATTGTAAAGTAAGACTATGAAGATATAAAAAGGAAGATACATTTATAAGATATAGATGCCTTTGATTTCAATTTTATTGGGAAAAAAAAATAAAAAATAAAAAATAAAAAAGATTTTGGAAAAGTATCATTGTAAAGCAAGACTATGGAGGTATGAAAAGGAGGTACTCTTATAAGATGTAGGTACTTTTGATTCAAGTTTATTGGCATTCAAAATAGATATATATATATATATATATATATATATTATGTGAGTTATGAAAAGATGATGAGAGATTTTTGGTATTTATCAAGAAAATGGATTAGAAGATTTTTGAAGGAAATTGCATATATTGGATTAAAGGATGATGATAATAGAAGAGAGTGAAGATATTCAAATAAAAGCAAATATAAATAATTATAGAAGACTTTGTCAAAGATATAAATCTTTCAAGACAACAAGATGACTTTGATTTGAATAGCGAATATGAAGAAGAAGAATTGGATGAGGACATTGAAAATATTGTATGAATCAAACAAAGTTGGATTATTTGGTGCATACTGGAGGATGCACAAGTTCAGAGGGGGTAGATGTCGTGTTGTAATACGACTATATGATGAAATATGATAATATGGATCTTATTATAGAAGAGTCAAGTTAAAAGAAAGGGTAGAAAAATATGGATAAAAGATAGGAAGGTAGTAAAACTTTTAGTAGTAATGCTACCCTTTTAGAAAAAATAGCTTCTACTTACTTTGTAGGGCCAAAAATAAGGCAAAATAAGGTAGATTAAAAAAAAAAAGGATATAGGCATATTTAGGAAAGAGTTAGGAGTGCAAATTAGTAAAAATTACCTCAAGAAGATGAAAGTTGATACCCGGAGAGGGCCGGTTATGAACCAGGATCGAAATCAGACCCTGAAGCACAAAACTGAGTCTCGACAACAACTCTAGGACTCTTTGGCAGATCGGAGAGTGGGGTTTGATAGAAGATTGGATAGGTTTTCTATAGGTGTTGGATTTGGGTGATTTGGATCTGTATTGACTTTGTAATAGCTTTGCAAAGTCAAGGTTTGTTTTAGATGACTTGGGTTTTATGAAATAAAATAGGGTTTATGTTTTGAGGTGATTTCAATAGTTTTGTAATAGATCTACAAGTGAAATTCTGTGGGTTTATGGTTATAGTTGTTTTTAATATGTGTCGTGAATTTGAGCTTGATTTAACAATTGAATTGAGGGATATTGAGGTTTAAGTGGATCAAGGTCTCAAAAAGTAGAATTTTAGGTCTAGTGGGGGTTTTTGAGATTTCTTGCAATTTATTAGTTGAACTGGAGTAAAACTTATGTGAGAGGATATTAGACTTGTTTTTTTATGCGTATGAGATTTTTGAAATCAATCGAAAGGTGCAAAGGAGAGATATTGGCTCTGGAAGATTGGCATTAAGATTGGAGGAGGAGGTCGGCCAATATCTGAGCATATTTTTGAAGATATCGTCAATTTGGTAACTCCGATCCTTATCAAATTTTTTGTGCTTGTTTTCAACTTATTTTTTTAGAAGTATGCAAAATTTTAGTTAAGATCAACGGTTTATTCATTAGTTATTGAGGTTTAAATCTGTTGTAGGAATTATTAGGATTTCGTTTAGGGTTTGGTTAGGATTTGGTTTGGGGTTTAGGATTTGGATTAGGATTTGATTTAGGATTTAGGATTTGGTTTAGGATTTAGGATTTGAATTAGGATTTGGTTTAGGATTTAAGATTTAGATTAAGATTTGGTTTAGAATTTAGGATTTGATTAGGGTTTGATTTAGGATTTAGGATTTAGATTAGGATTTGGTTTAGGATTTAGGATTTAGGGTTTGGATTAGGATTTGATTAGGATTTGGTTTAGGATTTAGGGTTTGTCTAGGATTTGATTAAGGTTGGATTAGAATTAGGATTTGGTTTAGGATTTAGGGTTTGTCTAGGGTTTGATTAAGGTTGGATTAGAATTAGGATTTGGTTATAATTTAAGGTTCTATTAGATTTTTGTTAGGGTTTGACTAAGTTTTCTTTAATATTCTTTTATATTTCTTTAGGATTTCCTTGTGTTTTTTTTATAACTTCAATAAAATTTAATTGAGCTTGCTTAATGTTTGATTATAATTTTTAACGTTTAATTGTAAATTCTCTATAATCCTATTGGATTGTTAGGACCTTTTGTTGCAATTTTCTTTTACCTTCCATAGCTAGGTGCTCGGTGCATTCTCAAGCAAGACTTCACGTAATATGACAATGCTTTTTATAGATCTATTTTTGTATAGATCTTAGCTTGATTTAGTTGATCAAGAAGTCCAGATATCAAAGGGAAAGGATACAAATTCTTGATGGTAATCTTGTTGAGTCCTTGATAATCTATATACATTTACAATAATCTATCTTTTTTCTTTACAAATAAGCTAAGAGCTTCCACAAGAGATTTTGAATGATATATGAAATTATTTGCCAAGTTCTTGTCAATGTACTTCTTGAGTTCAACAAATTCATTTTGTGTTAAACTGTAGATTGAACCAAATGGTAGGTGACTTCTCTCTTTAAGACCAATTGATCAATTATATGAATGATGCTTCTAAAGAATATCTGTATTTTTCTTCTCAAAAACATCTTAAAAATCTTAATATTGACTTAGAATGCCACTTGAAGTCTTTCCATTATTAAAAATGGATGTAGCATAAATAACAAAGGGCAATCCTTCTTTTGTTACATGTAAAAAACTTTTGTGCTTACAAGTATGGATTTGGCTACACTAGACTTATGGATTTTTACAAAACTCTTAATAGTACTATGAGAAAAGTCAAGTTTATAAAAAAATCCAATCTATGAAAAGATTATATCTTTCTAACCACAATAAATCTAAAATGATTAAATTAGAAAGAGATCAAATTATATTAAAAATTATACAACTATTATGACCATTTATTCCTACATCTATAAGAAGTGTTTTATGAGTAATATCTATAAAAGATAACAGATAGCCATCTATGACTTCTACATATATGGGTTTAGTTTTTTATACTAACGGTATTCTATGGCTTTTAACAAAAAATTTATTTAAGAAACAGGTTGAGGCTTTTAAATGTATCAATGCAATGGCTTTGTGATTATTAGATCCTAAATGCACATCTATTATAAAATAAGGAGAGGGTTCTATAGAGAGGATAGAATAGTAATTTGTACAAGATTCTAATTTTATAAACCCTATTGTAGCTGAACAAATTTATTTTTCAATATTTTCTCATCTTTGACACTTGTACTTCTCATTTTGTAGTAGCATTATTTCTTTCGACAATGTTGAGCAATGTGTTTAGCTTTTTCACAATATAAACACAATCCTTCTCGACAACGACAAGTCTTTTCTTGTTCAATAAGAAATTTACAATGTACCACATCAATTAGCATGTCTTCTACTTTCAGATGTTTAGATTGAGAGGTTGTCGATGTTGTCATTGAATTATAATAGTGTGAAGATTTTCTTGTGCAATTCTCAGATTGAAACTCAAAAAATTGATTATTACACTTCACAATAAAATCAATTGTTTGACTTAATATTTGAGAATCAAATAAGTTGAATATCAATATTTTTATCTCATATTATAATCCATAGAAAAATTAGCTAATAAGGGTAGTATCATTCTACTCAATATCAATTACTAGTTATAAAAATTATAAAGCATATGATGTCACTGATCAATTTCCTTGTTGTAAGATATAAATTTTAATGGTTGCAAAATGAATTGCATCATATTTTCCATACATGGATCAAAACTCTATCATAAAGCCTCTAGATTATTCAATATTGGATCTAATTATTCAAGAAAAAATAAAAAATCATAATAATGCTAAACCTAAAAGAAGTATATTAATAAATTTAACTTATGATCTGGGCATTAGATAGCTTTGGAATTGAACTTCAACATAAATTATACTTGATTGATAAATCCTCAAAATTTGGATCTTGTGTCATCAAACTTCATAGGTAAGGCAGCTTTTGGTTTTTTAATATTAGAAAGGTGGTCTATTATAAGAAAAGTAATGTGATTTTTTGTAGATATTGATGCGGCACCAATCATGTCTGTATCTTCACTTCTTGCCATTTTTGTTGCTCTAGATGGTGATAAATTGAGTTGATGTATTACAAGCATTAACTCCCTAAATTGCTCTTGCATTTATACCATTACATTTTTCATTTTAAAAAGCTCTACCATGATGATACTTAAAAAGAAATATCTAATATTGTTCAAGACAAGCAGAAGAGAGGACTTGAGAACAAAGAAGATATTAAGAATAATATTAGTTTAAAAAAAAGTAATCTATAACTTTGAATATGCTTATGTATTATCAAAAAAAAAAAGTAATCCACTCTTAATCAAGAGAGGAAAAAGCTCTAATATTATAAGTATATTTTTGTCAATTTATCAAAGACATGAACTGAAAGAAGATGCATAAACTTATGAAATCTGTATCAAAAGAAAAATGATAAAATAAAAATAAAGAAGTATGTATATTAAAAAGAAATTGGAATAGTTATTGCCAAAAGACAAGGAAACTAGAGACTCTTGAATCTACACTAGAAGCAAGAAAGGAATTCATAAGAGTGAAGAAGGCATTACTCTTGCCTCTATATATACTATCTACCTAGGATTTATATGGCAATGTTCTATAGGACCTCCAAAAAAGTGTTAACTTTACATGACATGTATCTTCACTTGCAAGACAAGTTTTTTATATGGCCACCACATAATTAGTTTGTTCTGCAAGCTATCAATACATGTAGTACATGGATAGTTTATTGATGAAGTTTCTAACCTATCAATTAATTACAAACATATGTAAAATCAAAACAACATCTAAGAAGCTTCTAAAAAGCTTTTCTAAAAGATATTATGAAATTAATCTAATTTTATCTAATTCTACCTATTTAAGTAACAATTATAGTTGGTATATATTTGTGATTTGTAGCTTCTAATTATATATGGAAATAAGAATGAAGCCTTCTTTAGTCTTATGAATACCTTTCTTGTTTATAGTCTGATTTCAAGAGATTTTAATTTTCTTATCTTTAGTAATATTCATTTTAATTGAATATTTAACATCTTTAAGTGATTTTTTAGTCTTTTTAAATGATATAAGAATATATTAATCTTTTGATTCTAAGAAATTCATATGCGCTAGGAATACAGACAAAAGTTGGAAATAAGGGACGAAGGTATGAAACAAAGAACATAGAGTGGGGACAAAAGACGAGTGCTAAACAAAGACAAAAGACAAGGGCTGAGAACAAGGATTAAGAATTATGGATAGGGGTTGGAACATAGACTAAGAATAAAGAATAGAGACAAGAAATGAATAAAGGTAATCATGAAATAGCAAGGAAGGAAGGATGTGACTTTAAGAAAATTGGAATGTGACTTTAATAATTTCCTATATGTATTATATATATATATATATATATATATAATATAGTTGTGTGTAATTATAAATACATTTATTGTAAATAAAGTTTTAAGCTATAGTATTTAAAATATATTAAAAAGAAACAAAACAGATCCAAATTATCAAATTTTATTAATTACAATTGTCATGAAATGTTTTTGTTCAAATAATTTAGGATCAACAAAAAATTCTAAAAAAATTAATTTTCTATATATATATATATATATATGGTAGTTGTAACAAAAAACAAACCTAATGTTGTTTGAATATTTTGTTGTGATTTATGAGAGATAACTAATAAATTTTAATAACTTAAAAATATTTATTAAGATGCCAAAAGTAAAATATTTTAAATACAGTTACATGAACTGAAAACTATTATAAATACGATTTAGTATTTGTATATAAATATATTTATAGACATTTAGTATTTGTCTATAAATACGATTTAGTATGTGTTCTATATATATATTTGTCATAACATATTTAGGAAATTACTAAATGGACCCACCTTTTTACTAATTCGAGCCACCCACCCCCTTCCTTCCGATCCCACTGAAGCATTTTTACTGAATCAGGTGCCGACTGCTCGCTCGTTGCCTTGTTTGTTTGAGCCCAGTACCGACGTTCGTAGAGGGAAGGATGAATGGAGACCTAATCGATTAAGCAATTCCCTATATTTATACCAAAACATATTGTGAGAAAAATTATAAACGAAATGGTTTTGATTTTGCATCTGTAAGTAGGTTGATTCATTATCCTATCTTCTAAGTATTCGTTTGTATAACAACAAAGTATGATCGCTCGATTTTCTGGAAGGTGAAGATTTACAAACATAAGAACCATAAGCATTGGCCTAGCCAACGGAAGGATGGAGCCATAAAGTCTGCCCTGCATGGCCATACTTCCAACATCTGACCGCTCCTCCTAGTTCAAGATCCTCCCGATACTTCAATGTTCATTTGTCGCTGTAGCCCTGAATGCCAAAATTTTGCGAGGCATGAGCTCGGTGACGAACGGGTCAAACCCAATATACGCTATTCTGAAAGCCCAATGGCAATGTGGACATTATTTGGCTGAGAGCTCATGGCCTCGTACTGAAACGGGTAATAGATCATAAATTGTACTGCATAATCCACTGCTCTGTGCTACCTATGAGAGAGCATAATCTCTTTGTTCGTTATTCGAATCCTAAGTAAAGTAATCGCTTTGTGTCATACGAAGCTCTCTGCAAACGTAAACCTAGAACGCCGATTGTCGACATTGATTGTAACCTTGCAAGCTGAAGAGTGGGTGATGTGAAGTGGAAGTGTTTGTTTTTCAGAACCCTAAGAGCAGTGAGGTGACTGATGGTTGGTTCCTCCCGAGACTTCGCTTGATTCTATCATTACAGACAACTTAGCTTGGGGCAGTAAGCGTGACATGATTTTCTTTAGTACTGGGTGAATCAAGTTGGGATGAAGGGGATCGCGCACTTGCGCAAATTCTTGGTGATATACCTGGGAACGTCGCCTTTGTTTGAATAGTCAAACTAGCTTGAAACGTTTGAATGGCGGGATGCTGCGCGCATGAGTTTTCTTTTTCTTTTTCAAATTACTAGAGAAGGAGCTTGGTACGCATTTAGAGGATTCAAATCCAGCAAGAGATTTCTTAGGGCATTACATCCGTGCGGTTTCCCCTACTCGAAGGATACGAGTATCAAACCCTATTTAGCATCTGCATGTCTTGTCTTGTAGAGCTCTACAAACTGTCGCTCTACTATTCAAGTTGTTGGAGTGTCCCGCATTTCACTGTTCCACAAACCTTGCACTCATGTCTTGATTTTTGCAGTCTAGGATTCCCTGTACCAACTGCGAAAGGGGTGTAGAAATACGTCTGCAGAGAGCGTTGTGCTGACGGGTATAACCCTGGTAGGGCAACCGCCTGGACTGACTGCCAGAAGCAACTGCATGACATTGAGCACTAGACTAACAGTACTGACTATGTGACCTGCATTCAGCGTTATAAGCAGGTATTCAGCGTTATAAGCAGGTATTCAGCGTCATCAGAGCTGGTAATTCCCTTGACCACTGTTGCTGAGGAGACTGAGATCCACTGAGTGCGTGGTGGGGCAAGATCGCCCCCTTAGGCTTGTCGAAAGACTAAACATGGTCCATAAACAAGCGACTGCATGGATGGCTAAGGGTTGTGTTCTTTTTACTTCTGAAACAGAGTTGGGAAGTGCTTAACACTGGAGGAATAATATGTTGCATAATTGAGGAATGGTAAGGGGTTAAGGCAACGACAAAGAGGGCAGCTTAGCGAATGATAAAGAAGAGTGGCTGGTGGAGCAGACTTAAGAGTGAGAGTGAGACGGTGGCTTGATGAATTAAAGGCGTTGATGGGTGTAGATTAATTCAAATCACCTGCAATTGCGACTTAATTTTACATGGCAAGTAGAACTAGTTTGGATGTATTCTCTTGTAATTTTCGGCTAGCCATTGTGGATTCGGTACAAGCAGCCTTTTCTGTAAGAATATCCACATACAGTTCATATATTAATTCAATCTCATGAAATATTCTCGATCAAAGGTGTGAGAATTCATATGAACTTATGTGAACACACGTGCGACACTACTTTCATGCAGCCTGGAAAGAATCATTCGACAGAAAAGCCAAGTAATCCCGACTGAGGCAAGCTCGTTTCACTCCTCCATTCTAGATAAAAGGAAACTTCAACAAAAGCTGCTCAGGCTCCAGCTGTCTGGCGTGCTGCTCCTGCCTTGAATTTGTCAATAACAGTTGGCATCGACTGTGTCCTACCAGCGGACTGTGAAGCTTGCCGATTCCCGGTTTCGCGTACATGATTGTAAGTCGAGCACAAATTGCAGAACACTGCCTATAAATTGCTAGGTTACTAACTGGCTAACACTTGCAGGCCCATGCTACGATGATTTTGCAACCGGTTTTTGCACATACTTTCCAGAGTCCTCATCGTTCTTTGCACAATACAGTCTCCGGAGATAGTTGTAACAACACAGACTTGTGTAACAACACATTTCATGATGCATGCCCCAGCCTTTTTTTCAAACAAAGTATGTCCATCAATCCCTTAAAGAATTTCAGATAGAAGTATTCAACCCCTTATATATTCTACTCAATGAAGGAATCAAGTTGTACAGGAATACCAACATCTTGCTATGTGATACAAAATTGTACTATAATCAATCAACTCCTCTGGTTGATCACGATTTGATCTGACATAGCTTTTTTTTTTATTAATCTATGTAGTCACTACATTAAAAACATCTTTAAGTTGCTCATGGCATCTTATGCTGTCTCTAAATATCCTTTACTTGGCATTGTTTTCAAAGTTGGAGAAGAAAGTTGTCTTTTGGATTTTTTGAAAATAAGTTAAACATTCAAGTGCCATAAATCAATCATAAAATATGTAATTTAAACCAAATACAAATGCATATTCAACACTCTGAAGTGCCTCCCTAAGCTAATTAGAAGCTCTTCTACTCAATTAAGATGATAATATATACAAAATTGGAGATAAATTCTACAATGATATTGCTATAAAATTATATCCAACCATTGTTGTAGTAGTTAGACCATCAAAACATGTGGCAAACATGAAAGAAAGAATATTCAATTATTGTCAATAAATGAAGTATGGTTGAAAGACTTCCTACAACAAGAAAAAATCTAATTTCCTAAAAGAAGAATAAAAAGCAGAGTAAAAAGAAGTAGTGCCCAACATGCCATATGCCACCCACTTTAGCATTGATCACGTGATAGTATGATAACGATTTTTTTCCTTTTTTCACCACACAAAATACAAAGAAGATCATTTGGCATAATTGCTAGTTCAAAATGTACAAAATCATTAATAGAAAGATGACAAGGAATACAATTTTTTGAATACTCTTAATACTTCTATCTATCTTTGCTTTTAAACAACAAATACTATTAGGCAAGACATCCTTGATACAAACAAATTGTATGTCTTGTCTTAACATCAAGTATTGTAGGCACGTCACATTACAAATATACATAATTTGTTTTGAAAAATCCCTGCAACTAAAGTCAATAAGTTCTATTATAAATGCAAGTATATTATAAAATATCAAAATGTTGAATAAAAATATGTGTTTTATTATAGCCATAGGTATATTTTAATTACTTTATAAGCTTTATTTATTTTATAAGATGGATAAAATTTTTTCTTTATAAAATGTAGGTAGTTTCAATTATATATAAAAAATAAAATAAAATAAAAAATAAAAAACTTATAAAAAAAAAATTTTAGTAATAGTTTGGATAATGACCCGCATTTGACCTTATTTATATGTATAATAATTTATATTGGTGACTGACTGTTAATCTTTGAAGCAGCTTATGGAGCCAAAAAAGTTAATAAGCAAATTTATTAAATTTCAATGATAAGAACTTGATGAAGGTAAATAAATAAGCAAAAAAAATTTCAAAGAAAGATAAAAAAATAGAAATACATATTAAAGCTTAATATATATATATATATATATATTAAAAAGAAATTAAAATAATCATTGCCAAAAGATAAAAAAAACTAGAGATCCTTGAAACTAAATTAGAAGCTAAAAAAAAATTTACAAGAGTCAAAAACACTTTTTTCTTGTCTCCATATATACTATCTAACTAAGAGCTATATGGCAATATTCTATAAGACCTCCAATACATGTCAAATTTGTAAAACACATGTCTTAATTTATAAAATAAGTTTTTTATATGTATGCCACATTGTTAACTTATATCATAAGCTATTAATATGTACAATACATAGCTAATTTGTTAGTCAAGTTTCTAACCTATCAATCACCTATATCTATGTATAAATATAAAATTACACCTACAAAGCTTCTAAGAAACTTTTCTAAAAGATATTATGAAATTAATCTATTTTTACCTACTTATATTTATTCATATTATTTAGGTAACTATTAGAATAAATATATATGTCCATGATATTATTATCTCTTTTAGGGATGAATTCCAAGAGGAGAAATGATTACATATTGATGAAGTTCAAGATGCAACAAATTTTATTTGCTACATACTTTGATCTTTATTCTTTTTGAAGGTAGTTGAAAGGTCTTCTTAGCTATTGATAATGTTCTATTCTAAGGTGAGAAACCACCCTGTTACTTGATCATCATAGAATCCTTCATAACTTCCTTCAAACAAAAGATCTTTTATATCATCATGAGTTGTTTCTACTTCCAATAAAATCACCAAATATTAAAAGCTTCTTCCAAGGTTGTGATATCAAATGCATTGTATCTTGCTATCTATTTGACGAAAAACATATTGTTCTTGAAAGTCTTCATCTTGATTATGTCATCTTCAAGGTTCTAATAATTATAATATCTTTTCTAATAAGTCAATAAATGATAGCTTTAGAGTTGAATCTATCGATTGTAAATTTTCCATCTTATAATCATCAAAAAATGTAAAGAATTTATAATAAAAGATAAAAGATACAATGTAATTTTTATTAAACATATTTTATTTTTTAATAAGAAATTACTTGACTATTTATCTAAGTTTTAATGGATGTTTTTGATAAAAAAATTTAATCTTTTTTATTATATTTGTAAGATTTTTTTTTTGCTCTCATGTATTTTTATTAATATTATATTCACATCAATGAATAATATATTCTAACTTATTTTGATATTGCCTTGAGTTTAAAACTTCTTTTACATCAAATTCTTGATTATTATCTACTTCTATAGGAGGTAGTGGTATTTGTCTTCTTGAGATATTCATTGTCTTATATGGCTCAAAAAGAAACATGTGAAATATAGAATGGATCTTCATAGATTCCAATACATCTGATTGTTAAGCAATTGGATTCACTTGTGTACATATAAGAAATGGTCCAAATCTACAAAAATCCAACTTCTTACAAGGACAAATAATCTTGATATTACAATGAAGTAATTATATCTTATTTCTAATGTAAAATTGAGGTTGTTGTTTGTGATAGGCATCTAGGTTGATCTTTTGCCATTCTTGAGCTCTTTTAAGATGTGCCTTCATTATTGTATGTAGCTTAGATAAATAATTTTCCAAATCTTTTGCCATAAGATTATTAACTTTTAAAAAATCAAAAGCATCAAATTATGGATGATAACCATAACTAGCAAAGAAAGGTATTTATTAAATAGAAAAATGTATCATGTTATCATGAGAAAAATTTGGCAATGGCAAAAGAATTGTGCAATCATCTTATTAATAGTTGATAGTACACCTAAAATACTCCTTTAAAATTTGATTTATATACTTTATTTATTATTAATTTAAAAAAAAAGAAACCAAAGATAGTTTTATATCCACCTTTAGAATCTTGAAAAGAATTTTCTAAAGCTTGATATAAATTAAATTCATCTATTTAATATGATATCTTTAGGTAATTTATAATAGTAATAAATATTATCAAAGAAAATTTTAGCTATTTCTTCACCTATGATAGATTTTGTGTATAGTACAAAATGTGCTATCTTAATGAAAAAATCTACTATTACAAATATAGAATCATAAGAATTTGAGACAAAAAATCTATGATAAAATCCATAGAAATAAAATATAATAGTTTTTTTTCAATAGATAATGGCTGAAGAAGTTTATAAGATTGATGACAAGTAATTTTTGATCTTGAACAAATATCACATGATTGTACAAAATCTTAGATTACCTTCTACATTTGAGACTATCAAAATTATTTAAATATTAATTTCAAAGTCTTATTATATCTAAAATATCTTCTTGCTGAAAAGTTGTCACAAGCTTAAAAAGATATGTATTTGTGCTTCACCTTTTAAAACATATAAGCAACCTTCAAAATAAAGTAAATTATTCTCAAATTCAAACTTAAAAGTATCATGAGATTTTTAAGAATTTTCTTTAATAGTAAAAATGAGAGGATCTAAGGACATACTTAATTAAATTTTCTTAAAAAATTTTGAATCAATAATTATTGTTAATTTCATTGCTTGAAAAAATGAGTTGCTTTAGCTTTAAGAGAATTTGTTGTTCATCAAAAGCTGCATTTTCTTCTTTTGATCAACATAAGATCTTCTAAAAAGAGCATTAAAAAAACCTTGTTATTTTTTTGGCCAATAAATAATTTTGAATTTAAAACTTGATAAAGACATGCTTCAACAAGCTTGCCAACAATTCAAAATATATATTAATATAAAATACTTAAGGTTCTTATAATTTGTATATATAGTGATTGGATTAGAAGCGTCTTCTAAATAATGGCACCATTCTTGAAACAAATCTATGATTGCAAGAAGTTCTTTATCATGGATCTTGTAATTCAACTTGGTTGTTGAAATTTTTTTTAAATGAAAAGCTATTAGATAAAATTTATCATCTATTTCTATTTATAATAATATGGCATTTAAAGCAAGGTTTAATATATTTGTTTCCATAAAGAATACCTTAAAAAAATTAACATGATATAAGGTTGATGTAGAAACAAAGCCTACATTCAAAACTTCAAATGCTACTTCCATTTCTTAATTAACATAGATTTTAAATTAATTCAATTAATGAAGATTCTAGATATCAAAGGTTGAGAGTACCTATTCTTAATAATGATCTTATTGACTCTTCAATAATCAATATATATTTGCAATGATCCATCTTTTTTTTTTACAAAGAAGATAGGAGTGCCTACTATAAATTTGAAATGATATATGAAATTCTTAGCTAGATTTTCTTTGATATATTTTTTAAGTTCAATAAATTCACTTTGTAATAAATTATAGTTGATTCAAATAGTAATTGAACTCTCTCTTGAAGGTCAATTAATCAATCATAGGAACAATATTTCAAAAAATTATCTACATTTTTTTTCTCAAAAATATCTTGAAAATTTTGATATTGGCTTGGAATGCCACTTAAAGTCATTTCAATATTAAAAAAAATATGGCATAAATAATACAAAATAATCTTTCTTTTGCAGCATGCAAAAAATTTCTTGCACTTATAAATATGGATTTGGTTGTACTAGGCTTATGACTTTTTAACTGATTAACAATATTCTTAATTATATTCTCAAAAAATCCAATATATTTGAGGATTATAATTTTTTAACTATGATAAATCTAAAATGATTAAATTAGAGGAAGATCTAATGATATTAAATATTATAAAGCTACTATGACCATTAATTGTTATTTCTATAAGAAGAGTTTCATGAATAAAATTTCCAAAAGATAATGAACAACCATCTATAACTTCTACATGAATAGATTGAGTTTTTTCCACTTAAAATATGTTATGTTTATTAACAAACTCTTCATTTAAGAAATAAGCTGAGGCTCTTGAATCAAGTAAGGTAAAAGCTTTGTGATACTTAGGTCTTAAATTAATATCTATTGTAAAAAATAAAAATAAAAGTTTGGAGGAAAAAATAAGTCTTTTACTAAATGTTACACAGGGTTTCAGCCACATGGTTCCTATTATAGCTAGACAAATTTATTTTTTGACATATTCTCTTTTTTGATAGCCATAATTTTTATTTTGTCATTGCATCACTTTTTTGAATAATATTGAGTAGTGTGCTTAGGTTTTCTATGGTATAAGCATAATATTTCTTGAGAACAATAAGATTTTTTTTACTTAGTGAAAGATTTAAAATATACCACATTAATTTGTATATCTTCAACTTTTGCATATATGTACTAAAAAGGTATTGGTGTTGCCATTAAATTGAAATAATTTTGAGGCCCTTTTATACGACTCTTGCATCAAAATTCAAAAAGTCGATTATTGCACTTCACAACAAAGTTGATTGATTGACTTAATTTTTAAAGGTTAGATAAATTAAATATTAATTTCTTTATCTCATATTGTAATTTGTGAAGAAATTAAAAAATAAGTGTAATATTATCCCATTTAATATCAATTCTAAGTTTTTAAAATTATGAAGCATACAATATTAAAGATCAAATATCTTATTATAAAATATGGATCTTATTTATTACAACACAAATTACATTATGTTTTCTACACATAGATAAAAAATTTATCAAAAAAACTTCTAATTTATCCAATATTAGATAATATTTTTTAAAAAAAGATCAAAATCATGATAATGTAGAATTTGAAAGAAATTTACTAATATATGTAACTTGTGATCTTGGTATTGGATAGCTTTAAGATTAAAGTTTAATTATCAATTATATTTAATTAATGAATCCTTAAAATTTTAATCTTTTGCCATCAAATTTCTTAGGCAATATAATTTTTGGTTCTTTAATACTTGAATTGTGTTCTACTATAGGAAGAATAGCATTATTTGGTGAAGATATTAAAGCAGCTCCAAATATTTCTATATCTTCACTATCTACCAATCTTATTGCTCTTTGTGGTGGTAAATTGAAATGATGCATAGCAAGTTCTACTATGATTATACAATAAAAAAAATTTCTAATATCTCTAAAGATGAATAGAAGAGAGGAATAAGAAACAAAAAAAAATTAAGAATAATATTAGTTTATAATTGAATAATCTACAACTTCTAATATGCTTATGTCTTATAAAAATAAAAAATAAAATAATAATCCATTCTTAATTAAGAAGAGTCGAAGCTTTGATATTATAAGTATATTTTTATTAATTTTCCAAAGATTAAAACTTAATAAAGGCAAATAAATAAATAAAACTTTTTTTAAAGAAAGATTTCAAAATAAAAATGAAGAAATATGAATATTAAAAATAAATTAAAATATCTATTGTTAAAAGTCAAAAAAACTATAAATCCTTAAAATTAGACTAGAAACAAGAAAAGAATTGATAAGAATAAAAAATACTTCACTCTTGTCTCCATATATACTATCCAACGAAGAGCTATGTGGTAACATTCTATAGGAACTCCAACTTATTTTTAATTTGCAAAACACATGTCTTAATTTATAAGGCAAGTTTCTTATACATGCATGATATTATTAACTTCTATCACAAGCTACTAATATGTTGCCATGCTGAAAAGTAGAATAATATGTAAAAATAAGGTGAAATATTATGAGAGTTTGGATTATAATTAAAAAAATAAAATAAAAATACTTTTCTAATTTATTTAATTTTATAGTTTAAATTTAATAATTAAAGATAAAATTATAAGATTTATTAGTTAGAATTTTAAAAGGACTTTAGAATCAAAAGTATAGTATTTTGATTCTTAGACCATTCCATGTAGGTGGATAAGATTAAGTGACAGAGTAACTGAGACCACATTGGAGTTTGAGACCACTTTAGGATAATTCATTTGAGGCAAGGTGGACCATTTGAGGGAAGACAATCTAATTGAAGCAAAGAGACTAGATTTAAAAATCTTATAGTTTGGACTAGAATTTGGATAAAAATAATATATAATTTAGAATGATAATAAGAGAGTTATGATTATTTGAAGTTAGAGTGTATTTTTAGTGCCTACTACTATTCTTTTAAGCATATAAAGAGTTGTAGGAAAGCTTTGAAGAATTGTAAAGTGAAATTAAAAAGCTAATTCAAAGAAATATATTTTATATAAAAATATTATTATATTCCAATCTAAAACAAAAGAAAGAGAGTTATTGGAAGTTAGTATTAAAAATTGAGATTTGTAAGTGAGTTGTTCATAATTGAGGTTTCGATTTTTGCCATAGCTTGAGTTTAAGATGATTTTTTGGCTAATAATTTCTACAAATGTAGATAACTATGTAGAAAAATTGTAAATAAAAAATTCATAGTATTTGACCTTTGGATTTCTGAAATATAAAGGAATTAGTACATAGGTGCCTAGAAATTGACATGTTTAGTACCTGCTAGAGATTAAGCAATATCCAAAGTCCTATAATGAATTTATGGTTGATTTTTTGTGTGGAAATAGTGAAAAATATAAGTTAATTTGTGAAAAATTTTGAACACAATTAAACAATTAGATTTGAAGTTATTGATTGATACATATACATAAGGAATTTCTATAGGAATAGAAGTGATTTTAGGATATCTAGTCACATCTTGAGTACTCTTGTGCATCTTAGACTTGTGTATTTGATGTAATTATCTTCTTGAAGACAAGCTATAAATTATATTTGTATTTTATAATCTTGCAACTTGTTTGAGCGTTTAGTGGCAGCTAGAGGTCCAAAGTTTTTTTGAAGCAGCTCTTTCCACTACAATAATGTGTGACACATTGTTATGATGTAATATGACAAATGAATGAAAGAGAGAAGAAAACATTATATTATAGAAGATCTTATTTTAAAATATTTTTACAAATTATCTTAGAAATATAGATAATTGTTAAAAGGGTAATAAAACTAAAAAGTGTTAATGCTATCTTTTTACAAAATAGGCTTTTACTTATTTTGTAGAACCAAAAATAAGGCAAAATGAAGTAGATTGAAAAATTAAATAATATAAGCATATATAGGAAGAAATTAAGAGTAGATTTCAGTAGAATTTAATTCAAAAGCCAAGAATTGATATTCAAAGAGAACCAATTGTCAATCTAGGTTGAAATCAAACCCTAAAGTATAAAACTATGCATCTATGGTATTTCTAGGATTCTTTGATAAATTGGAAAGTGGAATTTGAAACCAAAATTAAGAAGATATTTTTGGAAATTAGTTTTATATCAATTGAATAAATTTTGAGTCTTTGAGGAATTTTCAACATTAATAATATTCTTGATTGATTTAGATTTTGAGAAATAAAATTATATTTACAAATTTGAATATTTCTTGAGTTTTGTGGTGTGTGTATAGGTGAATTTTGTGCAATGTATTGGTGTGCTATTTTTTAATTTGTATAAAAATTTTGAAGCCAATCAAACAATTAGATCAAAGTATGTGAGAGTATTTATGGATTGAAATCTCAAAAATTGGAGTTTGAAGGTTAGTGAGTGTTATTAAGTTCTTCAACAATCCATGAATTGGATTAAAGTGATATATTTTTGTATGGATATTAGAATTTATTTTCAACATTTAAATGAAATTTGAGAGAAATTTAAAAAATTTAAGAGAGAAATATTCATGCTGAAAGTTTAGCATTTAAGTTGGAGTAGAAAGCCACTCAATACTCAATTGGATTATCTTGCATTTCTTTCAGTTGGTAAGTGTAATTGATTTCATCTTTCTTGTACTTGTTCCTAACTAATACATTAAAAAATATGTAAATTTTGAATTGATATCAACAATTTGATCATTAGTTGTTGAAGTTCTATTTTGTTATAGACTTTGCAAAGACTTTGCAAAGACTTTGTTTAAGGTCTAGGATTTGATTAGGATTTGATTTAGGATTTGATTTAGGATTTGCTTAAGTTTTGGTTTAGAACTTGTGTGAGACTTATCTAAGATTTAGGATTTCATTAAAATTTCATTAAGATATGACTTAGGATGTGATTAATAATCAATTATGGTTTTGATTAGGCTTTGATTTAGGATTTGATTAAGATTTAATTAGGATTTTAATTAGAATTTAATTTTAAATTTTATTTTCAGTATTATTTTAAAATTCTTTATATTTCTTTTATAAGTTTTTTATATTTATTTTGATAGGTTAAAGTTTGATTGGATTATTAAGGATTATTAAAAGTTTATTTAAGGTTCTATTAGACTTAGTAGAATTATTTTTGTATTATAATTTACCTCCACACTTAAGTACTTGGTATATATTCAAGCAAGAATATACATAATATTAAAATATGGCTAATTTTTTTACCAAGTTTTTAACCTATTAATTACCTATAGACATATGTAAAGGTGAAACTACATCCACAAAGCTTCTTAGAAGCTTTTTTATAAGTATGAGGGTGAATTTCTTCCTTAATTCAAATTACAAGATGGACTTAATAAAGAATTGTTTATAATTAGAGGTGTAAAGTGGAAGATTATATAAAAAAAAAAAAAACAAAACAAAACAAAATAAATGAAATAATTGTAATTAAATAATTATATACAACAAAAGTAGTCTATAGTGTGTTCATTAAATTTTTACCTAGTAAAAATTAAAAATAAATATTAAAAATTATAATTTTAAATAGATAATTTTATTATATTTCTAATGATATAAGAAACATTTAAATTAAAATTATTATGAATAAGTTGTGAAATTTTTAAGATAGGAATTGAATAATTAAAAAGTTAAGTGAATAATTTTCCTCAAGAGTAACTTACTTATAGATCAAGGATTTGAATCTCACCAAGGCTCACATGTATTGTATATGGGTTGCCAAGACATGCCACAAGGCCTTAATCTTATCCTCCTAACTCTATTCAAGGTACTACAATCCATATGGAACTTGTGCACCTCTCTTTTTACAAAGACTAGACTAACTATTAGTTGTCCTATTTTCTATTAGTAAAATTCATAATTTTGCATTTTTGATTTCACCATGGTGTTTAAAAATACCAAAAAAGCCTAAAAACCTTACATGGCCTTCAAATCTTATTCCATTTTTTCATAATGGCTTCCAAAGTGGTAAAACTCAATTTTATCAAAGTCTTCAAATCTTTTCTAAAAATTCCTAAATAAATTCTTAAATAAATTCTAAATAAATCCTAAATAAATCATATAAAAATCTTATAATATTTTTATAATACTAATATCCCTATAAGGCTAAATTTTTATATCTTGATAATTTTTTATAGTAATAAAATCAAGTTAAATCCTCTAGAAATCCTATTTTTTATATAATTAACTAAAAAAATATGAATTTTTTTTCATGCTTCTTCTAATTACTAACTAAACATTGATAGGATTTTTTTATAAGTGATACATGTAGATAGAAGGCCAATAAAAATATTGGTTTTAATAATTTATCCTTAATATTTAATAATAAATAAAAATATTAAACCAACTAAGATAATTGCCTCCAAAACTTATTAAGACTTCATTTTTATAAATTTTCTTTTGCAACTTATGAATACTTTCAAATTCTAATAAATACTTAAATAGTAAAAAAAAACTCTCTAATCTTAATATTTATATAATAAAATGACCTAAAATTATATTTTTAACTAATTCATCAATTAAGATGCATTAGTAGGACTTACAATAAGATATTATAAAATTGATCTATTTTTATTTATTTCTATCTATTCATATTATCTAGATAGCTATTAGAATAATTATATATATATATATATATATATATATTAGTGATAATAGATGGACTTTATTGCTTTAAAAGTATGATTTTGAGGTTGTACATTGGACATATATTATCAATTCAAATGCAAACGGATTTTCTTATAATCCAAATAGTTTAAAAGAGGACTTAATTGATGATCAATAGTATAGAAATTGCAATAGAGAGACAATTTGTGAATGGCATGCAATTACATACTTGACTTTGATATAAGGTGCTACAATTATGGTGCATGTTTGAAGCTCATATGAAGAATTTAGTAGAACATAAGTGATTAACAATGTGTGGTATGACCTTACAATCTTGTACAAGCTTCAAAAAGAGACATTTATTTTAGCTATTTCTATTATAAAAAAAGATAGGATCAATCACCAAATAATAAGATTATATAAAAAAATAATTTGTTATTTTTTATCTAATAAAAATTACCGCTATCATATTTCATGAAATTTGCTTAAAAATGGATTAGGTATTTGGCTATAGAAAATAAAATAGAAATTACGAAAAGAAGATTCTAATAATTCTAATAGAATCTTAAATAAATTTTAATTAAATTATAACAATGATAATCAATCTTTAATCAAATTTCAAAAGATTCTAAAAGAACTCACAAAAGAAATATAAAAAAATCATAAATTAACCTTAAAATTATATATAAAATAAAAAAATCATAAAAAAAATCATAAAAATAGAAATCTTAATTTAATCCTAATAAAATTCTAATGTAACCATCAAAAAATCTTATAAAAATCTAAACCAATCTTAATCAAACCTTAATGTAATTCTTAACAAATCCTAATGAAACCTTAAATTAATCCTAGCCATATCATAATGAAATCCTAATAAAATTTTAAAATCTACTCTAATCAAATCCTAAATAAATTCTAAATCCTAATCAAATCTTAAACCAAATTTTAATCAAATCGTAATTTAATCTTAATTAAATCCTAATTAAATCCTAAACCAATCCTAATCAAATATTAAATCTAAGACCAAATCTTAATAAAACTCTAACCAAATTTTAATAAAATCCTAGATCCTAATAAAATACTAATAAAATATTAATAAAATTTTAAATTTTAACCAAATCCAAAATGAATTCTAAAAAACCTCAAAAAAATCTTAATATTAATATTTCAATAGCGATTTCTTCTTGTTGAATTATTTAATTTCTTGAAAAAATTGCTATTGTGTAGAATTCTAAATTCGACTAATTATCAATAATTTTTACTTCAATCAAACCGACAGATGTTGTAAGATTGCAAAAATCTTCACTAATCCTAAATTTCAATTATTTGATACCATCACTTATAAAAACTCTCATAACTGTTAAATTTATTGTTAAATTAACATGATTTTTTTTAAAAAAAATTAAGATAAATATAATGACAAACTATCAAAATTTAACTTATAAATATACTATAACACTCATAAAATCTTCAAATTTATGAATTTAATTTGATTTCTCAAAATCCAAACCCATTGAATATATCTTTTACTTTGAAAAGCCCTTAAAACCTCAATATGCCTTCAAATCACATAGAATCAACTCTCAAAAATCCTCTCATAGTCTATTTTCAAATCTTACTATTTGATCAATAAAAAATGCCTCAAAGTTGTTGTAGGTGCACAGTTTTGTGCCTTGGGGTCTGATTTCAATCTTCATTTACAGCTTGTCCTCTTTGGGTATCAATTCTTAGTATTTTGAGATAATTTTTTCTAAAACCTATTTTTAACTCTCTCTTAAAAATATCTATATTGATTATTTATCTTATTTATTTTTTTTGTCTCATTTATGCTCTTATAAAGTAAGCAAAAGTTTCTTCTAAAAGAAGGCACCATTAGCATTTATTAATTTTTACTACCTTCTTATCTATTACCTATATTTTTAAGATAATTTATTAAAATATTTTTATTTAAGCTTCTCTATAATATTTTTTTTCTACTTTCATCGAATGGCTATGCTACTATACAATAACACATTCATATATATTGAACCTATCTGAAATATACAAATAGATCAATGTTAGTGGTTTTTGGTTTAAGTTCATATACTTATTTTTTTGTTAATAAAAGTCTAATCATAAGATTAATAATTAAGATAATTAGAAGATAAAGATAAGAATAAGGGAGACCATATGTAGTATATTCTTATCTTAGAGTTCTTTTGGTGATATCTTTGAAGATGAAGATAAGAATAGGGTAGACTACAAGTGGTAGATTCTCATCTTAGAGTCCTCTCGGTAATATTTTTGAGGTTAAAGATAAAAATAAGATAGATTATATGTGGTGGATTTTCATCTTAGAGACATCTTAGTGATATTTTGAGAGATAAAGGTAACTTAAGAGAAAGAGAAGTAACACAAAGTGAAGGATTTTTTTATTGTTATAGTATCTTTGGATTTGATGAATAAAGAAAGTAGATTTTTTATCTTAAGAAAAAATCTATTGTAATTGTTTGAGATCTTTGATTTAAAAAATATTCTATAAAATTATTTAAGATAAGTGTATCTATTTTTTGCAAAGTTTTAGGACAAAAAATTCACCAAATTAAGAAGAAAAAAAGTATTAAAACAAAGGAGGTCCAATAAAATTACAAGTTAAGGGCAATAATTTTGAAGGTTCATAACTTGATTTTTACAAGAGTAATAGTTATAAAACTTGAAGCATATTTGTTCTTTTAAGTCAAAAATCTATTTACCAAATTTCAAGTAATTATAAAATTTTATTTAAGAGATATACACAAAAGAGTAATTAAGGATAAGATTATTAAGAATAGGATTGTGAAGAATAAAAAAAATTGTGAAAAATCTAAATGTGAAAATATAAGTAAAAAAATCCTAAAATTTTACTAAATGGTTAAATTACCATAGCCAAGCAAATCCTCACAACATAAGTATTTTTTCTTTAAAATCACTTAAAAGACTTAATTTGATAAGAATGTTAAGTTGAAGAGATTTTTCTACCTAAGTCTTCAAATTCTAGTTGATACTAATAAAGTCAACTAATAAAAAAAAAATAGATAAAAATGCACTAAATTGATCTAAATTACATATATCCAATGGAATTTGACATTTGATGCCACATTATGTGACATTACACAAGATCTTGACTATTACATCTCCGTATCATTGTATTTATTTTTTTTCAAAATTACTCCCATATTATGGAGTTTCTATAAACAAGCATCAATAATAAGATCATTATATAAATCCAAGTATTATACACTTAAAAATTGTACATGTGAAGTAATATAGCTGCAAAGATTATCAAAAGAATTTTAGATCTTAACTATAGGACCAACTATCTTACTGTATAACAACCAAAGCAAAATTAAAATTTCATACAATCTTATGTTTCATGACAAGACAAAATATTTTTGAAACTCAATGGCACTTTATTAATAAAAAATAGATTTAGTTAAAATCAACATGATATATATATAAATACTCATAAACAACCTACAAATATGCTAGTTAAAGCACTTGAACATACCAAGTTCAAACTTGGAAAAAAAAACTTAGTATACAAAGTCTAGATGAGTACTAATTACTTATAAAGAATCTTTCTACATCTTCCTTGGTTATAAAAGCCTTGAAATCAATGTCTCCAAATCCTATTATTTCTTGTTTATAATTCCACGAAAAAAGATAAATTCTAGCCATGCTATGATATATAAAACTTTATAAAATGGAATCCATCTACCGTAGTGTCAACCAACATAAGATCACAAATACTACAATAGACATCTTGTCTCTCACCAACTTTTAGCATTTCTAACATTGCTTATTCAATTTTTGAAGGAGCTTGTTTTTCCTCAATACCTTGGTTTGCTCTAAGTTTGGAGATTAAATGATCATCAACTCTACATAACAATCAATTAAAGACATTTTTGAAGAATACCAAAAAAGTCCAAAGAACTAAAAGTAATATGTAACAAAGAGTCTCTTCTCTTAGCTATTGCAACATGTCTATGGATTTTTGAAGACACACAAGACGACCAAGCTTTGACCAAGAAGAGGTGTTGAAAATACTATTCACGCCCTATTCTTCTCATTCATGTTAATATAATCTATTATATTTATTCTTTAGCATTTTTTTTTATGAATATTTAGCTTGAGGCTCTATGCTTTTGTTAAGTATGTTGCTATGCTATTCATAGTGGTATTGCGTAAGTTAGTTCAATAGAACTTTCAGTACTATGTGGTGACAAGATACCAGAAAAGAACTTAGAGGTGGACAAATTGTTGAGGTAAAGATGCAAGTCCTTCCATTAAACTTCTTCTCTTTTGCTTCAAAATACAATAAGTAATACATTCATAAAGAACGGCAAATGCTCTAGTAGTATGTGACTAACTAGAAGCAAAGTGAATCAACCAATTGAGGAAGTACATGATGTTTTATTATTTTGGTCTAAACTAATTAAAAACACATTGTTTTGAGTGTATAGAATGTTACTCAACTCAACCCTCTAACTTACACTTTGTCATGCTAAATATGTTCAACCAATTGCTTGTTATGAGCATATGTAAGCACAATGGGAACTTAGTGCTTGAGATAGCCTTTAAAGTACTTTGAAGATAAAATTAAAAACAAAAAAACAAACAGACCTTTCATTGAAGATATCTAAAGAATTAGCAAATGTACATTACATATATACATACATGCATTGGATATGATAAATAAAAAATTCTTAATTGATTATATAAATATTAATAATATTTATAGGCAGGCAAGCAAGGAGGAAGAGGGGGGGTGTGTGGGGATATGCTTGGAGTGCTCATCACGCCTTCTAAGTACTACATCCCAGGCCAGGCCCAGGTGGCTGTGTATGCTTGTGCATGATGATGATGATGATGATTGATGTTCATTCTCTCATGCTGCAGCACCAGCACCACCAAGAAGGACTATCTATGGCTTTATCATCATTCTTCTACTCTATTCTATTCTATTCATTCATTCCCACACACACACACACACAGATTACTCCCCCTCCCTCCCTCATGGCCATTCCCGTTCCCACTCAACTCTAGCAGCCCATACCCCCCCCCTCCTCCTCCTTTGCCCTGCTGCTGCTGTACTGTTGTTGGCTCCCCACCTCTGCCATTCACACAGACTCAAACTCATACAGACAGACAGAGAGACATTTCACTACACTACTACACTATCATGGCCTCTTTTGCCTGCACCATACCCTCACGGTGTGTGTAGTAGTAGAATCCCCTTCCCCTCTCCCGATCGAGAAATCATCATCCCACACGCATTGCCTAAGCCGTTTCCCCAGTTTCAGTGCCTTCCTTCCTTCCATTCTATGCTTCTTCCTTGACAACCATGGCCATCTTTCTGTTTCCTACAATTTTGAGGTTGCTGTTGCTCGCAACCTCCTCTGTTGTTTCTTTGGCACTGTCGGTGCAGCCAGGTTTGCCAATTCAGACTCCGACTTGTTTTAGGTGTTTCTGCAGAATGTGTTGGAAAGATTAGGCTGTGGAGTGCGTAGTCATTTGTGGATGTTGTCGTTTCATGAAGAGGCGAGACAAGCAGTTGTAAGCAGCCTTAGGATGTGGTGCTGAGCTCGCGACACACCTAATTGAACTATTTGGTGGTAGTGCAGATGCAGCAGCCATGATAAACGCTTTGGAGGTGGATTCAATTGGATATGATGTAACAACAGTGCTTAATGGAAATCTTCGCGGACTTTCATTTTATTGCATTGATGAAGCGACAGACAGAGCCCCCGCGTGGGCAATCGTGCTGGACTCTACGAAGAGCAAGGTACTCAGGGTGCAGTTGCCGTTGTCTCAAGGTAAATTGATGATCGGATCCCAAAAAGACGCTGCTAATTTCTTGAGTAGCCGTATTGACTTGTGGGTTGTCGGGAGATAAGTCATTATCATGCGTGCTAACTATGTGTGGCGAATGTCCAGACTCCGTTGTAGAGCACATTGCTGGCTCTTTAGAAGGCAAGGCGGGTTATCAAGATGGCCGTGGGGGCGACGCTCTCTTTAACCATCCCAAGATGCTTACACTTGATAGCGATGGAAACATTTATGTTGCTGATGTTAGAAATACAGCTATTCGCATGATCACCACGCAAGGCAAACACAGTACTCTATAATCACCACTTCGTTTGATGAATCGCTTTTAATCACTTATACCAAATCAATTGTATTCGACGCCACATATTATTCAATTTATCGTGGATGTTGTTTCGAGGTTCTTGATATCCTAATGTAGTTTTGATGTTGTGCACTTTCAGGCTTCGTAACAACAATTGCAGGGGGCATGAACCGAACCGGTCACAACGATGGTGAGGGCCGTGTAGTGACCTTTTCAAATGATTTCGGCGTGACCTATTTGCGCAAAAATTGTACCTTGTTAATCGTCGATCGAGGAAACCGCATGGTTCGGGCGATGAAGTTGCCGCACTTGGTTGGACGGTGTCATGACTCCCCTTCAGATGTTCCTGGAGGTAAAGTAAAATTGATTCTCAACTCAGCCATATTTTGGTGGCAGTGATGAACAACCTATCATAGGTTGTAACTACAACACCTCGCAATTAAAAGTAGATGTGGCTAATTCGACTCAACGCTTAGTATTTGGGAACAGTGGATTCAATTTATTCAATTACAAGTCAATCTTTCTGCAGGCTTTACAAATGGCAAGACCCTCTTGGTGGCGGTTGGGATATTACTTTACTCTGGGATAATTCTGGGGGCCAGCACTGGGTGGTTGAAGAAACTGCAATCTAAGCTCCCATGGGTAAACTCTTAAACAGTAGTTTACTTTGTGCATGAGCCTGAGTTTGCATTCTGTTAACAAACTTGTTTGTGCTTTTTACGTGCAGTCAGATACTCAGCGATCAAGGACTCAGCCGGCCATCACGCCCATTGAATCTCACGACATTGAAGGCCAAACCCCCTTCCTGATCCCTGCAGATGACGAGCCTGTTCTTCGCAATTCGGCAGAGATTTTTCATCGTGAAGAATTTGCAAATCACCCTCAAGATGATTCCCACTCTGAAAATCTCATTGATTTTACAGATAACATTTCAAGGAAAGCACCGAGTCAGCACGACCAAAACTCGGATTCTGAAGGTGAGAGTGAGACTACCACCGAGTTCACACCCGAAGTTCATGTTGTGACCCGTGAAGAGAGATTAGACAGCATGATGCAGCAGTGCTTGGTTTGCCTGACCACACCTTCAGCTAAAACACAGTAGTTGAGCTCATCGTTTATTCACTTGCTTGTACACAACCGGAGCTCCACTACAGAGTTGAGTTGAAGGTGTCGGTAGTCTAGCCTCACACTGTCTGGAGCAAAGGCTGTCGGTAAGCCACTCGTCCAAATTGGGGACTTTTATTTTAGTAAACCCGGACAATCAAATGCATTGCAATGAGGCAAATTTCAGGTTTTGTACATAACGGATAGATATTTATCAAAGCACTCAAGAACCTATGTTATTTGTTTTGATTTGTTTTTTGTTTTGTTTCATTTCGGTAAAGATTCCATCAAACATGTTCTATTAAGTCTGTAGTTGTCTTTTGATTATCAGTTATTTGTATACACAAGCATTAGGAATTCAACTACTCTTTATTTACTAACTTTTCTTTATACCAGTTTTTTTTCTCACATGTGTTGTCAAGTCTTTTAATTAGGCATCATCATCATCATTATCAATATAATATCTGTTTGAAAAAATAAATTAAAGAATTCAAACATTGATATTTAATTGAACTTTCTTCACAAAAAGTTTGTTTAATGAAGATTTGGTTTGGCAACAATGGTGTAGTGATGAAAGATTTTAGGGGTTGTAAAGATCATATGAGCAAACAGTTAAAAACATGAATTGGTTTTTAGTTCATTGATGTATGTAGTATTTGTATTATGAATATTAAAAAAATACATAAAAATGAATTAAAATAGTTGTACATTTACAGTCTAAACTAATAGCATAACCATTAACTTTTGCTAATAAGTCATATATCTGGAGACATATTTTTCATAGATACAGATTTATTACTTTGACATAGAAATTCAAAAAAATAAACTACAATAGGATTAAAAACCGAATGTTTTAAAATTATTTTTGATCTTCAAGTGTATATTAAATTAAAATTTTAAGACTAAAATTGAATAAATAAATCTTCTATCTTATTGTTTTTTGTTGTATATATATAATTAAAACAAAAAAAATTGGTTTGAATAATTTAAAATAAGAATTTGTATCATGGAATTTATTTTAGTATTAATAAATGATGATAATGAATTATTTTCATTATTTTCTTTTTTGATAAAAAAATTTGATTCAAAAGACATAAAACAAACAGATTTGGCACAGTTTAATATCAACAAATGTGCATTTGAAATACTTCAAACTTATTTTGGATTTTAGTAAGTAATTAAATTAATTTTAAGATGAATGTTTTTTTAATTTAATATATTTATTTATTTTATTTAATATTGTATAAAAGAAGATAGTAATAGAAACTATCTTGAAAACAATTTAAGTCTATATAATTAAAAAATAATATTTCTAATTTCATAGCTTAAAAAACATGCTTATGCATATAACATGGTACTATTTTGGAAATTATATTTTAAAAAAAATTGAAAATAATGTACATGTATTTATGGAGTTCTGTTCCTATTTATTTAAAAATTAATACTAAAATTATTTCTTAACAAACAATTGTATTACAATATTATAATGGATATATATTTAAATATTCATTATAAATAATATTTATAAAAGAGGATAAATATTTAAATAATTTTTAAAAATACATCATAAATCAAATACTCACACATTATACATGATAGCAAATTAAAGGGGCAAACATTCTAATCAGGCCATTTCAAAAATGACAAAGAATAAAACTTATGTAGCAAACATTACACTTGATGCAATAATAAGTCGAATTATAATTTATAATCAACATTTAATAAAATTTATTTAATTTTTTATGTCTTCAGTAATAAAAATAAATAAAATAAATGTATAATAATCAAAAGCTACATCTTTTGTTTGTAGCAGGTATTTAAATGAATTAAATTTATGAAAGTGCTGAATGTTAAAATAATAATCATTATCATAGTCATAATTAATTAATCAAATGTATAATTTAGTACTTGAATGTTAATTAAAACAAGATTTATTTCATCAATGATACTATATTTATAGATATTTTAATAGGCGAAACACATGAAAAAATATAAGCTTATGTTTTTGGAAACCAAACAGATCGCAAAGAATTGATATAACACCTATCTTTATTTATTTACTCTCCCACAAGAATATGTATTTAAAATCCTATATATATATGTTTGATATAACAAATTAGCAAATATTAAAAAAACTGTAGCTTACAACAGCTCAAGTTTGAAGAATCTACCATGAAATGGAGGAATTCTTCGGCAGGAACGGATTTGGAGCAGAAAAAATAATCAAAACTTTTCCGCAACCCTCCAATGCGCCACTGTTTCATAAAGTTCTCCACGCAGGACTAGTTGCCTTCTCATGCACGGAAATCCTGATCATTTTGCACTTTAGGGGATTTGGATACCATTGTTGCATGGGGAAGATTCGAATGTGGAATCTGGAAAAACAAAACAAGCAAAAAAAAACACGAAGAAGAAGAAGAAGTCCACATATTACTTTGCATCTTAGTAGCATCTAGCTTTGAAGTAACTGCAGGCACTTGAACTGTTTGGAACACTCTGTATTATATTCACCTCTCCAAAAAATCGTGAAGACACGTTGACAGAGCTAGACCTGAATTTGACCGTGTGATTCAAAACAAAGTAGTGAAGAAGGCACCCCAGACAACAGTTACCAAACAGTTCAGAAATGGTTGGTGCCACTAAGTAGAAACCGATTGTAAGATTCATTACTGGAAAACTAGTTGATGTAAATTTTATAAGAAAGAAATTGAACCTCTACTCTGCCAAATGAGGGACTGCATTCCATCCAAGATCCTTTCTTCAATCTTAGTTGCTTCAAGATGTTCAAACTTGACACTCAGGGGAATAAGCAAGCAATAATAAATATCAGCTAGTGAAGATGTTACAAGAATACACTTAAGTAATTTGAGATTTTTCATTAGATAAGGTGATATTTTATACATTGGATTAACTTGACCACAATAACTAATAAAAACAATTTATTTAATTCTACATTCAATAGAGGAGAGGTCTCCACTGTTGTCAATGTGGAGTGAGTGGATGGATAAAGTACAAACTGACACCTTCTCAACACACAACATGGCACAAGTGGAAAGTGATGTGGCTGCAACATGAGAGGCATAGGTGGCACAAAAAAGAAATATTATTGTGATAAGAAGAGTATATGTTGGATATCGCCAACACTTTTCTTCAACTTGCATTCTTCAACCTGATCTTATCTTAATTGATGTTATCTATATTATAGAGGAAAAATAAAAGTGGTCTTGATCATTCTTCAACTGAGGGTATTTTCTCCTTAGTGGTACAATCAATTGAATTATTGTAAAAGATAAGGTTTCAATAGATATAAGCTCTTTAAGTTTTTTACTTTGTATTGATGATACATAGTAAAAATTTATACGTCTTGGTTAAAATATAAGAAGTAGGTTTAAGATTACAAAGGAGCAAAATTCAAGAAGTTTAGGATTAGGAAACAAAGAGAGGAATATCTTTAATTTAGAAGATAAGTAAGGCTAACTAGGATTGAATTTTATTTTTTAATATATCTATATTGATACTATTTTTAATCTATCTGATTATCTATTTTCAATAAATTCAACTAGACCTAAAGCTTTTGTTAAAATGTTAGCTTATTGCAAATATATAGAAGTGTATCTTATCTCAATTGTCCAACTTAATACTTATTTTTGATGTAGTAGTAGTACAATTCTATATGCTTTGTTTGTTGGTGCATGATTGGATTACAAACTAATTTGATATTTCTTATATTGTCACATAATAATAGTATGGAATTCTTATCATCTAGATGGAGTTCTTTGAGTTGTCTACAAAAGTAAGTAATCTTGTAAGCGTCTTCTCATAGGATGCAATACTTGGCTTTTTTCAAAAAAAGTACAATTGTTAATTAGAACTTACTTGACTATGCTATTAGTATTGATCTTAGTTTATAAAGTACATTTAATATAGATTTATAAAAGATAACTTTTTTTACTCAATCTACATCAGCAAAAGTACAAAGCCTTTTCTTGTCACTCAAAGAGTAGAATATCTCATAGTCTATAGTACCTTTGAAGTATCATAATATCTTCTTTGTTATAATCAAGTGAATAAATTGAAGGTTATTTATGTACCTTGATATTCTATCCATTATAAATTGAATATTTCAAAGTTTAATAGTTGCATATAGTACCCTTCAACAAGACTTTGATATAGCTTGTGATTAATTATAAGTATTTTAATTCCTTTAGATATTTGATTCATTTGTATTAAAGAGGGTTTATAGTAGATCAACCAAAACTTGTCTAATAAGGTTTAAATATATCATCTTTGGTGAAAGTGTATTTCTTTAGTGATATACTTCAATTCAATCTCCAAACAAAGTTTTACATCCTTGAAATTTGTTATCTCAAAGGTACTTAATAATTAGTCCTTGAATTTTTGAATGTAGGATGTATCATCTTCTATGATAATAATATTATCTAAATATAGTAATATTATAGTATAGTTTTTTATTTTAAATTTTAAAATATTTTTTTAGATCTTTATTATTTTTTTGGAGATTATGGTCTTATAAATAAGTGTCAATTTGATCATACCATGCTCTATAGGCTTGATACAATCTATGTAGGATTCATTCTATCTTGTAGGCCTTATCTTGAATATCTTTCTTCAAATCTTTGGAACATTATTTTATAAATTTTTTCTACTTTGCACTTGAGAAATATTATCTTTATATATGTGTGTTGTAGTTTTTAATTTTTTCTAGCTACAAATGCAATGATGCCTCTAATTATTCACCATTTGATTACATATACAAAGATTTTGAAAAAATATATCATATCTAAAAGCTATAATTCTAGCCTTTAATTTCTCAACTTTACTACTAGATCCCAACTTTGTTTTGAAGATCTATTTTGCCAATATTGAAGTCTTATCTTGGGATAAATCAACCAAAATTCAAATAATATTTTTTTTTATCAATTCTACTTTTTTTTTTTATTACTTCTTGTCATCCAATATTATGAATTGCTTCTTTTTAATTCTTAGATTCAAAATCAATTTTTATTGTAAACTTATAGCTATCTTTAAATTTGAAGAATATACTTAAGAATATACTTAAGTATATTCTTCAAAGTAGACTGGATTGAATTGCTTGTTGGTGTTGACAAAAGGTTTCTACTCTCTTCTTTCTCATGAACAATATGTTCAATAATAGAGGTTTAATCATCATTTGTTGATTTGTTATATCACATATGGCTTTTGGTAGTGGATCAATATCTAAAAATAATTATGCTTTATATTTCAAGATAGAATTAGTTTTCACATGATCAAAATATATTTAAGTTTTATCAAACATTATATCTTGGCTAATGAAAATCTTATAATGTATGGGATTATATACTCTATAGGTTTTTATTTGATCATTATATCTCTAAAATATGCATTTGATTATTTTGCTTTCTAACTTTGATCTACTATTTTTAGTATATATAAGTAAGCAACTAATCCAAAGATTTATAAGTGTTCTACATATAATTTAGTCTTATTATATAATTATTTTGGAATATTACTTTGATTAGATCTAGTGAGACTAAGATTAATTAGTTTGTTTATACAATGAATAGCTCCACTTTACAAGTAGGTTAGTTGCCAATATACAATTGACATCAAGCATGTCTTTTCCACTATTATTTGATCATGTCTTTTATTGATTCTATTATATTGTAAAGTCCATACCATTATAAGTTGTCAACTTATTCTATGGAGGCTTAAGAATCTATTGAATTCTTAAATCAAGTATTTTCTTTCTTTTTATATTCTTTAGCTTATTATTTCTTTCTCTATTTTTTTTTCTACTTATATTTTGAATTCTATAAACTTTTAAAAAATATCATCTTTACCTTATAGAAAATATACCATATTTTTATGAGAATAATCATCAATAAATACTAAAAAATATTTAGAATCTTCCAAGGATGGTATTTTTATAGATCCTATATAGTCAAAATGTATAAGTTGGAGTATCTTTATAGTATGCTATCAAAAATATGAATTTAATTTTTTTTTTTTTTTTTTTTAAAAAATCCTATCTTCTTGTATCACTTGAAAAGAGTAGATATTCATTGAAATCTAATATAGTATTAAAATTGAAATAGCTATTGCCCAAAATAAGAAGACTAAAAAGTCTTAAAATAAGATAGATAAGCATTAAGAGTGAAGAAGGCTTTATTCTTGCCTCCATATATACTATCTAACTAAGAGTTTTATAGCAATGTTCTATAGGTCCTCCAACATGTGTCTAATTTGCCAGACATGTGTCTTAACTTATAAGACAAGTTTCTTATATATACACCACATATTTAGTTTGTACCACAAGCTATCAATATGTACAATATGTTGCTAACTTGTTGGCCAAGTGTTTAACATATCAATCACCTATAATCTTATATAAAGATAAAATTGCATCTATAAAGCTTCTAAAAAGCTTCTTTTTTAGATATTATCAAAATAATCTACTTTTATCTACTTCTACCTAAAAATATTATTTAAAAAATTATTAGAATAAATATATATGTCTATGATATATAATAAGGTTAAATGCTTAGAAATCTCTCTCTATGCTTTTGTCTTCTCATAAAGTCTTTGCATGTCTTTCAAAGTGTAGTGAACAATGGCAATTTTCACACTTCAAAAGCTTGTGATAAATGCTATAACCCAACATAGTGTAAGTATTCATACATTTTTTTGCCATTGTTACATTCGTTCTTATACTATCACTAAGTTTGTTTCAATGAGTTTTAAATCAGTTCCTTTATCATAAAATTAATAGAATCCATTATCTTTGTTTCTTATTCTTGTGGTTATTAATTTCTTATTATATTCTTTATCTAAAATTATCCATTAATTATTTATAAAAATAAATAATTTATCATTATTTGTTCATGATTCTACTATGATTAAGTTGCAATTCAAGTCATGGATGTATAAAACATTGTGTAAATATATTGCATCAAATCCTGAAGTTATATTAGCAAACCTTGTATCTTCAACCTTATAAGATTTATCATTTGCAATTTTTGTTGCCTTACATAGAATCTATACATCCATCAATTAGAGATTTGAGATTCTCCAATGAGGTGAATATTGATTTCCAAATCAATGTATTAATCCCTATTTTGGTAGTCAATAAAGTTGGCCTTACTTATTTTATCAATATATCTACTATAAGTATTTTCTTACACATAATTAATACTAAAGTTGCAATATTGATTTTGTGTGCAATTTTAGACAATGTGATTTGGCCCTTTGCATCCATACCAATAAAATGATTATATGTCTCTATGTTGTCCAAATCTAAACACAAATAATTGCAAGAATACTCTAATAAAGTTCAATAGTTTTTTTGGTCTAATTTAAAGTTGATTGATTATATGTGGTTTTGATCCTCAAAAGTATTATAGCATTTTTTAAATTAATTTTCTTTTCCTTCTACATCTTCTTTGCATGAATTGATTTTGTTCACATCCTTCAAAATGAGTGCATTAGAATTGTATTGATAATTCTTTCTCTTATATAAATTTTTATTTTTTAATTGGCATACAATGGGTTTCAGTAAAAAACCTATCTATAACATCTTCAAGTATTAGTTCTATCATATAAATCATGCCTTAAATCACCATTTTATAGCTTTGTGGTAGGTCATTGAGGACAATATTTATGAATATCTTGTTTGTAATGACTTTGCCAAATGCCTTCAATTGATTCTTTATGTCTATTACTACTATCAAATAAATATTGATATTACTTCTTTCTCTTAATATTATTCTATTTTCATGTAGTAATATGACTATTAGGTGAAAGAAGAAAGAAAGGGTTTTATTACAAAAGAGCCTAATTAAAAAGAAATAGTAAAAAAATACAAATAAAAAATAAAAGGTAGTAAAATCTTATAGTATTAGAATTGCCTTTTATGAAAACGGATTCTATTTACTTTGAATGACCATAAATAATCTTTTAAATTTTGCAATTTAATAGTATTTTCTAGTTTGATTGAAGCAAAAATTAGTGAGAGAAATTTAGACTTAAATATCTACACAATCCAAATTTTAGAGCAATTAAACAGTTTAATAAGGAAAAATCTTTGTTAAATGATCTATATTCAAGTTGGAGAAGGAAGGCGGCCAATAACAAAGAGATTTTGGGAGCTTTTCTTACAATTGACATGTGTGAATGTCTTCATTTTTTCTTACTTATTGCAAACTTAGATATTACAAAGCTTAAAATTTTTAAGTCAAAATCAATAGTTCAAGCATTAGATATTTAATTTTTAATTTATTATAGAATTTATTAAGAATTTATTTAAGATTTAAAATTTGATTAAGGATTTATTAGGATTTATTTAGGATCTAATATTTGATTAAGTTTTTTTAGGATTTGATTTAGGATTTGATTTAGGATTTGATCAAAGATTAGAATTTATGATTTTATTAGAATTTTTTTAGGATTTGATTAGGATTTAGGATTTCGCTAGAATTTGATTAAGATTGGTCTAGGATTTAGGATTTGATTAGGATTTGATTAGGATTTTCTTAGTATTTGATTTAGGATTTGATTAGAATCGGTTAGGATTTAATTAGAATTTTTTTAATATTTGATTTAGGATTTGATTAGGATTTAAGATTTGATTAGAATATAGGATTTGATTAGAATTTGAATAGGATGTAATTAGGATTTAATAAAGATTTGGATAGTATTTTATAAAGATTTCATTAAGATTTACTTTAAAGTTTGATTAGGATTGATTTAGGATTTTATTATGGTTTATTGAGAGTTACATTAAAATTTTATCAAACTTCAATTAGGATATATATTTTTATATCTCTTTGAAATTTTTATATTATAAATATTTAATTAATTTTAATTTATTATTTCTTTATATTTCTTTTGTAAGTTCTTAAAATTTCTTTTGACTTTAATTAAAGATTAATTAATATTTTTATAATTTAATTAGAAATTATTTACGATTCTATTTAAGTTCTTAAGATCATCTTATTATGAGTTCCATTTTTCTTTTTACATCCATGTATCTAAAGCATTTTCAAGCAAAGTTCATGTTATATAATACTATTCAACTTGTTTGTCAATAGCATAATTTGTTGCTAGTTCTTTACATTAAATATTCTTTTAAACATATCCTATAAAAATGTAGGATCATTATGTTGGAATATTGTATCTATTAAACTATTTTCAACTGAAATAATGAGATATGATTGAGTTCTTTGTTTTAACTCTGTTATTTTTGTTTCAATATAAGATCTCTCTTGTATGCTTGTAAGAAATAATAAAACTAACCTATGTTTTTACAATGTTCACTAAATGTTTTCTCTTTAGGTTTGCAAACATCTTCAACTTCTAGATGTAGTAGTTTTGAACATTTGGTAGCTTGTTTGACTCTTCTATACTACAATTCAAGGACTTTTTTCAAGCTTTTGCTATCTCTTTACTTTGATGGTTTATCTATTGTTGTATAGTGTGATTTTCTAATTGAAAATACATTGGATATTTAGTTATAGAGAATTTAGCTTTGATTTATTGGCCAAGCTCCAATAAATGATTTATTCTTATTATAAAAGATAAATAAATATAACAATATAGAAAGATATTCTAATAGTAAAAAAATTTATATTTAAAAAAAATTATACACAAGGCTTTTTAAAGCGTCTAGAAATTCCTTAACATTCTTTGCTATACCAAATTATAACTAATTAATTTTCAATAAGTTAGATTTTTCATAAGCTCAAAGAAAATCTATAACTTCTTTACAAAAATCTATCTTTATACTATAATTTTGCCATAGCTCCAGATCCCCATCTTTAACATATATATAAAGTCATAGCTTCCAAAAATCCCTTTACTTTGCATAAAATTTCCAAATTGTAGCAAAATCTTTTCAAAATATTTTTCTCCCACAAAAGATTTTTTCTCCTCAAATTTTAGAATATTATATCTTTTAATCCAATTTTTTATTTATTTCAAATTTTTAGAAAATATAGCATTTACCTTTAAGTTTTATCAAAAAAATAAACTGTAAATCTACTACAAATTGTTTAGCATCTTAAAAATCCTAACAGTTGCATCAAATCCTAATTTATAAGCACTCAAGTATTATTTTCTTCATATCTCAAAAAATCCAAAAATCAAATGCCATAAAATTAATATATAGCTTCACAATATATTAATATACATTTGTAAAAATATTTAGCTAAAGATTCGTCCAAATGACCAAGATATGACTAGAACCAAATTCCTTATGAAATCAACTCACTGACAAATTTCAATTTAGAAGCGTTGTCTTCAAGTAATTATAGCTCTTCTATATCAACTCCAAACTTTTTGCCTTTTGAATGAAAAATGTAGCCCTTTAAACCAACTTTTCAACTGCATAATCTAATCTTCAAAAGCCCTTCATATGCATGCAATAAGCTTTAAAGAGTGATAGTAGGTATAAAATCAATACCTTGACTTTAAGTGCCTATATTTCCTTCATAAAAACTCTAAATCACACAAAATTTTTACCAAAACCATACCCAAAATCTTAAACTTGACGATTCTAACTTGTGATGTTTGAATGGTTTCAAAAGAGCAACCCTAATCTATAATAAGGCCTTGGGCAGCCTCCTTGAAGTCCATTGGGCATGAATTTTGGCCAATAAGAATGGAAATGGATGATGAAAATCTCCATTCATCCATATGATTGGCCTAACTATTTTTTACATAGAAAATCTTCTCTAATCTTTTTTCTAATAAGTTTTGTATATTATATGCCTTAAACATCAAATAAAAGAAACAAAACAAAATTTCAAGAGTTACCAATGTCTAATAAAGATGGCTCTAAATATATAAAAAATATTATCAACATAAAATCAACGTTAATAATAGCATTTTTAAATTAACTACTTCAAAGTAGTAATCTAATCACATTTTGTAACCAACTAAAATCTAATAACATGGCTCTCACTACATTGTATAATAAATTATATATTAAATATATATGTGCATTATTTTCACATAGTAGCTAGACCACAACATGACATCATTAGGATATATCTAGTTCTTATCATGTTCTTTCTTTCTTTTTAAGTAGGGAGTAAAATTCACTTAATTTAATACCATTCTAACTTTGAATTAATACCAAGTTGCAAAAAAACACTCAAGTAACTTGAGATTTTTTACTTGAGATTTTCTACTTGAGATGAGATGACATTTTATACATTGGATTCATCTAGCCACATTAACTGACATAAACAATTCACCTAACCTTAAATTGGATAGAAGAGAAGTTTGTGCCATTTTCAACTTGAAGTGGATGAAGAAAGTGCAAACTAACACCTTCTCAACACACAACACATGTAGCAAGTGTGAAGTGATGTGGTTGCAACACTTGAGGCATAGGTGGTGAGAGAAAGCAATGTTATTGCAGGAAGAAGAATGCAGGTTGGGTATCACCAACAGAAGAACCTATAAAGTAATCTGCAACAGTTTACAGAACAATGTAACAATTGCATACACCCACTGCACTTGGAAAGGTTCCAATGGTAGCACTGGTTCTTATTCCGAGAATGTCTGAACAGGAGCAACTGCCGATCATGTAATCGAATTTAGCGTAAGGCATCATATGCTGCCTTCTGAATCAACCAATTGCTGTTCAAAACTGTAGCCATGTCTGCCTGCATCAGCAGCGGCAATAACATTGAACCCTTTTCATTTAGAGTTTTATCAGAGTAGTTTGGGCACCATCCCCTGCCATAGAGATTAACAATCGTTGATATCATGCTCAAGGGAGACAACCAGGATACTACTCGAAGGGCTATACAAGAGAGAAAGATGATAATGAAAACAATGAACATTTACAAGACGGAGGCTTGCAGGGATGTCAAAGTCATGCTGCCAGATTGCTGCGGCATGCAACTCTGTAGTGATGTTGTGCCATGCCGTTGTGGTGTGAGTCCAGCACCCTGATCAGTAGTCATGGGGGCCATGGTCTGTGGCGTCCCATCAGCTAGGCTAGAAGAAGATAAGCCCTCAGCTAGCCGTGATGGTGAGCTGCCTTGAGGGGATGATTCACAAGAGGCTGTCCGATCCGGAGGAGGAGGAGGAGGAGGAGCAGAGCAACTATGAAGAAGCTCCGTCTTGGGAGTAGCAGCAGTAGTAGTATCTTTGGAGTGAAGCATTCTCAGATTGGGATTGGGAACCACATCCACTCGGGCTCGTTTGGTGGATGGTTCTTGCGAGGCAGAGCTCCCACTTGCATCCTGCGGAGAGGATAATGTCTCAGGCACTTGATGAGAGGATTGTGCTGCTGGTGCGTCCTGACTATTGGGTGCGTCGCTCCCGCCCTCTGAATGTTCCATGCTGGAGAGGTCAGGGTGTGAGCCGAAAGCTCCAGAGGCCTTCGTTTGTGCTTCAAACATCATCTTCAGGCTTTGCCCCTGAGCCTCAATTCGCAATTGAAGCTCCCTTTGTATCTGCACTTGCGAAAAGCAGCACGTACAGGTAAGCACAGAGAATCACACTTATCCGTGCACAAGGTTTTTTGAAAATAAATTATGACTTATTCCATGCATTTGGTGATGAGAGAAACTGCAGGGTTGAGAAAGTTAAGTGGATGGGGGCGAACTTATATACCTCCAATTGCTCATGCAATCGCTTCTGCACCTCCATCTGCATCTGCAAGGCTTGAGTCATTTGCAAACTCCTGTAGTTTTACCGCCAAGGGTTAAAAAGTCAGATACAGCTCATGGTTCTTTGGTCCTCTGGAATAAAAGCCTCCACTTTCGTAGCAATCTGTGTAATCATGAACTAGAAGTCCGACTCATTATATTCTTGCTTTTTCCTAAAATCAATGAATTTTGACCAACTGACCACGCAGATGAATCACAACATCTGAGTCTTTTTTCATATTGCCATACAGTCGAAAAGTAAAATCCGTGACTAATACGCCTTGAAATATGAAAGTTTCGGAAAACTGACGAGTTAATATCCATGCCGCCGAATGAACTATCATTTCGTTTTCGATCATTTCTAGCATCTGCACACCAGAAATTAGCAATCAGAAACACCAAACAAACATCTGCAAAGCGACAAAACTGTGAAAATTTTATCAGTGAAACCAGTCAATTAAAAGAATATAGGAACATACCTTCAGAAGTCTCAGGGATAAGTCTGTATTTCTGCATTGAAAAAGGAAAAGAAAAAGACAATGAGGATTTACACTGCTGACAGTCTGTCTATACGAAGAAAAAACTGAACTCGTACAACCATACATCTAAGTACCAATGAGAATTGAAGACATTGCATGAAGATATCCAACTTGAATTACGGAATGTGATTTACCTTTAAGACCACCTAAAGAACACAGATCCTATGGAAGAGAAAATGTTACTAAGAAATGAGTTGCTCCAGGCTATTAACCTGTAGATGGCTCTTGACATGATATATGGTAATCCCTTCAACGCTCATGATACGCAGCACAGCTTTGGGTGTTGCACCTGCTCAATTCATACGAAAAGTACAGGAACGTAGTAAGCGCCCCGGAATCTTAACACCTGAAGATTTTCCCTTGTTTTACATGGCACTCCAAATTGGTTTTTTACAAAAATTAAAACTTAAAAAGTTTGGACAGCTCGTGCTGAAATTCAACTACAAGAAGAAGAAAAGTATTTCACAATCAAGATTAAGAGGGAGTACAGCTACCCACGTTCAGGTCCACCCAATTGAGCAACAGCATCAACAAACTTTTCATGGAGTTCTGGAGTCCATCGTAGACGTGTTTTGACAGAAGCAGCTTCATCGGTTGACGCTGTAGTTGAGGCAATGGCTGATACTCCGACTGATGCTCCGACCGATGCTCCTACTGATGTAGGAGTCCCTGAAGTGCCTGGACTCCCTTCTGAAACAGCACCTAGAGCAAAACCAACTCAACACAAAATTTAGGGCTTTGTACACGTTGGTATCGCTCACATATTCCTAAGTATCTTCAGAAGAAGCCTTTTAAACGTAGGGTTTTTAACATATTGGTTAAACTGACCTGCTGATAAATTTATCGGGTTCCCCAAACACCAACACTTAAACCAGACGAAGAATGGGTTATATAATGAGCTATCAAATCTAAACGTAGAAGTGGTTTATGGAAGTTTAAGTATGCACCTGAATGTTGCCAATCAGTACGTAAATCTCTTGCAGGTATGAGGGGAGGAGGTGCAGGTAAATTTGCTGGTGCTTGGAATACCTGAAAATTGAAAATGAAGATGTTAGCCAACTTCCAAGATTCCGTGGAACAATCCACATATACAACTAGTTCTGGAAACAAACAGAGTGCAGCTAGCGAGACCACAGGCTACAGGAAGCTTACTCTCCCATTAATAGTATCCAGGGGCACGCTCTCATCGTAGGGGTCCGTAAAAATTTCCATCCAATTGGGTTCCGGCCATTCAGGAATGTTCACTGAAGCCTCTGCTGTCTGTGAGGACCCTTCGCTGTCACGGAGTATCCTCTGATCAGATGCTCCTTCAAGTAATACCTGCCCCAGCCATAACCCTTAGTTCTTGGCCATTTCTTCAGGAGGCATCCCTTCGTAATGTATATTTTTTTGCTAAGATACCCGATGTAAAGTATTCTTGACAACAAAACAGACCAAGTGGCATCACACATAAGGTGTCAAAACCATCCAACAAAGACCAGTATGAAAGTCTTGTCTATGTTCCCTAGCAACGTCACCATTCCTAAACTCACGAAAATGGAGTTACCAGAAACCTCCTGGGACCAGCTTAATGATAAGCTAAATACAGAATAGCGGGGTTCAAGCTAGGTTGAAGGTCCAGCAAAGAGTAATAGAGCATTATCAAGGAGTTCCAGTTTTAAAGTTCCGCAATCTGAAATCTAAATTCACGAATATATTGTGCTAGTGTGCAGTCATGACTCAAAGGCGAATGATACGAAGCGCAAATAAACCCTCGCAAATTTTAGTTGAAGGTAATGTTTACCACATTCAATAAAACCCGCCATGACACACTACTTCGGCACTTCCTTTACTAGATGAAATAACAATATACTAAGCCTTGTATGAAGTCCAAGAACATCAGGTTATTGCCAGAATCCCACACGACCAGAGCAATATTGATTGTCTTACCCTGACTCCGCAAACAAGTGCTGAATGCTAAACTACAAGCAATTATGACTAGGAAGTGAGAAGAAACTTATCAATGAAAAAGAACTTGTGAAATAGGAGCAAGACTAACCTGCAAAGGATGGCAAAGATTTGCAGCATTAATCTCAGGGGTTATGCCGAGTCTAGAATTAGCATACTGCTCTAAAGATGTAGAATCACCCCCTCTTCCAGACCCTATTTCCTGCAATTCCATTCGCATACCAGACCCCGTTCCATCGTCCCTTCCGATTATGGAAAACCCTCTACCCTCATCAGTCGTTGCCGCAGTAACTCCCCCTCGAAGACAATGAAAATTCAAGCCACAGCTATTTGTCGGCACAAGAGCACTGAGCTGCGCGTGAGCTGCAGCGGTACTGCCCCCAGTTGACGAGCTCGACGCACCCATGGATATGGTGCTCGATGGCCAAGGCACAGCCGACTGGGAGGATTCTGTAACGACCCACTGGCCATTGGTGCTGGGCCACTGCTGGGCATAAGTTGCTGAGAGATTATGAAAAGACGGAATATCGAAGGATGGGAACGAGCCCTCCTGCAAGGTCACAAAAGCCAATCCATGGTGGATGTTACGCAGGGTTGGCGCTGCTACATGAGGCGGTGTATACTTACTAATGTTGAGGGGATGGTATTGGGCAGTGATGGATGGAGAAGTGATTACATGGGGAGACGACGTTTCCCATGAGGAAGGTCGGACGCCCGGAACGGCAGAGTAGTAGTTTGGCTGCTCGGGTGGAGTGGCGTCGCGCGCCAGAGGCTGAATCCCCCGGACTCCACCAACCGAGGTTGGAAGAAAGAGTTGAGAAGGACACTGCGCACCGAGGGGTGGCAAGGATTGCAACATCCCTGGTGATGCTAGTGGGCTGCTGCTATTGCTATGGCTTCGTTGGCGCGCAGCTGAAGTGGGGAGCAAGGGTGGCATTTGAGTAGGCATTGGAGGCTTGGCATGGGGGTAAAAATCTAGGAGCTAATCTCTCAGAACGATTACGTCACGAAATACAGATCGGTGGTCATGTATCAGCCTTAGTTCCGTCTTCCGACATGATGGCGACGTTATTTGAGGCCGAATTCCTACGAGACCCGCCTGGATAATAGCCTCGGCGATTCTTACCCTAAATTCTCGCAAGCTTGACCTGTCAGAATGGGTGAAATTCCAGTCTTACAGACACAAGAAAGGAACCCTTTCGCTCCTCCCGACAACGCGAGACGCCCGGTATTGTGTAGAGACAAGAATAAGGTGAAGGTATAATGTCTGCCTGGCAAACCTGAATGCCTCTACCCCTGACGTTCGACTTGGATGTGCACCAGCTGAATGAAATCCTCTCGATAAATTAAGTCTACTCGCATAATCACTTCATCTGTTCTGGATTCAGCTAATACTGCAATGAATCCACAACGCTGGGAACCAGATGGTGGCATGCAAACCTAGCTGCTAACCCACCGTCACTGCCAACAGAGACGGACCCCTACCCGAACGATTCCTTCCTGCAAATTCATGCGCGACTATAGAGATGAACAAAATCGAACAGCTTCCAAACTCAGAACTCCTGAAGGATTCATCTTTCCACTCCCCCTGTCTTCCGCTTCTTCTCCCAAAATTCCAACTCCTGAGTGAAACGCAACAAGCTCAGACGACGAACACGACACGACAGAACCCACAGTCCTGCAATCCGAGCTGTTGTTGAAAAGTACCCCGAAGCCCACTTCCAGGCACTCCCTTTCTCCGATTCCTTGCCCGCTGGCTCTCTACACGCGGCCTCCCTCGTCACCAGCTCATCAACTCTGGTGCGACACCTCTTGCGACCCCTACGCTCGTATCCCCCCGGATTTCCAGGAATCAAAGGGACGGAAACGGTTAGCCTCCCTTATCGCACGACCACCTGGAACTAATCGCAACGTCAGTCTGCTAAACCCAATGGCAGCGATTTTTCAAGCGCAAATAAGATGTCCAAGATGTCGGGTCGAGATTGCGCGCAAGCAAGAAAGCGCAGGAAAGCAAGCGAGGATCTGGCTGATCGTCTCGACCGAGCTGGGAAAAACGAAATTCCGGCTTTTCCAGTCTCTCTCTAAAGGTCAAGCCTGTACTACTTTTTTCTTCAAACTGTACAAGTTCTGTCGCAGAGAATGGTTAGACAAGCGCGATGGGCTCCATTCCTCATCAAAAGAAATCTGGCCCTGCAACTCAAACAGTCATTCACGAGCTACGTCCCGGGAAATAGCATCAGGAACCCCAGGCTCAACATATCTACACGGTCCGCTCACATCGCCACCTTCACTGCGGCATCGCTCCAAACACCGGTTCCATCCTGATTCGGATCTAGTCTGATCTCGCAGACAGAATTTTCGTCTGTGAACTTGTCACTCGTCGGAAACCCAGGCGTGAGAAATCCGTGTTCAAGCTCTTCAGTTTTTCCAATTATTGCCATCGAGTTCGTCGTTGGGCATTAGTAACACGTAGCCGTACCATCACGAGAGAATCGGCAGGGAGATGTCTGCGACGCGCCACAGATTCCAGCTGATGGATGGTGCGGGGGCCGGCCGACGGCAGTTCAGCAGTGCGTCCTCGACGGGCATTGAATGGTGTGTCTGAATGGTGGAGTTCGGCAGAATCTCTAGGCTGGCAGGCTGTTGTCGAGCGCGCCCTCCATACGCCCTGGCCCCCCCAGATGCCGGGGGGCGGGGCTGCTGGTGACTTCAAGCCAGGCCCTGCTGCAACTTGACTCCTCCGCTGCTCCCCCCACCCGACCTCCTCCTCCGCCCACTTCGATGCTGCTGCTGTTGCATCATCGCCACCATCATCCGAAGGGAGGAGCAGCAGTGCACAATCACCGTTTTGGATACTATTGTTGTGGTCGTCGTCCTGGACACTGGGATGAGAGTGAGAGTGTGAGAGAGAGGGAAAGAGATTCTTTTCTTCTTCTTCGTCTGCTGAGCTTGGACGAACTGGAGTGGAGTGGTGCGGCACTACTAGTGCTGCTGCTTTCCTTCCTGACTTCCTTCCTTCCTCAGTGGGCTGCATCATCATCCCACCCCAGCCCGCTTCCCCTCTCATGCAATATTATCATACTGGATAGATTCGCCGCTTCTTTCTTCATCAACGCCCCCCCCCCCTTTTTGGCTAAATTCAACAGATTCATGTTGCAGTCCACTTTTATTGGAAAAAGTTTCTGGATATCCAAAGCTTTTATTCAGTGTTCGCTAGGTCAGTTTCGAAGGTAGCAACTGGGTTGTAATAAGGGCGAACAATGCCCATTGATATTTCTGGACAGTAGCCCAACATATGCGATTGTTTGCTCTGTCTATCACCTGGATGCTTGAGATATATATACAATCATATGAAGTTTCAAATGGTTAATGTCTCCAACTGTGTGTTTCACAAATAAAATTTTAACTATTCTGTATTTTAAATGTCTATTTCTAAACCTTTTTCAAAATAAGAGACTCTGGTTATATATTTACCTTGTGTGGGAAAATTTGTATTTTCACACACAAAAACATACACAGTTTATTTATTCATTCATTCATTCGTTTATTATAAAGGTCGCTACATATATTTTAATCTCATTTATTTGAAAAAGAGACCTCTCAAAAACATACTTCAATAAATTAATAATAAATAAAATAAACAGGCTCTAATGAATATCAGATTGTCTTTTTGAAAGTTTTCTTCCCTTGCTGTTATAGTTGTAGACATTAAGACATGGTCATAGATGGCACTGGGTTTGTTTAAACGTAGAACAGAAATTCGTCCACTGCAAACAAGATTAGGAACAGAAGCAGCAGCAGCTAGAAAGAACTGTAGGAATGAGAGAGAGAGAGAGAGAGAGAGAGTGACACACACACACACACACACCACTTTGTTGAAGAAGCAGTGTGGGAATGAAGTGGTAGGATTCCATTCTATCTCGTGACTGTGTGTTCATTAGTTGTTTACAATATTGGGGATTGGATTTGGTCCATATTTGATTGTTGGGGGGAGTGTGGGTTAGGGATGAGGTGCGGGGGGTTCTAGGGCTCGGACGGAATCTCTCACTCACTGCCCGTTGGGCTGGGGCTGCAGAACCTGCCCCGAGATCCCTCCCTGGAAAAGAGTGACACAAGAGTTCTGTAATCTTTCCTTTTCCTTGCCCTGCCCTATCCTGCCCGTGCCAGCCAGCCAGCAGAGGAGGTGGTCCAAGGGGGTGGGGTGGGGGGTGGAAGAGGGGACCCATCCATCACCACGTTGACGATGAATCTCTCGATCTAGGATGGCAGGAATCTTGTGGGAAGGAGAGGGAGGGAGGGAGGGTGAGGGAGAGGGAATCTTCTTCTTCTTCTTCGTCTTCTGCCTCCTCCCTCCTCCTCCGTCCTCCTCACTAGTCGTGGCTGCTGCCCCTTTCCCCGTGGTTGCCTGCATGGTAATGAATCCTACCCTCTTCATCCATCCATAAATACATCCATCAATCAATCCGTTCATCCATCCGCATATACATCCATCCGCCCATCCATCAATATATACATCCATCGTCCGTCCATCAATATATACATCCATCTGTCCATCCCCACAGAGGCGAGGTGAGTGGATGACTTCCTTAGTTTGCTTTTTTCATGGTGGGCTGCTACATTCACAAATGATAGAAAAGGAGTGGTACCCTACCACCTGCATGAAATCCTATTTCCTATTTCATTTCCATGGGGATGGATGGATGGATGAATGGATGGATGAATGGATGGATGGATGAATGTATGAATGGATGGATGAATGGATGGATGAATGGATGGATGGATGGATGGATAAGGCCTCACTCTCTTGCTTGCTTGGTTTGTAAGGAAGGCCACCCATTCCATGAATCGCCATACAACTACTACCATTATTATTACTCCCAATAATGATGATTTGTTGATACTAGCATAAAATATTCTTTTGGTCTCTCTCTATGTTAGCTTCTTCTTAATATATCTATCATTGCTTTTTCACAATTCTCACAACTTAAAATTATTATTCCAATTTAGATTTGAATTTTTGTTTAGAAACTCTTGAATTACATTTTGTGAAATTAATAATATTCTTCAAAACTAGAAACTAGATGTGAAATTATATTAATACAAGATTATTTGCATATTTCATTATTTTCATCAAAAAATAAGCAATAACTCAACTTTTGATCAATCAAAGATCAAAAACTTAAAGTTGTATCAAAGACATGAATGTCAAAGAACTAAAATGTCAATACATTCTTGTGTCATTCAAAAAGACTAAAAAATCACTCAAAGATGATAGGATATTAAATTAAAATGGCTATTGCTAAAGACAAAAAAATAAAAAGCCTTGAAATAAGATTAAAGACTAGAAATTTGTTGATAAAAATGAAAAAGGCTTCATTCTTGCCTCCATATATACTCTTAACTAGGGGCTACATGGTGATGTCTTGTAAGACCTCCAAAATGTATTGACTTTGCAAGCTACATATCTTAACTTGCAAGACAAGTTTTCTATATGTGCATCATACAATTAGCTTGTTTGTAAGCTATCAATATATGGTTAAGTTGTTCATCAAATTTTTAGCCTATCAATTAATTATAAACACATGTAAAATCAAAGTAGCATCTATAAAGCTTCTAGGAAGCTACTCTATAAAATATTATGAAATAAATTTATTTTTACTTACTTCTACTTAATCATATAGATAAATATTAGAATAAGTATGTATGTTCGTGACGTTACCTCTCCTTCTAGAGACAAGTTCCATAAAGAGTGGTCATCATATATTGAAAAAATCCAAGATGCACTGAATTATATTTGCCACATATTTTGATCTTTATTTTCTTCAAAGATGATTGATAGGTCCTCTCAACCATTTATGGTATCCCATATCATAGCAAAAAGACTACTTTATTATTTGATCGTTGTTGAGGCCTTTATAATCCCTTTTAAATAAAATATTTGGAATACCATCAAGAGTCATTCCTATCTCTAATAAAATTCTCAAACATTAAAAATCTCTTTCAAAGTTGTGATACCAAACATGTTATATCTTGCCATCTATTTGACAAAGGACATATTATTTTTGTTGATTTTTATTTTGATTATGTCATCTTGAAGATTATAACAATTGCAATGTTTCATTCAATAAGTCAGCAAGTAATCATTCTTGAGTTGAATCTACTAGTTGTTGATTCTCCATCTTTTCAGCGTCACAAATATAAAAAAGTTACAAATAAGAATAGAAGGTAGAATATTATTTTTTTTAAATCTTGTTTCTTTTATAGCAAAGATTTTTTATTTTTTATCTTGATTTTGATAGATATTAACAATGAAAAGCCTTAACCTTCTTTGTTGCATTTGTAAGTTTCTTTGATGGCTCCTATGAGTATTCATTAATATCATATCTGCACCAATGAATATGATATTCCAATCTTTTTTGGCACTGCCTTGAATCTAAAACTTCTTCTACTTCAAATTCATAATTATTATCTATTTTTATAAGAAGACGTGGCATTTATCTTCTTCTTGAGATATTCATTTTTATTATGGCTCAAGATGAGACACACAGAATAGGAGATGGATCTTCATAGATTTTGGTAGATGTAAACAATAAGTAACATGATTAATTTGTTGACAAATAAGAAAAAGTTCAAGCCTAAAATCGTCCAACTTATAAGAAAGACAAGTAGTTTTGATATTGCAATAAAGTAGTTATATCTTCTTACCTATGATGAATTATGGTTGTTTTTTATGATAGGCATCCATATTCAACTTTTGTTATTTTTGAGCTTCTTTTAACTACGTCTTTATTGTTGCATGTAGCTCTAATAAATGATTTGTCAAATCTTTTGCCATAGGATTATTAAATTTTAAAAATTCAAAAGTATCAAGTCATGAATGATAATCATAATTAATAAATAAAAGATACTTATTGAGTAGAAAAATATACTAAATTATTGTATATAAACTCTACTAATGGTAGAAGAGTTATTTAATTGTCTTGATGATAATCAATGATACACATCAAATACTATTCCAAACCTTTATTTACCTATTCCATTTGCCCATTAATTTGAAGATAAAAAGTCAAAAAAGCTTTATATCCACTTTTAAAATCTTGATATAAATTGAATCTCTCTATTTAATATAATATCTTTGGACAATCCATGATACAAATAGATGTTGTAAAAAAAACTTAGCCATTACTTCATTTGTGATAGATTTTGTAAATAGTACAAAATATGCCATCTTGGTAAAATAATTTACTACCACAAATATATAATTATACAAACCTAAGACTAAAAGATCTATAATAAAATCCATAGAAATAGAAGACCATGGTTGTTTTAGAATAGATAATGGTTAGAAAAGTCCATAAGGTCAATGACAAGGAGTTTTTATTTTTTTTAATTTCTTTTATTACATATTTTTATAAAGTTTTTAATTAGCTTTTTTTTTTTAAATTTTTGGCCACCAAAGATTTCTTGATATTAGCTCCAAAGTCTTATTGTATCTAAAATATCTATTTTTTAGAAAGTCATGACAAGCTTGAAGAATACATAATCATGTTTTGCCTTTTGAAATATATAATCATTCCTTGAAATAGAATAGATTTATTTTGAATTCAAACTTAAAAATATCATAAGACTTGGAAGAAGTACTCTTGATATTAAGAATAAAAAGATTAAAAGACATACTTGATTGAATTTTCTTGAGAAAGATGGAATTAAGAGTTAATGTTGATTTTATTGCACAAAGATGAAAATGCTCTAGCTTCAAGAAAATCATTCTTTATTGATCAAAAGCTACATCTCTTTCTTTTGGTATAAAATAAGAACATCTGAAAAGGATGTCTGACAAACTTTGTTGTTTTTTGGATTGTTAAATAATCTTGAAATCAAAACTTAATAAAAACATGCTCTAATAGGCTTGATAGCAATTCAAATGACTTGCTCACATGAAGTGTTCAAGGTTCTTGTGATCCTTAGATATGGTGGCTAGATTAAAAGTGCTTTCTAAATAATGATGTTATTCTTGAAATGAATCCACAATTACAAAAAACTCTTTATTATGGACCTCATAGTTAATCTCGGTTGCTAAAACATTTCTTGGAATAAAAAGCTATTGGATAGAGTTTATCATTTACTTCCATTTGTGACAAAACAATACCTATAGCAAAATCTAATGTATATGTGTCACGGCCATAATCATGTAAGCTAATAATTACATATAGAAATAGGTAGAAGTAAGAAAAAGTAGATAAAAGTAAGTTAATTCTATAATATTTAATATAAAAGCTTCCTAGAAACTTCCTAGACGCTGCTTTGACTTCATAGGTGTCTTTAATTGACTTTTTGGATTAGAAACGTGGTCAACAAGTTGGCCATGTGCCACACATGTTGTTAGCTTGAAGATCAAGCTAACTATGTGGCCCACACGTAGAAAAACTTGCCTTGTAAGTCAAGGCATGTGTCCTACAAAGTCAACACATATTGGAGGTCCTATAGAACGTCGCCACGTAGCCCCTAGTTAGATAGTATATATAGAGACAAGAGTGAAGGCTTCTTCACTCTTGTCAACTCCTTTCTTGCTTCTAGTCCAGGTTCAAGAGTCTTTAGTTTCTTGTCTTGTGGCAATAGCCATTCCAGTTTTCTTTTAATATACCTACTTGTTTATATTTTGACTTATTATATCGAGATAGCCTTTTGGTGTATATTTTCCCTCATTGAGTCTTTGTCCTTCATAGATTGACAAGAGTACACTTACAATATCAGAGCTTTGTTTTTTCTTGAGTAAGAGTGGATTACCCCTTTCTCTTGACAAGACATAAGCGTATTAGAAGTTTGCGGATTACCCACTTCTAAACTGATATTGTTCTTAGTATCTTCTTTGTTATCAAGTCTTTCTTTTCTTTTGTCTTGAGCAATATCAAACAAATTTTTCTTCTTAGTGTCATTATGGCAGAGCTTGTTGAAATGAAGAGTGCAATGGCACAAATGCAAGAGCAAATGAGGGAGTTAATGCTTGCGATGCATCAACTCAATTCACCAACACAGGAAAGAACAAGAATAGCAGAAAGTGGAGATATAGAGATGATCGGAGCTGCTTCAACATCTACAACAAATCACGTTCCTTCTCCAATTGTACAACATCCTATAAGCACTAGAGAACCAAGAATTGCCTTACCTGAGAAATTTGATGGTACGAGATCAAAGTTTCGAGGGTTCATCAATCAAGTACAATTGGCAATTGAACTTCAACCGCAAAGCTATCCAACTCCAGGATCACAAGTCAGGTTTATTGGCACTCTACTTTCTGGTTCTGCATTATCGTGGTTTTCGTCTTTTCTTGAACAACGAAATCCAATATTGGATAATTTGGAAGCTTTTTTGGCGGAGTTTCGATCTATGTATGGTGAACACGATGCAACTCGTGTTGCAACAAATAAGATCCGAATTCTGCGACAAGGAAATCGCTCAGTAACAATATATGCTTCACAATTTCGACAACTTGCGATTGACATCAAGTGGGATGTTGCTGCACTCATCAGTCAATTTCTTTATGGATTGCAATACGAAGTAAAGAAATTGATGCTCAACTTACCTGATCCTCAAACTTTGAGTCAAGCAATCGATTTTGCGGTAAAATGTGATAATCAACTTTTCGAATTTCGATCCGAGAATCATTCACTGGAACCTCAACGTTATTACTCAATGGCAACATCAACATCTTTGCCAAACGTACATTCAGAAGTAGAAGACATGCAAATTGACGCAGTACGTTTTAAACTCCTAACTGAGCAAGAAAAGATTCGTTGTCGTCAAGAAGGATTATGTTTATATTGCGGAGAACCTAAGCACACTACTCAGCATTGTCCAAAGAAACGACGCAACTATAAAATGAGGGGTACGACGGTCAAAGAAGACAACATGTCGGAAAACGGATTCGTCCAGCTACAATAGGGACCGTGCAGCTGGAACCTTGTACAATTCCTAATGAAGGTCCTATCCTCTCCTCAGAACCCTCTCCTTATTTTATAATAGACTTATATTTAGGACCTAAGAATTACAAAGCCTCTGCTTTATTAGATTCGGGAGCCTCAGCATGTTTTTTAGATGAACAATTTGTTAAAAGTCGTAAAATACCCTTTGTACAGAAACCTAAACCAGTACATGTAGAAGTCATAGATGGTCGTCCCTTGTCTTCTAGAGATGTCACTCATGAAACTCATTCTATAAAAGTAACAATAGACGGTCATGATAGCTACATAGCTTTTAACATAATTAAATCTCCATCCAATCCAGTTATTTTAGGTTTATCCTGGCTAGAAAAATATAACCCTCAAATAGATTGGAATTCGCGTAAACTTGACTTTTTCCAAAGCATTATTAATAGTTCTACCAACCAAGTAAAAAATTATAAGTCTAGTATAGTAAAACCCGTACTGATAGGTGCAAAAGCATTTATACACGCAGCAAAAGAAGGATCAACTTTTGCTATTTATGCTGCACCTATTTCTAAAAATGTAAAGACTTCAATTGGCATTCCAAGTCAATATCAGGAGTATCAAGACGTTTTTGAGACAAAAAATGCAGATATTCTTCCTGAGCATCGCCCATCTGATTGTTCAATCGACCTCAAGGAAGGAACTCAGCCACCATTTGGACCAATTTACAGTTTATCGCAAGATGAGATGGCTGAACTCAAGACATATATTGACGAGAATTTAGCGAAGAATTTCATACGCCATTCAAAATCTCCAGCAGGAGCTCCAATTCTATTCGTAAAGAAAAAAGATGGATCTTTACGAATGTGTGTTGATTATTGAGGACTCAACAAGATCACAATCAAGAACAGGTATCTATTACCTTTGATATCAGGACTCCTTGACCAGTTGAATCAAGCTAAGATCTATACAAAAATAGATCTAAGAGGAGCATATAATCTAGTACGGATCAAAGAAGGAGATGAATGGAAGACTGCGTTTCGAACCAGGTATGTGTCACGGACACAAAATACAGACTTGAAATCTAAGAAGAAGTTCAAGAAGAAGTGGCAGAACTAGATTAAACAGATGAGTACAAGAACAACACCAGAAAGGTGAGCTAGAACTCCAAGAGATGTGTTGTCGAGACTGAAGAACCCTTCAGCCTCGACTCCTATATATACTACTGAATAGGTAGCTTCTCGAGCTACTTCCGCTAACTAGGACGCTTCTCCAACAACTTCTACTAATTAGGAAACTTCTCGAGCAACTTCCTAGAATCTATCAGAATATTCTAGAACCTTCTAAGAATATTCTAGAACCTTCTAAGAGAATCTTTAGGGAATATTCTAAGAATCTTCTAGAACCTTCTAAAGGAATCTTTAGAGAATCTTTAGAGAATATTCTAGAAGAATATTTGAAGAATCTTCCAATGTATGTCGATGACATCACCTCCTCTTCTAACTTCGAGGTCTCCGAGAAGCAATGTTGTTATCAGTCAATACCAACGCAAGAAAATGAAAATCTGTCGCATCACATCCGCTATGAATTCCAATTGTTGTTCGCGAGGCAAATGATTCATCGGCCCTTGGAGCCAACGATAGTGACCAACACCTTCAACCTCTGACCAAGCGTGGACTTCTGTGTCTTCATTGTGAAACTGTCCTCCAAACATACCTTCTAGCTGACCGTCGTAGGCAGGCTCGACCTCAAATACAATTACTAGCGATCTGTTGCTCGGTATCCTCCGACGTCGTCGTGGTGCAGGCGGTTCTTCATCTCGCGGTCGTCTTCGTGAGCTAGTCGCTTGAGATGACATAACAAGTGTAGTATCTTGACTATCCATGTCCAAAGGCTAAAATGATGAGAGCAAACTATAGTTGCTAACAAAGTTCTATACTATCGAACTATGGGTTTTGGAGGTGCCCTCCCCCCTTTTTATGCTACTTGATGAGCAAGCTTCAGCAAGAAGCTATCGTTGAATCGGCTTAGGTTTATGAGGATATCGTTGATGAAATTCTTGTACCTTTTTTGGTGCATTGGCAAGATTTTCGGCACGCTCCCACGTTCGTTCATTGATGTCGTATCCACTCCAATGCACTAAATACTCCAATTTTCTCCTATTACGCCGTGAATCTAGTATCTTTTCCACCTCGTATTCCTCATGGTTTTCAATTTCGATACTTGGTGGCGGACTTTGTACTCTTTGGGGAAAAGCTGACTCTCGATAAGGTTCCAACAAAGACACGTGAAAGATTGGATGTACCTTCATAATAGCTAGTAACTCAAGACGATTAGCCACCGGATTGATCTGCTTCTCGATAACAAATGGCCCTAATCTCCGATAGTCCAATTTGTCACATGGCCGCTTGGTCTTGATATTCCGTCGAAGAAGCCATACTTTACTTCCAACTTTAAAAGTAGGCGCTTCATTTCGATATTTATCTGCAGATGCCTTGTAACTCTCTTGGGCAGATTGCAATTGAAGCTTCAACGTCGCTTGAAGCTCCGATAGTTGCTTCACAAATCCTTCAGCTGCTGGGTTGTTATTTGCTGAAGAACTCAATAAATCGAGCTTGGGGTGGTATCCGTAGTTGGAGAAGAATGGTGTTTGTTGAGTTGACGCATGAAGAGTGTTGTTGTATGCGAACTCAGCAAGCGGTAGATATGCAGTCCAATCATCTTGTTGATAGTTGATGCTGCATCGTAAATATTGCTCCAAAACTTGATTCACCCGCTCCGTTTGACCGTCAGTTTGAAGATGAAAAGCCGAAGAGAGCTTAATATCCACCTTCAATATCTCAAAGAGGGACCTCCAAAACTTGGATACAAACTGAGTACCTCGATCCGACACGATATCATCTGGTAGGCCATGATAACGATATATATTATCAAGAAAGAGTCTTGCGGTGTCTTCACTTGACGATGTTTTCTTGCAAGGCACGAAATGCGCCATCTTTGTAAATCGATCCACCACAACAAAGATGCTGTCAAATGAATTCGATGACGGTAGGTCCGTAATGAAGTCCATAGAAACTGAAGACCATGGTCGGTGCGGAATAGGCAATGGCTGGAAAAGTCCATACGGACGATGTCGAGGGATCTTGGATCTTGAACAAACATCACAAGAAAGGACAAATTCCTTCACATCCTTCCACATTTGGGGCCACCAAAAATCTCGTGAAATAAGCTCCAAAGTCTTGTTGAATCCAAAATGTCCCGCAGCTGGAAAGTCGTGCCGAGATTGAAGTACTCGGAGTCGAGTTGGTCCTTTTGGGATATACAACTGCTCCTCAAAATACAGAAGATCTCCCTCCACCTTAAACTTGTCATTATCGACACGTTGTTTGATGTCAAGAGCTATAGAATCTTCAATGGTCGCAGTACGTACCTCGCTGAGGAAGCCGTCATCGATAGTTGCAACAGTAGCAAAAATCCTGAATTTTTCTGGTTTCAACAATGTTGTACATTGTTGATCAAACGCTGCTTCTCCAGCCTTTGGCGCAAGATACGATCTCCTCGATAATGCGTCAGATAATCCTTGCTATTTTCCAGGGTGGTAGGTGATAATAAAGTCAAATCGTGATAGAGACATATTCCATCGAGCTTGACGACGATTCAAAATTCGAGCTGTCATGAAGTACTCCAAATTCTTGTGGTCCGTATAAACAGTCACTGGATGTGCAGCTCCTTCGAGGAAGTGACGCCACTCTTGGAAGGCATCCACTATAGCAAGCAGCTCTTTGTCGTGGATCTCGTAGTTGATCTCAGTAGCAGAGAACTTTCGTGAATAGAACGCAACTGGGTGAAGCTTCTTGTCTATGCCCATCTGTGAAAGCACAGCTCCCAAAGCAAAATCTGAAGCATCGGTCTCTAAATAGAAAGCCTTTGCAAAGTCAGGGTGTACCAAGATTGGAGCCGTAGTGAATGCCGTCTTGAGATCTTGAAATGCTTTTGCTGCTTGTGATCCCCATTCGAGCTTGTCTTTGCTTGTTAGACGCGTGAGTGGTGCAGCAACTTGAGAATAATTCTTGATGAAGATCCGATAGAAGTTAGCAAATCCAAGAAAACACTGAACATCTCTAACCGTCTTTGAAACTTCCCAAGATATAATTGCTTCCACCTTTTTTGGATCCATCTTCAAGCCCTCTGTAGTCGCAATGAAGCCCAAAAATTCCATCTCATTCTGGTGAAATTGACACTTCTCCAACTTGGCGTAGAGTCCTCGTTCGCGTAGTTTTTCAAGAACCAAACAAACCTACTTCTCATATTCTTCTTCATTCTTGGAAAATATCAAAATATCATCCAGATAGATGACAACAAAGTCATCGAGGTACTCCCGAAAGATGTCGTTCATCATATGCTGAAAGACCGCTGGAGCATTGGTAAGACCAAAAGGCATGACATTGTACTCAAAATGGCCATACCTTGTACGAAAGGCTGTCTTCCATTCATCTCCTTCTTTGATTTGCACAAGGTTGTAGGCTCCTCTTAAATCAATCTATGTAAAAATCCTTGCACGTCTAAGTTGATCTAAGAGGCCGGAGATCAAAGGTAAGGGACAGCGATTTTTCTTGGTCACCTTGTTGAGTCCTCGGTAGTCCACGCACATCCGCAGTGAGCCATCCTTTTTCTTCACGAATAGGATTGGTGCTCCAGCTGGCGACTTTGAATGTCGAATAAAATTCTTGGTTAGATTCTCATCGATGTACTTCCGCAATTCTGCCAACTCCGTCTGCGATAGGTTGTATATTGGACCAAAAGGTGGTTGCGCTCCTTCCTCCAAGTCTATGGCGCAATCATATGGTCGATGTTCCGGCAGTATATCGGCGTTCTTCTTCTGAAACACGTCTTCAAAATCCCTATATTGCTCTGGTATATTCGATGTTGAGATATTCTCGCCGCTAGTTGGAGCTGCATAAATGACAAATGGTGCGCCTTCCTTGGACGATCTTAGAAACGCTCTCGCTCCAATAAACATGGATTTCTTCATGTAGGTTCTACCAACAGGTTTATTATTATTTTTTTCAGGAAATGTTATCCTTCGTAGCCTCCAATCAATGGACGGATTATGATCTTCTAACCAAGAAAGACCAAGGATAACAGGGCTTGATGGGATTCTAATAATATTAAAAATAACGTGACTACTATGGTCCTTAAACACCACTTCTATAGGTTCTGATTCGTGGGTAACGTTGCCTGACAATAAGGGTCGTCCATCTATCACCTCTACGTGAACAGGTTTGGACTTCTGTACTAAACGGATCTTGTGGCGTTTAGCAAACTCTTCATCTAAAAAACAAGTAGATGCCCCCGAATCCAATAAAGCTAAAGTTTTTTGTTTTTGAGGGCCTAAAAACAAAGGAATTGTAAAACAACGGGCAGGTTGGAGAAAAAGGAGGAACCTGATTGTTGTCGTGATATTAGATTGTCCAGCCGCACGGTTCCTACTGTGGCTGGGCGTCGTCGTTTTCCGGAATCATCGCACTTCTAGTCTTGACAGGGTGCCAATTTTGCTTCTTGGGGCAATTTCCAACCTTGTGACCTTCTTTTCCACAGTACAAACATAACCCTTCCTCCATACGCCGTTTCTTCTCTGTTGGAGTAAAAGATCGGACACGCGCCGTGTCGATTTGCATGTCTGTTGCCTCCGAATGTGAGTTTAAGCTATTTGCAGATATAGTCACGTCGTAACGAGTCATTTGGTGTCTTGGACGTTGGTCTTGGTGACGCTGGAATAGGCGGTTGTCACACTTTACAGCTTGGCTAATAGCTTCGTTGAGTGTTTGAGGATCAGGAAGAGATAACAGCAAGTCCTTCACATCATCCTTCAAGCCCCAATAAAACTGACTCATCAACGCCTCTTCACCCCAATTAATGTCACTTGCCAATTGTCTGAAATCCGAGGCATAGACTGATGCAGAGCGTGTTCCTTGTCGTAGCGATCGGATCTTTGTTATAGCCCATCGAACTTTATCATGCTCGCCAAATGCTTCTGCAAACGCCTCCAAGAACGTTTCAAAGTTGTTCAAGATTGGCGATCGCTTCTCGAACAAGGGAGTAAACCAAGACAGAGCTTGTGCTGTAAGCAAGGTTCCAACAAGCCCAACACGCGCTTCCTCCGTCGGATAACGTTCGGGCTGTAAAATTGTTATCAACCTGATTTGGTTGACAAAACCTCGAAACTTGGAACGAGTTCCATCAAACTTATCCGGAAGACTAACTCGAAGCTCCTTTCGTTGTAGGACTACTCGATCTTGTTGAAATGGAGGTAGAACTGCTTCTTCTGGCGCAGAAGTTTGAGGCTGATATGCTTTAGATGGCGCTATCTCAGATGCTCCATTGTTATGGAGTCCTACCATGACTCCTTCGATCTCTGTTGTCCTATGTGACAACGAGGCAAGAGCATTTATGATGGCGTCTAGTTTGGATTCCAAACTTTCAGCCATTTTAACGTCTTAACCTTCGGCTAACCTTCAGAAAGAAGAAAAAAGAGTTTTGACAAGAGGACAATATTGGTACAGAGGAGAGTACTCCGCAACCTCTAAAACGCCTTAAGATTCCAAGATGAGGGGTAATCCACTCTCTCCAAGAAGAATAAGGCTCCAATATTGAGAAAGAAGAGATATCAGTTTAGAGGAGGGTAATCCGCAACCTCTAAAATACTAGCACACCTTCAAGAAGAGGGGTAATCCACTCTCTAACAAGAAGGAATTAGCTCTGATACCAGTAAAAATGTAGTCTCGACAAACTGTCACGGACACAAAATACAGACTTGAAATCTAACAAGAAGTTCAAGAAGAAGTGGCAGAACTAGATTAAACAGATGAGTACAAGAACAACACCAGAAAGGTGAGCTAGAACTCCAAGAGATGTGTTGTCGAGACTGAAGAACCCTTCAGCCTCGACTCCTATATATACTACTGAATAGGTAGCTTCTCGAGCTACTTCCGCTAACTAGGACGCTTCTCCAACAACTTCTACTAATTAGGAAACTTCTCGAGCAACTTCCTAGAATCTATCAGAATATTCTAGAACCTTCTAAGAATATTCTAGAACCTTCTAAGAGAATCTTTAGGGAATATTCTAAGAATCTTTTAGAACCTTCTAAAGGAATCTTTGGAGAATCTTTAGAGAATATTCTAGAAGAATATTCGAAGAATCTTCCAATGTATGTCCATGACAGTATGGACATTTCGAATATAATGTCATGCCCTTTGGACTCACGAATGCACCAACTGCTTTTTAACATCTCATGAATGATGTATTTCGTGAATTCTTAGACAATTTTGTCGTCTGCTATCTAGACGATATCCTGATCTATTCTAAGAACGTCGAAGAACATGAAATACATGTTCGTCAAGTATTACAAAAACTTAGAGATGCAGGATTGTACGCCAAGATGGAAAAGTGTGTATTTCACACTACTCAAATTGACTTTTTAGGATACATCATTTCAAATGATGGTCTCATGATGGATTCTAAGAAAGTCCAAACAATCATGGATTGGAAGATTCCAAGGACAGTAAGAGATGTCTAATGTTTCTTGGGATTTGCCAATTACTATCGGATCTTCATCAAAGATTTCTCACGAGTTGCAGCTCCACTTATACGCTTGACTAGTAAAGATAAATTCCAATGGAATCAAGAAGCGGAAGCAGCATTTGAAGCCTTGAAGACATTGTTTGTCTCTGCACCTGTCTTATATCGTGTTGATTTTTCCAAGGCATTTTTTATGGAAACAGATGCATCAGATTTTGCCTTGGGTGCAGTTTTATCACAAATGGGAACAGATGACAAACTTCATCCGATAGCTTCTCATTCAAGAAAATTCTCAGCAGCCGAGATCAATTATGAGATCCACGATAAAGAACTTCTTGCGATCATGGATTCCTTTCAAGAATGGCGTCATTATCTAGAAGGCGCTTCTAGTCCAGTCACTGTGTATACAGATCACAAGAACCTCGAGTATTTCATGTCAGCATGCTTGTTGAATCGTCGTCAAGCTCGTTGGAGTATGTCTTTGTCAAGATTCGAGTTCATTATCACTTATCGGCCAAGAAAAGAACAAGGTTTGTCTGATGCCCTATCTAGACGTTCTTATTTTGCACCAAAAGAAGGAGATGTAGCTTTTGAGCAACAAAGAATGGTCCTCTTGAAACCGGAGCAATTTCATCTCCGAGCAATGAAATCAACATTGACTGTTGATTCAACTTTTCTCAAGCAAATCCAGTCCAGTATGTCCTCAGACCCTCTTGTTTATGATATCGAGAATAATTCTTCCAAGTCTCATGATCCTTCTAAGTTCGAGTTCAAGAATAATCTATTATATTTTGAAGGACGCCTATATGTTCCAGAAGGAGAAGCACGTTTACGTGTTCTTCAAGCACGTCATGACTTTCCAGCAGCAGGGCACTTTGGATATAATAAGACTTTGGAACTCATATCAAGAGATTTTTGGTGGCCACAAATGTGGAAGTCAGTCAAAGACTTTGTACAATCATGTGATATTTGTTCAAGATCAAAAATTCCTCGTCATCGACCTTACGGACTTCTTCAGCCATTACCTATACCAGAACAACCATGGTCTTCTGTTTCTATGGATTTCATCACAGATCTGCCAAGCTCAAGATCTTATGATTCTATATTTGTGATAGTAGATCGTTTCACCAAGATGGCACATTTTGTGCCATGTACAAAATCTATCACAGGTGAAGAAACAGCTAAGCTTTTCATTGATAATATCTATCGCTATCATGGATTACCTAAAGATATCATATCAGATAGGGGAACTCAATTTGTGTCAAGATTTTGGAGGACCCTTTTCAAGATTTTAAAAGTGGACATAAAGCTATCTTCGGCTTTCCATCCTCAAACTGATGGACAAACAGAGCGCGTAAACCAAGTCTTGGAGCAATATTTAAGGTGTACTATCAACTACCAACAAGATGATTGGACAACCCTTCTGCCATTGGCAGAGTTTGCTTATAATAATACGGTACATTCTTCCACGTAACAAACATCTTTCTTTGCCAATTATGGCTATCATCCACGACTTGATACTTTTGATTTTTCAAAAGTTGATAATCCTGCAGCAGAAGATATAGCAAATCGGTTGTCAGAGTTACATGCAATAATGAAGACGCAATTGAAGGAAGCTCAAGAACGACAAAAGATAAACGCAGATCTATATCGTAAGGAGCAACCACAAATCAACGTGGGTGATAAGGTATGGCTACTTCGTCGCAATATCAAGACTACTCGACCTTGTGATAAGTTGGACTATCGTAGGCTTGGCCCCTTTTCTGTTTCTGAACAGATCAACTCAGTTGCATATCGGTTACATCTACCGGAGTCAATGAAGATCCATCCTGTATTCCACATGTCTCTTCTTGAACCATATAAGATAGTGGATATACAAGGAAGAAGACAAATGCCACCGCCTCCTATAGAAGTAGATAATAATGAAGAATTTGAGGTGGAAGAGATATTAGACTCAAGGCGGCGTCGAAATAAGCTGAAATATCTTGTTCATTGGCGCGGATATGATATTAGTGAACGCACATGGGAGCCATCCAGGAATCTAGGAAATGCATCAGCTAAAGTCAAAGTTTTTCATCAACGACATCCATCAAAACCAAGATGAAAATCTCTCTTATAAAAGAGACAAGATTGAGGCAAGATAACATTCAATTTCCTATCCTTGTTTGTAACTTCTTTGCATTTGTGACGCTAATTAGATGGAGAGCCAACAACCAGCGGATTCAACTCAAGAACCTTCGTTTTCTGACCTGCCGAACGAGAGATTACGATTGTCACAACCTTCAAGACGACGTAATCGAGATGAAGATCTTCAAGAATGACATGTTCTTCCTCGAATAGATGGTGAGATACAACGCGTTTGATATCACAATTTGGGAAGGGACTTTCGATGTTTGGTGATTTTTCTAGAAGTAGGAACAACACCTGATGGTGTTCCGAATATTCTATTCGAAGGAAGTTACGAAGGCCTCAACAATGATCAAATAACAGGGTGGTCTTCTCGCCCTGGTATGGGACACTACCGATGGTTGAAAGGCCCTATCAATCATCTTCGAAGAGAACAGAGATCAGAGTATGTGGCGAATACAATTCGTCGCATGATAGATTTCCTCAACATATGATGACCGCTCCTCGTGGAACTCATCTGTAGAAGGGGGGGTAATGTCACGGCCATAATCATGTAAGCTAATAATTACATATAGAAATAGGTAGAAGTAAGAAAAAGTAGATAAAAGTAAGTTAATTCTATAATATTTAATATAGAAGCTTCCTAGAAACTTCCTAGACGTTGCTTTGACTTCATAGGTGTCTTTAATTGACTTTTTGGATTAGAAACGTGGTCAACAAGTTGGCCATGTGCCACACATGTTGTTAGCTTGAAGATCAAGCTAACTATGTGGCCCACACGTAGAAAAACTTGCCTTGTAAGTCAAGGCATGTGTCCTACAAAGTCAACACATATTGGAGGTCCTATAGAACGTCGCCACGTAGCACCTAGTTAGATAGTATATATAGAGACAAGAGTGAAGGCTTCTTCACTCTTGTCAACTCCTTTCTTGCTTCTAGTCCAGGTTCAAGAGTCTTTAGTTTCTTGTCTTGTGGCAATAGCCATTCCAGTTTTCTTTTAATATACCTACTTGTTTATATTTTGACTTATTATATCGAGATAGCCTTTTGGTGTATATTTTCCCTCATCGAGTCTTTGTCCTTGACGATATGTTTCCATGAAAAATGCCTTCAAAAAATTGACATAATACAATAGGTAAAAAAATAAATAATATCTTCAAGGCTTCAATAGATGCTTTAGCTTTTTTGCTCTACTCAAGTTTATTTTTACATATTAGGCATATAAAAAAGGCCATAACTAGAGAAAAGTTTTTGATAAAAATTTGGTAATAATTAGCAAATTCTAAAAAATATTGCACATCTCTGATTATTTTTGGAATATTTTAATCTATGATAGATTGAACCTTCTTAGGATCCATCATAAAACTATAGTTTGAAATGATATATATCAGGAAGTCAACTTGAGTAGTATAAAATATACACTTTTTCATCTTAGCGTTATAAAGAAGGCTAGCCGCCTTAAGAGAATACAAGGTCTTTGATTGAAAGTGGGTTGTAAGAAGCACAATATTTTCCAAATAAAAATATAAAAAGATAGCCAAAGGATAAATACAAAATTTAGACTAATTTCTTTCTTATACTAAGATGTATCCAATTTCTATATCAAATCTTAAACCCATACCTCATCTTATTAAAATACCAATAATTCTCTTATTACTAATCTAATTTAGGTAAAGTTAAGCTTATTGAGCTTAACTCAAGCTACAAACTTCAATTTTTTAAAGTCCATAAATAAAATCTTCTGGAAATGAGAGCCAAATCAAGGAGAAAAGAATTGTCTACTTGCTACAGTCGCTCTCTCAAAATCTCCATCTACAAATCAGTTTGAATCTCCCTCTTTGTAGTTCTTCTTCTTATATGCTAAGAATTATCTAAAATCTAACAATGAGCTCTAGCTTCTTTCAAATTTTTAAAATAAAAAAAAAAATGCAATAAATGGCATAGAAAGTTCCAAACTAGTTTTGAATTTTGCTGCTAAAAAATTCTAACAAACCTCTTCCAATAAATTCATGTAAAATCTCCTTCATCACAAATCCATTTCTTACTATAGCTTGTTGAAAAGCTAATAAAATAGTCTAAATTCTTTCAAAATTTCAAAAAAAGAAGAAAAAAATTCAAGAAATGATATAGAAATTCCTAACCAGACTTGAATCTCACCACTCGAAAACTCTAGCGACTTCCATTTTTCAAATTCACATGGTTCTCCCTCCTCATAAATCCATTTATTGTGAGCTGTAGCTTGTTAAAAAGCTAACAACATGATCTAATCTTTTTGAAATTTCAAAATAAGAAGAGAAAAATATAAGAAATGACATAGAAATCTCTAACAAGTCTTGAATCTCACCACCTAAAAACTCCAATGACTTCCCTTTTACAAATTCACATGGTTCTTCTTCTTCATAGCTCTATTTTTATATACTATAGCTTGTTGAAAAGCTTAAAATATGATCTAACTTCTTTTAAAATTTTAAAACAAAAAAATAAAAATTTTGTAAGTGGCCTTCAAAACCCTGAACCCAACTTGAATCTTAGCTCTTCCAAAAAAACTCCAAATACTCTCTTTCCACTTCTTTCGACCCCAACTACCTTTCTTCCCTCTTTTCCAAAAATAAAAAACCTTGATGCCAAAAATCTCTATTCTTAACCCTCTTCTAATATCCCTCTTAAATCATTATAGAACCAAGTATTTATCCTAAAAGACAATATCCTTAAGCTCAAATAATCCATTCAAGACATTAATTTTACATTCTAAATTCTATTCAAATTATAAATGTATTAATTTTATATTCCTTATTTTTTTCTTCTATAAGTAAAATTAATTACCCTCTAAATATCTTTGATGTATTTAAATTAAGTACATCATGATAGCGTATAATCTGATATCTTTTAGTTTTTGTAATATATGACAAATATAAACTTTATTCTCTTTTATATTCTTAGAGTAAATTAAGATATGAACTAAACAATAAAATGAAATTTTTTTTCAAGAAACTTGGAAAAGACATCATTTTTTAGATGTTAAAAAGCAACAAGTATAATCATGAATCTAAATGCATGACATTATATTCAAAATGCCCATACTTGGTTATGAATGCAATTTTTTATTTATCTCCTTTTTTAATACACACTAGATTGTATGCTTTTTATAGATCTATTTTTTTATAGATCTTTGCTTGATTTAGTTGATCAAGAAGTCCTAAAATCAAGGATAGAGGATGTTTATTTTTTATATTGATTTTGTTGAATTCTTGATAGTTCACACACATCTATAAAGATCAATCTTTTTTCTTCACAAATAAGATAGGAGCCCTAATTGGAGATTTAGAATGGCATATGAAGTTTTTAGCCAAATTATCATCAATGTATTCTTTGAGTGTAGCCAACTTATTTTGTAATAGGCTATAAATTGGTTCAAATGGTGGTTGAGCTCCTTTTTGAAGATCAATAGAATAATCATAAAGATAATACTTTATAAGAATATTTGTATTCTATTTTTCAAAGATGTCATGATAATCTTGGTATTGAATTGGAATGCCACTTGAAATCTTTTCTCCATCAACAATAAATGTGGCAAATATAACAAAAGTTGAATTTTTTTTGAAAGATACATAAAAGTATTTGTACCTATCAATAATAGTTTGGATGTATTGATCTTATAGATTTCTACTTGCCTAGTAGAATCTTCAATTAAACTATAGGAAAAATTAAGATTGTAAGAAATTCAATCTATTTGAAGGTTATACCTTTTTAACCACAATAATCTTAAAATAATTAAATTATAAGGAGATCTAATGACATTAAATATTATTAAACTATTATAATCAATAATTTTTATTTCTACAAGAATAGTTTCATTTATAACATCCCTAAAAGATAATAAAAAACCATCTATTACTCATATATGTACAAATTTGATTTTCTTAACTAAGGATATATCTTATTTTTTAACAAAGTCTTTGTCTATAAAATAGGTTGAGGCTATTGAATCCAACAAGGCTAAGACTTTGTGATTTTTTAGCCCTAAATAAACTTCTATTGTAAAATAAGATGAAGAATCTAAAGAAAGAATAAGATATTTATTAGAAATTATATAAGATTCTAATTGCACAGTCCCTATTGTAGTTGAAAAAACTTTTTTTTGACACATTATCTTCTTTGGCAATCATACTCCTTATTTTATAATTGCATTGCTTCTTTAGGCAATATTAAGTAGTATACTTAGATTTTCTACAATATAATCACAAACTTTTTTAATGACAATAAAAAAATAGGAGGATTAAAAAATATCATATCAATTTGCATTGGTTTTGGCCTTAATGAATAAGTTTGTGAAAACTTAGGAGCTGTCATCATTACTTGACTTATTCTTCTCCAATCAAATCTTTATTTTTGATGTCTTTCAAATAATCAATTTTTGCATGCAATAGCTTGAGCAATAAATTGTCCCAAAGATTTTGCTTTTAGCATTATCAACAACAAATCTTTGATGTTGTCTTACAATCAATATTAAAAATGATTGATAAGGACTTTATTATTTTAGTCCATGTCACAAGTGCAATTTAAAATTCAACAATATATAAGGTGGTTTATCATGATTCTTATCATAATGATAAGAGCTTGGTCTCTGCTATTCTTTTTTATCACTTTTTCCAAATATGACCATAAACACTTTTAGGAATAAATTCAAATCATAAAAAAAATTATGAATCCTTTTTCATCAAAGTTATAAAGAAAGACATAGCATATTTAGATAGAAGTGTATCTATTAACCTAACTTGAGTAAATCCATCAAAGTATTAGATCTAAATACTTTGATGTAAATCTAAATAAAACTTAGATAAAATCCTCAAAATTTTGATCTTATTCCATTAAATTTTTTGAGAATACTAATCCTTATTCTCATTATACTTGTACAAGCAAATCTTCTTAGATTTAGTTATTAAGTCAATCTATTTACTTCCATCAACTATATAACTTCTTAATGAAAACTGTGAACTTCTTCCATAGACATAGGATTAAAGTTTCTTTGATTGGCAATGGTAATATATGAAATTTTTACATCTTATAAAGATTTAAAATAGTTGTAAATCTATTCTAACTTTTGCCAAGTATAGTATCTATAATTTTTCTTTCTATTTCAAATAACTTAATAATTTTACAAGTTAAATTAAAAGAAGATAATTTTTGTTGAAGATCAACAAGTTCTTACTTAATTACCACTATATAAAGATTAAGCATAGTAAGTTGCTAATAGTCAAAAGATAGCAAAGGATTAAAAGAAGTTACTATGGCAGCAGCTAGGATTTGAAGGTGGCATCTAGGTTAAGATGAATTTAGATCTAGATCTAGTTGAAAGGATGAAGGTGACTGTGGATGAAGTCTATGTACTTGGGGTGTAAACTCCACCTATAAGTAAAAGGTGTTGGAAGTAAGAGATATCATTCTCCACACTTCTTTTAGAGTACAATCCTTGCTGATGCTAAGTATTTGTAGCTTTTGGACTTCTTTTCTTCAATAGATTATGGACCCACTCACATTTGCTTGGGTGTTTTTTGAAGTTCTTTGAAGTGGTTTTGTAAGTGTGGAGTTAATCAAGTTGTTGTTGCTGATGTTAGGCTTTAGAAGAACCTAACTTTCAGATTCAGATCTAGATCTAGATCTTGGTTTGTTCTTTCTTGTGGTTAAGAGCATTTTGGTGTTAGTGTTTTGTTTTTCCACCTAAGGACAATGTTTGCATTGTACTATTGCTAAGATAGATCTTTGGTAATCTAACTTTATGATTTCATGTCTTAAAGTTGCTGATTGTGCTTAAAAGGCTTTTTTTGGTGTATAGAGGTGATTTGTGAGCATAAGAGAGATATTAGAGTGGCAAATCAGATTTGAGACACTTAGATAAGTCATCAGACTTGCGACAAATCTTAGAAGTGAAGTTGAGAGTGTTTTTGAGAGTAAAAACACTAGTTTGTTCACAAAGAAGGATTTTGTGATTCTAAGGCAGCAAAATCTTCTTGCTGATTTTGGAAGCATTAGGACTTCTTCTTACAATATTCTTTGGTACAACTCTTTCTTAGACATGGCTTCAAGTAAGGGTGAAGGATTGAGAGTTATTCAGAAGTTTAGAAGTGAGAATTTCTACCATTGGAATGTTAAAATGGAGCTTTTATTGGCATCTTGGATCTTGGGGATATTGTAGATGAAAGTGAAGAGGCTCCAAGCAAATATGCTGATATGAAGGAGAAAAAGGAGTTCAAACATTGTGAAAAGAAGGCTTTCGGATTGATTGCAATTAATGTGGATGAAGCCAACTTCTCTTACATTATCTCTTGCAAAAGACCAGCAAAAGCATGGAAGACTCTTTGCAACATCTATAAGAGCAAGAACTTATCCAATATCATCTATATAAGGAGGAAGTTCTTTACTTATAAGATAGAAGAAGGTGAAGACGTCATGGCTCATGTCAATAAGATAAAGGCTCTTACAAACCAACTAGCAATTGTTGACAAGCCTTTAGAAGAAAGTGATATTGTCATGACCTTGCTGATGAGCCTTCCTCAATCTTACAACTATATTATTGTGGCATTGGAATCCATTAAGCTAAAAGAGCTTACAATGGACTATGTGACGGCAAGACTTATCCATGAAGTAACCAAGAAGAAAAAAAAGGAGTCCTAAAGTGAAGATTTAGCACTCTACTCATGTCAAGGCAAAGACAACTATCCAAATCAACAAGGTAATGTCAAATCTTGCTTCATTTGTAGCAAAGTAAGCCATTTTGCTCGAAATTGCTACAAAGGCAAAAAGATGGAGAAGGAGAATGTAAATAGTGTACAAGATGAGTTTGGAGGACAAGATTATGCATTCATGATAACAAATGAGATCTCTATAGCTGCCATATCAAGATGGATTGTAAATTTTGGTTGTTTCAAGCATATGACACCTTATAAGTGTTCATTTGAGACTTATGAGGCTATTCTAGCATCAGACATGGTATTGGTGGATAGTGGCACATGCAAAGCTATTGGAATTGGCTCTATTATGGTAAAAGTGGTTGTGAATGGACAAACCAATAGGATCAGACTCAAAAACGTCTTTCATATGCCTAAGATGAAGCAAAACCTATTTTTGATGAGTAATCTTATAATTAAAGGTTTTAAAGTTTAATTTGACATAAATAGATATTTTGTAAGAAAATTGAGTAGAAACAAGGTCTTTAAAGGCTTGAAAGAAGAAAATTTGTACTACCTCATTTGTAAGAAGGTGAATGGAGTAGAGATAGCTATATTTATTGAGTTTACATCAAACTAAGACAAGTTGAATATATGGCATTGTCGCTTTGATCATTTGAATATGAAGAGCATGAGAGAGCTTAAGACTATAGTAAGTGACTTAGATCTTGGCAATATAAGCCAAAATGCAATACAACTTACATGTGAAGGATGCATACAAGGCAAACAACAAAGGGCCTCATTTCCAAAGAGTGTAGGAACATGTGCTACCAAGTTGCTGGAGATTATCCATTTGGATGTATGTGGACCTATGAAGAATACAAGTATTGGAGGATCAAGATATTTTCTCACTTTCATTGATGATTATTCAAGAAAGATTTGGATCTACATTCTTAAAGTGAAGAGTGAATGCTTTTGGAGGTTTAAAGAGTTTAAAGTACTTGTTGAAAAATAAAGTGAATGTAAGATCAAGGTACTGCATATAGACAATGGAGGTGAGTACATGACTTAGCAATTTGATGTTTATTTGAAGAATGAAGGAGTTACTAGATAAACTAAAATTCCATAGACTCCACAACAAAATGGTGTTGTTGAAAGGCTAAATCAAACCATTGTAGAGATGGCAAGGAGCATGCTTCAAGCTCAACCCTGGCTATGAGTTTTGGACAGAAGCTGTGGTGAATGCAGTGTATACAAGAAATAGGTGTGCAATAATTACTCTTGCATCAATGATACCACAAGAAGCTTGGAATGGGAGACAACCTTGCATTTTCCATATGAGGACCTTTGATTGCATTGCATATGTAAAAACACCAAATTATATGAGGTCCAAATTTGATGCAAAAGATACAAAGTGTATATTTTTTGGTTATTGTGAAGGTACTAAGGCATATATGCTAATGTGCTTGGAAACCAAGAAGTTCATCAAAAGTCGTGATGTTGAGTTTTTGGAGCACAAGAGTGCTTGTGAGCACTTGGAGATGTGTCCAAGTGGAAGTAATAGTGTATTTATGGATACATCTTTGAATGCAGCAAAGAAACAAGAAAATAAAGACAATGAAGATGATGAAGATGAAAAGCCAAAGAAAGTTGAAAAGATGAAGGCTCCTACAATTGCTAGGACCAGCAATGAAAGAAATGAAGATTTTGAAGATTGGAATGATGATAATGATGAAAAGTACCAACTATTGAGTGAGAAACGATAAGATTTAAAAAAAAAGAAGGTTGGAAAAGAACAAAGAGTGCAACAAGGTGAATGTTCTTCTATAAGTGAAAAGAGATATCCTTTGAGAGAAAGAAGGCAACGTGGCAAATGGTGGAAGGATCACATCTTCCCTCAAGTAAATGAAGAACATGCAAATGTTGCTCTTCTTGCTAATCCATTGTCTTTGTGTGATGCTATGAAGTATAAAGATGTAATCAAGTGGGAGAAGGCTATGGAAAAAGAGTACCAATCAATTATAGACAATGGTACATAGAAATTGGCACCTCTTCCAACAAATTGATCTAGTGTTGGTTGTAAGTGGGTGTTTAGGACTAAAAGAGATGCAATGGGTGTAGTGCTAAGACACAAGATAAGACTACTTGCTAAAGGATATTAACAAGTTGCTGGAATTGATTTCAATGAGACTAATACATCCATTGCCAAATTCACCACCATTAGGATAATTGTAACAATTGGGGAAGGAATGGATTTGAAAATAGACCAAATGGATGTGAAGACGGCCTTTTTGAATGGAAAATTATAAGAAGACATCTACATGGACTAATCTCAAGGATTTGTACAACAAGGCAAAAAACATCTTGTGTGAAAATTGAAAAAATCTTTGTATGGATTGAAACAATCACCAAAGATATGGTATCAACAAATTGAAATCTTTTTTATAAATGAAGGGTTTGTAAGGACTGAAGTTGAACATTCATTATATGTGATGTAATCTAGAGAGTTCTTCCTGATTGTAATCCTTTATGTTGATGATTTGATCATCTTGGCTAATAATATGGAAAAGATGGATTGGATGAAGGTCAAATTAGAGAAGGAATATGAGATGAATGATTTGGGAGAGTTGCATTACTACTTGGGAGTGGAATTTGTAAGAGATCGTGGTAACAAGACCATTACAATGAGCCAAACCAAGTACATTGAAAAAGTATTGAAACGATTCAACATGAGAGAGTGCAAGCCCATTGGAACACCCTTGGAAGCAAATTTGAAGTTGATGAAGCTCATGGATGAAGAATTTGTCCTAGTTGAATGTGAGATGCAAAGTATTCCATATAAGGCAGCAGTAGGCTCATTCATATATGCAATGATAGTGATAAGAGTGGATCTTGCATATGCAGTAAGTGTTATAAGTCAACACATGTCTAAGGCTGGATAAATATATTGAACAACGGTAAAGAAGATATTGAGGTATTTAAAAGGTACAAAGGACTTCAAATTATGCCTTAGTAGTAAGAACATTGATTTGTAAGGTTATTGTGGTGCAGATTGCGCTAGAGATGTAAATGATAAAAGATCTACAACGAGATATGTCTTCTTTATTGGAATAGGAGCCATCTCATGGAATTGCAAGAGACAACCTACCATTGTAAGATCAACAATAGAGTGAGAGTATATGGCAATAAGTCATTGTGCAATAGAAGCATGTTGGATAAGGTAATTCTTAGAAGATATTGGTCTAGTACAATTAGAAGCAACTCTAATTATGTGTGACAATCAAGGATGTCTTGCATTTGCCAAGAATCCAAAACACCACTCAAGGACCAAGCACATTGATGTTGAACATCATTTCATATGAGAGAAGATTGAAGATGGAATAATAAGTATGAAATATTGTGCTACAAATGACATGCTTGCTAATGTGCTTACAAAGGCATTAGTGAAGGATAGACATCATGACTTGATTCAAAGATTAAGATTTAAAGCTTTTTGAAAATTAGCAAAGTGGAAGTATTGAAGATCAGCAAGTTCTTACTTAGTTATCACCATATAAAGATTAAGCATAGTAAGTTGCTAATAGTCAAAAGGTAGCAAAAGATTAAAAGAAGTTATTATGGCAGCAACTAAGGTTTTAAGGTGGTAGCTAGGTTAAGATGAATCTAGATCTAGATTTAGTTGAAAGGATGAAGGTGATTGTGGATGAAGTCTATATACTTGGGATGTAAATTCTACTTGTAAGTAAAGGGTGTTGGAAGTAAGAGACATCTTTCTCCATACTTCTTTTAGAGTACAATCCTTGCTGATGCTAAGTGTTTGTAGCTTTTAGACTTCTTTTCTTCAATAATTTCCAACCTCTAATGATAAATGAAAATTTCTACAAAGAAGAATAATCTTTTTTTTTTAAAGAAAAAATCAACATTAGAAAATTAAATAGTTCATTTAAAAATAAATAATTTATAATCTTTAAAATATAATAATAAAAATAAAATAATCCATTCACTTCTAAAACAAGATAAGAATAATAAATTAGAATTCTTATCAAACTGTCAAAGATATAAACCTCAAAGAACTAAAATGTAAATACTTTCTTATATCATTCAAAAGGAATAAAAAAACACTCAAAGATGATTTAGTATTAAACCAGAATAACTATTGCCAAAGACAACAAGACTAGAAAGCCTTGAAATAAGATTTAGGATTAGAAATTTGTTGACAAGAGTGAAGAAGGCTTCATTCTTACCTCCATATATACTCTTAATTAGAGGCTAAATGGTGATGTCTTATAGAACCTCCAAAATGTGTCGACTTTGTAAGACACATATCTTAACTTGTAAGGTAAGTTTTTAATATGAATTTTACATAATTAGCTTATTTTATAAGCTACTAATATGTGGTTACCTTGTTGAATAAGTTTATAACCTATCAATCAATTACAAAGACATGTAAAGTCAAAGTAGTATCTATGTAGCTTCTAAGAAGCTATTCTAAAAAAATATTATAAAATAAATATAATTTTATTTACTTCTACTTAATCATATAGATAAATATTAGAATAAATATGTATGTCTATGACATGTTATTGCTAAAGATTATTGAGAGTAACACTTCAAAATCACTTGATATAGAGCTTAGAAGCTCCCAAGCAAGGTTGTGAAAAATAGTACTTTCATGACTAATATGCAAAAATAATATTTCACATTTCAAATACTTGATCTTTTTTGTTGCCAATAGCACAAGTTTATACTAGTACATATATAAATTAACATAAACTATTTAAATTTTAATTTTCATATGGATTTTAGTTTTATTTTAATCTTTTATAAAAAAAATTAAGAATATTCTTAGTAATTTGATAAAATAACTTCTATAAAAATATATTAATATATATATATATATATAAGTTAATAATATAATTTTATTAAATTTTAAATATATATATTTTAAAAATATTCTTTAATTCTAAAATTAAATAAAAAATTAAATACTAAAATGAAATAAGTTCTACCAATAATTTTGATTCTTTTTATAACTTTGAATGGTTCAAAGTCTTAGCACCACAAGAGTTTTGAAGGTAGTATAATTGTTATATGGAAGAAATATATATTATGTAGAATTGTTGATTGTAAATATTGTAATTGAAAGTTGATAATAGATGGTCATTCAATTACAAAGTGGACACAATAATATCAATTGAACCATAAGTCAAATTTATTCAATATATTAGGATATTTTTATTTTATTTTATTTTATTTATTCATTTTGATACTTTGTACATAGTAGCAGTCAAATAAAAAGGTCGACATCAATAGTCAAGTCTGACAATATTAAAAAATCAATACAATGGAACACTACTTACAAGTCAATATTAACAGCTATACTTCTTATTGTTGGATTCTTTTTTATGTCCATTTATAAGTCAAACAACAACTACGGCACCATAGACAATAGTAATTCATAAAGCCAGGAGTGAAAAAAGAGAATTATATTGATAACATTTGTACCTGCAACCATTTGTGGCCATTTGTTAATTAAATGATTTTTTTACTGTTTTTTGCCCTGCCAAACTATTGATTTATTTGAAGAATGATCTCAAAAGTCCATGTATTAATTTACTAAATGATTAAAGATATATTGAAGTATTTTGTAAACAACAATTGCTTATATTGCTTATATGTTAGAAGATTGAAATATATATATATATATATATATATATATGTGTGTGTGTGTGAAGAAAAAGTTAAATTACCATGTTACAAATCAAACCTGTTTTATTTCTCGATACATAAAAATAATTTCTTGACTTTAATGAGAAATGTGTAAAATTTAGATAGTTATTTTGAAAGGTATGTAGTTATGTTGAAAAAATCATAATAATACCAAAATTAAAAATAAATTGAAAACATTGTGATTGACAATATAATGTTAATTTGTATGTATATAATATATATATTTCTTAGAAAGCAATGTTTATTCAAATAAAGACATAGATTAAGTTTTTAAACTCAATTAATTAATTTATATATATAAATATATATATGTATAATATTTCAATAATTTAATATTATAATCAATCAAAAGTTTCTATCTAAATAATATTACCTCATTATAATGTTTAAAAATTATGGTTCAAATATTTATAGACTTAATACCTCTAAAACAAATAATATTTTATAATGCAGTTTCTTTCTAATTAAATATTTCTAAATTACTAATAAATAATGGAATTTTAATTCTTTATTTGATTTTTTTAAAAAAAATAAAAGATATATATTTTAATAAATTTTGGTTTGACATAACTTAATAGAAAATTGATTGAATAATTCAAATAAACAAGCTCAAAATCTTAATAAATAAATTATTTGAAGAAATAATTAAAATAATTAAAGAATTTTTATGTTGTAAAATTTAATATTGATAATTTATTATCACACAATTAGTTTCAACAATAAAAGCAAGAAGTAGAGAATTTTAAAAAATTGAAAGAAGATGCATATAACATATGTTGTTTCTTATGTATAATATCTTAAATAACCAAAGAATAAACTTGTGGCTAATCATAACTTAAAAGAATTTTATTGTATACTAAAATATATAGCTTGACATTGTAATTTGTAATAAAGTCTACTTAAAACTATAATATCTTTAATTAAAAATACATAAAATTTATTAATATCATGACTAACAAACTTCAAAATTATCTTATTTTAAGTCATGAAATTTTTTAAAAAATACTTTGAAAATTAAAACCTAAAATAGAATATATCTATATATATATATATATATATATATATCATCCACTAATAGATAACCATACAACACAACAAAAATAATAGTGTAAACTTGTATGAAATAGCAATAGATCTATTAATATGACTAGCTTAAACAAACAAAATCAAAAGAATCTGGTCATTCTGTTTAACATTTACTAAATCTGTTTTATTAGAATGTAACATAATTTGAAGATGTTGTTATAATTTGTTTGTAAAAAATAATTTTTTAACCTAATAATCTCTTTGCAGCACAAAAAATAATTTATTAGACAAAATATAGTTGTTTTTAAAATATTAATTGTTTGTTTGATTTTATTTACATATTATTTTTTGATCTACGAAATGATTCAAAAGATTATTAATTATTTTATAATAAATAGAAACACTCAAAAATTGTATGTATGAACTTTGAAAGTACCAAAATTTTAGATATATTTTAATATTTTTAAAAATAAAAAATATAAATTTAACATATATATATATACATATAAAAAAATAAATTTGTATAAAAAATCAATAGATTACTTTATAACATAGATAATTTTTTTTTTTTTTTTTTTTTTTTTTTTAATCTTAATTCGTTTTATTTATATATGATTTAAAAGATAAAAAAATCTATTTTAAATATTTTGAGGAAATTCGTATTGGTTTTTTATTTTTATTTTTATTTTTTTTATTAAGAAGCAAGCATCTAAGTTATAGAAAGACTTATATAATAGCTAGTTAAATTTAAGAAGTTTAATAAAATGTTTTTTGCAAGAAAAAAATTATCAACTTTATAATATCCTACTTCATATATTTTATGGCTAAATTTTTAATTTATTAATTTTATATAAATATAATTTAATAGTAAATGTACACATGAACAAGACCAATTTTTTTAAAATATTAAAAATTATTTTTAATGCAAAAAAAATAAAGAAAAGCATTTAGGTTCAAAAAAAACCTCACAAATTGTTTAAATTAGTGGTTATGTGTTACCAAATTTATTTTTTTTAATTTTAACTTTATTTTTTAACAATAAACATTAAGAATGATTATAAACCAGCTATTCTGTTTTATAATATTTTTGAATATTCTAAAATATTATAAAACAGAATATTAACCAAAAAGAATGATTATAAAACAGCTATTCTGTTTTATAATTGTATACCACAAAAACAACCCACACTGCAACTTTATGTGGACTCATTTTTAGCTTTTTGAAAAGCAAAGCAATAAATCATACCAAAATGCAATAATTCTGACATATTTGTAACACCTTCTACAAATTGTAAACATCTACATTCTATTAAAAGTTCTAGCAATTTGAAATAATAATGCCACGATTCACTTGAAGACAATTGTACATATGTCAAACTTTTTATGACCGTATCTATAAATAAAAAAAACCTTAAAAAAAATGATTTACGGAAGCAGGAAGAACAATGATAGCATCCACCTAAACACTCAACGACTGAAGTGCCACTACAGTACAAAAATGCATGCAAGGTCCGTGTGAAACAATAAACTGGAAACTCACTTTTAAAACAAATTCAGTGAAGTTATGCATTTTCAAAATGTTTGTCGTGCTAGTGCGGAACTTCTGCAGGAAATGAAGGTAACGGTGAGGAAACAATACGATGGTGTACGTTCCAGCGTGGATTCCCAGAATACATGGATTAAGAATAATAAACACATGCACACGTAATTCCAACATTCAGCTTAGAACTATAGGGATTTCACGAGCACTGTCGTATCCATAACCTTGACACTAGATTTACTTCAAAGCATGAAACCCCTTTTCAGTAAATCCAAACCTAGAAAATCAGAGTGCACTAAGCACACACTATAGAGACAAAGCGCAGCACATGTATGTCATTGCAGCCTTTAGCTAACCCCAATATTGCAGGGCGCGCCAACATGTCTGCAGTCCAATTCTCTGGACAGCCTGCGCTGGAAAATATGCTGACTATCCGAAGCCACCATCATGTACACCAAACTCCTTTCCACAATCACTGAATTGTATGCCAAACTGGTCTTACAAATTACAAGAAACAACTGGGCCTCCTTCAGAAATTTGAAACCTCACCTTCCCTACGTGTCTTCAAATGAAACTTCCGTAGCACGTCCGCCTCTGCAATTCTCACAGCACATCCAAACTTCACATGCAGCGAGTCTCCACCAACAACCAACAACGCCCTGGCAGCTCGAAGTTCCCCCACTCACTTCATCAATAATCAGCGCACTCTCCTCTCCATTGTCCGAATTGCACCTAACCCTACAAGATCACAAACGAGCGCCACACATCCGAGCAAAAGAAAGCCAAGCAAAGCGGACTTGGCATTATGGCGAAGTATGGCGATTGCGGTGCTGGTTGAGTTGGCGCTGCTGCATTTTCCCATGAGGCCAACAAACAACTCCCCCCCCCCTCCTTTTTTTATAAATTTATTTTATAGATCTGATTAATGTACCAACCTCCAATCACCAGTGGTGTTTATGCTATTACTTTGGTTTTTGGACACAAAAGTATATATATTTTCAATTCATGAAGTTGTTGTAATACTAAAAGTCAAAATACAACCATCCCATGTTAAACTTGGTTTGGTATGAAGTGATTGCATATATGTATATGTAATTTTGCATTTATATTTAAACTCAAATTATTCAAAACTTTTCAAGATGCACTTTTGTTGAAGTTATCATAAATAACAATTAACTTATTCTTTTTAGCATCTTGTCTTTTAAATCTATATATAGATCATTATTTTTCTTCAAAATCATATTTTCCAAGTAAAGATATGCCACATCAATTATTTATGTTTAATATGATTTCTGGTGTCATAAGAACTATTTAAATTTCTAATACTGCTGATAATAGTCAATCAATATATGTAAATAAATTACAGTTTTGGATTAATTATTTCTTCATATCCTTGAAATTTTAAAACCAAGATTTAAAATATTTTTGGTTCAAAAACTAAATAATATAACAACTCTTAGTAATTGCATTTGTTGATATCATATATTTTACACTGAAAAATTGTGCACTGTTTTTACAAAATGCTATCAATTCAGTTAATTTTAAAGTTTATCATTACTTCATTAAGTACTTGACATTTTTGGGGGATTGTAAAATTATTTGAAATTTTCATTAAAATTGCATTTAAATAATTTTTTATATTATTAATAATTAATAAATATTAAAATGATTCATACATAATTAGGATTATTTAGTATTTAATTTTTATTTGTAAAATAATAAATTACTAATTTAAAACATTTTCTAATTTATTTTTAATAAAAAGATAACTCATTCAAAATATGTATATTTTTGTTATAATATAAATTCACAAGTTCATAAATTATCTTGAATAAAAGAATTATTCAAGACAATAAATTATATTTTTTGAATTTACGTCATCAATTTTAGAGAATATTGTTAAAAAAATATTATGTATACTTAAATTCATACCATGTTGTTTTTCATAGTAGCTGAAAATACTATTTTTTGATATTGTATAATCCTATAATATTCAGAGTGTATTAGATATTGCCAAAACATAGACTTAATATTATGTAGTTGGCTCTATATTAAATCATTATGGTTTTATGGATTATAATTAATTTTGCATAATTTTGATTAAAATATCATATTGTAATACAACTATTAGATGAAAGAATGGATAAAGACCAAAACATATAAAAAGACTTAATTAAATAGTTCATAGATTTTTTTTTTTAAATTATAGAAAATACATTATAGACAGTTAAAAGTTCAATATTTTTGAATACTCTATTTATTAATATATATATATATATATATATATATATTTTTCTAAAGCCATAAATAGAGTATAATAATTTATAATATATCTAAAATAAATATATTTATTTTTAACTTAAATTTAAGAATATTATTTTTTAAGAATTATGCAATATTGAATTATGTATTTTTTAACTTAGAAATTCATTGTACATCTACTTGTAGAAGAAATTTATTTGAGTTCTAAAATTCTTCTTATAATCTATAGTAAGGTATTTAGAAATACCTATCTTGACAATCTTGATTATCTTAAAAATCCTCAATTCAATCAATCAAAAATCCTATCAACTCTAAATTTTAAATCCAAGCAATTCTAGTCCACTTTCAAAAACCTCTTGAGTATATTCTAATAAAATTTAAACAAGCACCAATTAAATTCCAAGAAATCCTAAGTAGATTCTAAAAATTCTAAATAAATATCATTAAATTCTAAAAAGTTCCAAAAGAAATCTCAAACAAAGCTTGAAAAAATTCTAAATAAATTCCTATTAAATCTTAAACAAACTCTTAACAAATCCTAAAGATTATGTTAATAAATATACTAGTTATAAAAAAAAGCTTATAAAGTTTGAATAAGATTTAATTTAAAACAATAACTAAAACAACTACTAGAATATTAAGTAACCTCCTTTGTTAATTTCAATATTAAATTATCAATAACAAGATCATATTGTATATTTTTCCTCAAACTTAGTATCAACTTGGTACTTTAAGTCATTTACTTTTATATCAATTTGTAGTTCAATCTATCTTATAGATCTTTACAAAAGGTTGATTTTTTCAATGACCTTCAAATTACTAATTATCATTACCATGTTGCATTTAAATTTGAATAATCTTTAAACCAATAAAAAAATTAAGCAAAAATCTAAGACACATGCTTGATATAGATGCATCCACCAATCTAGAAAATATAGACTACATGTTGCATATAAACTTTAAGATATTTGTAAAATTATAAATCTTAAGTTTTTAATTTAAACATTCTTGTAAAAAAATAATCTTAACTATAATTAGATCTTATAAAGTTATTTCAAATCCATCATTTATATATATAATATCTTTAGAACCTTTCTAAAATAATCTCTTAAATTCTACTTTTTAATCTATCAAAGAACTTTCACTTTGCTCCAAGTATCTATTATTATGTCTTGAAATTTGAATTTAACCTTGTATTACAAATAGTCCTTCTTGATTATCATCCTAATATTTTTTATGTTAATTTGTGTAAACAAATAATCTTAACTTTAATCTAAACGTATTTAGAATGATTTGATATGTATTCTACCAAGTATTGCTCAATTTATGGTCTTACAAAATATACAAAAGGAATTTTTTGTAAAAATAGTAATAATAAGATTAAGATATTTTACTATTTCTAATCTATTATCTATAATTTTTAAAGAAATTTCCTACTAATATTTTAATTAAGCTCTTATATATATATATATATATATATATATATCTATACATATCTATATATTGATTTTTATCTATAATTTACCTTATAGTCATATTATAACACAATATTGATGAAGATCATTTATGGCACAATCAAAATCAGTCCTTAGATACAAAATTGAACATCTACAATAAATAAAAGATTTTTAAAGAGATTGGAGTATGAGATTTAAGACTGGATATTGAAAGCTATTTGAAGATGTAAAGTTTATAGGATTTTGATATAGAAAGATTCTTTGATGGTAAAAATAAATAAATAAATAAATAAAGATTTTTAACATTATAAATTTAAAGGCAAAAAAGTTTTGTGTGTTTTAGATAGGGTTTTTAAAATCTATGATTGATTTATAATTAAAGCTCTGTAATTACATCCAAGATATACAAACAAATAATTTTTTCTTACTTTTGGTATGATTTTAAAAACTTATTTGCAAGATACTAGTTTGCATATATAACGAGGTGCTAGATAAAGATAATTTGAGATAACTTATTTATTCTTAGATATGTGAATATTAAAATATTAATTGAAGCATGTTTTTGAGATATTGATAGAGAACACAACAATAATGCTGTGTATAAAGTTTTAAAAATTTCTAAAAGCTAAATTTAAAAATATTGCTAATAGAATTTTTTGTTTTAAATCTCATTTAAAAATTCCAGTATCAAAAAATAAATTGCATCCTCTCCTAATTTATAAATTGGATCTTTGTCAAATATTATGAATTTATCTAAAATTAATGTGTTCATTAGCATGATTTTTTTGAAAAATATTTAATTATAGAAATAAATAATTAAAATCTATTATAATTGCTACTTGAAATTTAGGATTATTTTAAAATTTTAAAAAAATTAAATAAAATTTAAACTTCATGTTATTTTTTAATACCTTCAAAATTTTATTGCTACAAAATCCTAACTTTGATTAACTTTGTTTATATAATTTATAAGTCATAATTCTAAAAATTCTACATATTTAAAATGACCTTATTATAGATACTTATTATAATGCCTTTAAGTCAAAATTTTAATCTTATTTCATGAAAAATCATTACTTTAATAAAAGATCTTATCATTTTTATGATAATTTTTTAAAATTTATTATTAGTTTAATTTTAGATTTCATTAATTATTTTATTCATTCTATTTGGATTTAATATATTTATATTTTTGCCAATATAATAGATGCTTTGTTAAAAGACATAGTATATTTTTAATGAGCATCTACAATAAAGAAAACTAAGCTCGTGCACATAGAAGTCATAGATAGTTGTTTTTTGTCTTTAAGAAATATTATCAATAAAACTAATCATATAAATGTAGTAAAATAATTATAATAGTTTTATAATATTTAATATAATTATAAATTTTATTTAATCTAATTATTTTAGGTTTATTGCAATAAGAAAAGTATAATTTTTTAATAAATTATATTTCTTGTAATCTCAATTTTTTCATATTATAAATAAGAATTTTGTTAACCAAGTAAAAAGTCATAATTCTAATACAACTAAATTCATATTTGTAGAAGCAAAAGCTTTCATGCATGCTGCAAAAGAAAAATTATATATATATATTTTTTATTTATGCCACATTCATTTCTAAGAGTAGAAAAATTTCTAACAACATTTGTATCAAATATCAAGATTATCAAGATATTTTTGAAAAAAAAATATAAATTTATTTCTTAAATACAAACTTCTTGATTGCTCAATTGATCTTCAAGAAGGAGTTCAATTCCCATTTAGACCAATCTACAGCTTATTACAAAATGAGTTGGCTTCACTTAAGGAATATATTAATGACAATTTATTCTAGAACTTTAAATACCATTTAAAATCTTAAATAGGAGTTCTTATCTTATTTGTGAAAAAAAGAGATTAATTAGTGCAGATCTATGTAGATTAATAAAGATTCAATAAGATTATCATTAAGTATAAGTGCCTTCTATCTTTGATATGAATATTTTTTAATTAATTAAAATATATAAATATCTATTAAAAATAGATCTATAATGAATATATGATTTTATATATATATATATAAGACTACATTTTAAATTTGATGTTGGTTTTTAAATATAATATTATGTCTTTTGGACTTACAAATACACTAGCTACTTTTCAACATGTAATGAATGATGTTTTTTGAAAGTAATTACATAATTTTGATATTTATTATTTATATAAATTTTTAATCTGTTCTAAGAATACAAAAGATTATATACTTTATATTTATTATACATTACAAATACTTAGAGATGTAAGATTATATGCCAAAATAGAAAATAAAAAATTTAATACAATTTAAGTTGATTTTTTTAGAATATATTATTCAAATGATAGTCTTATAATAGATCCTAAAAATTTCAAATTATTATAGATTGAAAGATTTCAAAAATAATAAAAGATATATAATTTTTTTTTAAATTTAAAAATTTTAAAAAAATCTTTATCTAAAATAATTCTTAAGTTGTAGCTTTATTTACATCTTTGAATCATGTAGACGAAATTGAATTGAATAAAGAAACTAGAATAACATTTCAAGCTTTAAAGATAATTTTTACTACAATACTTGTCTTATACTATGTTGACTTTTTTTAGGTATTTTTTTTATAAAAATGGTTCCATCAAATTGTCACAGACATACATACATACTTTAATATTTATTTATATGATTAAATAGAAGTAGATAAAAGTAGATTTATTTCATAACATTTTTTAGAGAAGCTTCTTATAAGCTTTATAAAAGTTACTTTGATTTTATATATGTTTGTAGTTGATTGATAGGATAGAAACTTCGTCAACTAATTAACCATGTATTGATAGCTTGCAAAACAAGTTAACTATATGATGTACATATAAAAAACTTACCTTACAAGTTAAGATATGTGTCTTGCAAAGTCAACATGATTTTAAGGTCCTATAGGACATCACCATGTAGCTCCTCATTAAAAATATATATAGAGGTAAGAGTGAAGCCTACTTCACTCTTGTCAATGCCATTCTAATTATTAGTCTTATTTCAAGACTTTTTAGTCTTCTTTTCTTTGACAATAGCCATTCTAATTTAATACTATATTACCTTCAAGTAATTTTCTATTCTTTTTGAATAACACAAGAGTATATTGAGGTTTCATTTTTTAAGATTCATATCCTTGATAGTTTGACATGAGTCTTAATCTATTTTATTTTTTATTTTTAGAAGTGAGTGAATCACTCCACTTCTATTGTTGTGTTTTAAAGATTACAAATTATCCACCCTTAAATAAATAATCTTATTTTTTAACACTAATTTTTTCTTTAAAGAAAGTAGATTACTACTTTTTGTAGAAATTTTCATTTGATATAGAGGTTTTAGATTATTTTCCTCTAATTTGACTTTTTGAATTTATTTTAGTTATCTATGAAAAGAAAGATTATAGATGCTATTTTCAATAGAAGTAAGAATAGATTTGCAACTATTGTACATCTTTACAAGCTTATCAATACACTAAGAATTAAAATATCATATATTTCTAACATGAGTCATAGAGGTACTATTTCCATACATCTAAAAGAAGTTCAAAGTGTATATCAAGAAATTATGGACTTGAAAGAAGCACGTAGATTAACCTTACAACCAAATCCAGAAAGTTTTGCTTGTAGAAGTATGATGGAGATAAGATTTAGTATGCTCGAGAAGTTTGATGGAAGAAGATTAAAATTTAAAGGATTTTTGCAATAAACCAAGCTCTATCTAAGGTTGCATCTCTTCTAATATCTTGATAGCTTTACTCAAGTTGAATTTATAAGTGTACTTCTATTGAATTTTTTTTTTTTTTTTAATTTATACATTGGATAGAAAAGATTCACAACTTCTATATGATTTGAATTCATTCTTAAAAGTATTTATGGCTACATTTAAAAAAGTGATTAAAAACAAGTAGTAAAGACCAAGTTCTTATCTATATGACAAGGTGCATAACCAACTACTATATATGCTATTGAATTCCAAAACCTTGCTTAAAACCTAGATTGGAATGATTAAATATTTATCAATCAATTTTAATATAGGTTAAATGATTACGTCAAAGATTTGTTATTGACAATGCCAAAAGCAAAATCTTTGGAATGATTTATTAATCAAATCATTGCATGTAACAATTGATTATTTGAAAGGCATTAAGAATAAAGACTTGGTTAGAGAGGAGTAAGTCAAATAATGATGATAGCTCTCAATTTTTCCAAAACATATTCATCAAAGCCAAAATCAATATAAAGTGATATAGTGTATTTTAAATCTCTCATAGAGTAAGAAAGACTTGACATCATTAAGAAGATTTGTCTTTATATTATAGAAAAGCTAAGTATACTGCTCAACATTGTCCAAAGAAGCAATGCCATCACAAAATGAGAAACACGATTGCCAAAGAAGACAATGTGTTGAAAAACAAGTTTCTTTAAATACAATTGGAATCAATTGGCTGGAATTATGTACACATTAATTAAAGGTCTTATTCTCTCTTTAGATTCTTCATCTTGCTTTATACTATATATATATTTAAGACCTAAACATCATATAGACTTTACATTATTAGATTCAAGAGCCTTAGCCTCTTTTATAGACAAAGGCTTTGTCTAAAAATAAGAAATATTTTTAATCAAGAAAACTAAACAAATATATGTAGAAGTCATATATGATTGTTTGTTACCTATTGAAGATTTTATCTATGAGATTATTCTTTTAGATGTCATAATTGCAGATCATAATAGCATAATAATATTTAATATAATAAGATCTTTTTCCAATACAATTATTTTAGGATTATTGTGCTTAAAAAAATATAATCTTAAAAAGAGTTAGATTTTTTGTAACCTTAAGTTTTTTTAGTAGTTTAATCTAAAATTCCATTAATCAAGTAAAAATACATAAATCTTTTATATCCAAATTCTTTCTAATAAGAGGAAAAGCTTTCATGCATACCGCAAAAGAAGGATCAACTTTTCTTATGTATGCCACATCCATTTTTAATGGTGAAAAGATTTCAAGTGGTATTCCTAGCCAATATTGAGATTTCTAGGATATTTTTTAAAAGAAAAATATAAATATTCTTCCAGGCCATTGATCTTATGATTAGTCAATTGATCCACAAGAAAGAGCTCAACCACCATTTGGACCAATCTACAACTTATTAGAGAATGAGTTGGTTGCACTAAAAGAGTATATTGATGAAAACTTGGCTAAAAACTTTATATGCTATTCAAAATCTCTAATAGGAGCTCTTATCTTATTTAAAAAGAAAAAAGATGGATCTACAAATGTATATAGACTATCAAAGACTTAACAAGATTACTATAAAAAATAAGTATCTTCTATTTTTATTTTTAAGAATTTTTGATCAATTGAATTAATTATAGATCTATATAAAAATAGATTTATAAAATACTTATAATTTAGTATGCATTAAAAAAAGAGATGAAAAAAAATTACATTTTGAATTAAGTATGAACATTTTGAATATAATGTTATGCTTTTTAGACTCAAGAATGGACCAACTGCTTTTTAACATCTAATAAATAAGTTTTTAAAAAATTTCTTGACACTTTTATTATCTATTATTTGGACAACATCTTAATTTACTCTAAGAATATAAAAAAATATGAAATTCATGTTTTTCGTGTACTACAAAAACTTAAAGATGCAATATTATATGTTAAGTTAAAAAAGTAAGTATTCCACACTACTTAAGTTAACTTCTTAAGATACATCATTTCCAACAAAAGAATAATGATAGATCCAAAGAAAGACTAGACTATTATAGATAAGAAGATTTCAAAAATAGTAAAAGATGTATATACTTTTTAAACTTTGTCAATTACTATTGAATCTTCATCAAGAATGGTTTTCAAATTATAGTTCTACTTAGATATTTGACTTATAAAGACAAGCTTGAAAGGAGTAAAGAAGCCAAAGCATACTTTAAATAAAGAATTTACTTTTGTACCAATCTTATATTGTATTGACTTTTTTAAGATATTTTTCATGAAAATAGATACATCAAACTTTACCTTTGATGTAGTATTATCACAAATGGAAATAGATCACTAATTCTATCTAGTAGCTTTTTATTCTAGATAATTTTTAATAGCCAAGATTAAGTATGAGATCCATAACAAAGTTCTTCTTATAATTATAGATTTATTTTAAGATTATCATCATTATTTAGAAGATGCCTTATATCCACTCATCACATGTATAAATCATAAGAATCTCAAGTACTTCATGTTGGCATGGATTTTGAATCATTATTAAGCTCATTGGAGCATATATTTATCAAAATTTGATTTCAAAATAACTTATTGACTTGAAAAACAACAAGATTTATTGAACATTCTTTTTAAACGTTCTTATTTCATACCAAAAGAAAGAAATGTAGCTTTTGATCAATAAAAAAATAATTTTTTAAAAATCAAATTATTTTCACCTTCAAGCAATAAAATCAACATTAATTATTGATTCTATCTTTGTAAGAAAAATTAAATCAAGCATGTCATTTGATCTTTTTGTTTATAATATCGAGAATATCTCTTATAAGACTCATGATACTTCCAAGTTTGAGTTTAAAAATAACCTATTATATTTTGAAGGATGATTATACATTCTCGAAGGCAATACATAATTATATAATTTTCAAGCTTGTTATGATTTTTTAGTAGTTGGATACTTTGGATACAACAAGATTTTGGAACTAATATCTAAAGATTTCTGGTGGCCTCAAATATAGAAGGCAGTTAAAAACTTTGTACAATCATGTGATATTTGTTCAAGCTCTAAAATTCCTTACCATTGATTTTATGGACTTTTCTAGCCATTACTTATTTCAGAATAACCATGGTCTTTTGTTTCTATAGATTTTATTATGAATTCTTTAGTCTTAAGTTTGTATGATTTTATATTTGTTATAATAGATCATTTTATCAAGATGGTACATTTTATACTATGTACAAAATTTATCACAAGTGAAGAAATAACTAAACTTTTCTTTAATAACATCTATCACTATCATAGATTGTTTAAAGATATTATATGGGATAAAAGGACTCAATTTATATTAGAATTTTAATGAATCTTTTTTAAGATTCTAAAAGTATATATAAAGCTTTCTTCTATATTCTATCTTTAAACTGATGGACAAGCAAAATGGATGAATCAAGTTTTTAAGTAGTGTTTGAGGTATACCATCAATTATCATTAAAATGATTGAATAAGTCTTTCACCATTGGCGGAGTTTGCGTACAATAATTCAGTACATTCTTCTATTTAGCAAATACCTTTCTTTGTTAATTGTGATTATTATCCATGATTTGATACTTTTGACTTTTCAAAAATTAACAATCATAAGCAAAAGATTTGGCAATTCATTCATTAGGCTTATTGTCATGGATATGCACATATAAGCTAGTAATTACCTATATAAATAGGTAGAAGTAAGTAGAAATAAGTAAAAGTAAGTTAATTCTATAATATCTTTTGTACAAACTTCTTAGAAGCTTTATAGATGCTACTTTGACTTTATAGGTGTCTATAATTGACTTTTTGGATTAAAAACATGGTCAATAAGTTGGCTATGTGCCACACATGTTGTTAGCTTAAAAACCAAGCTAACTATATGGCCTATACGTAAAAAAACTTGTCATATAAGTCTAGGCATGTGTCCTACAAAGTCAATACATATTAGAGGTCTTATAGAACATCGCCACATAGCCTCTAATTAGATAGTATATGTAGAGACAAGAGTGAAGTCTTCTTCACTCTTGTCAACTCCTTTCTTATTTTTAGTCTAGTTTCAAGAGTCTTATATTTTCTAGTCTTTGGCAATAGTCATTCCAGTTCTTCCTTGAATATATATACTTTTATTTATTTTGTCACTTTTCTTTTGACACACATTCCATGAGTTTATGTATCTTCTTCTAGCTTGTGTTCTTGACAGATTGAGAAGAGTACACGTATAATATTACAACTTTGTCTTTTTTTGATTAAGAGTGGATTATTCTTTTTTCTTGATAAGACATAAGCATATTAGAAGTTGCGGATTACCATCTTTTAAATTCATATTGTTTCTTGAATTTTTTTTCTCTTAATTCTTGAGTATTGTATTTTGTGAAAATAGACACCTTTCTTTTTATTGTGCTAGTATGGAAAAGCTTGCTAAAATGAAGAATACAATGGCTCAAATGTAAGAGCAAATGAGAGAATTAATGCTTGCAATGCATCAACTTAGTCTACCACTACAAGGAGCAACAAGATTATCAAGCAATGAAGATATAGAGATGGTTGGAGTTGCTTCAACATCTATACCAAGCCATACTAGTGCTCCTACAACAAAACATCATTTAAATTTCAAGAAACCAAAAATTGGATTGCTTGAAAAGTTTGATGGCATAAGATCTAAGTTTTGAGGATTTATCAATCACGTACAACTAGTGATTGAACTAAAACTTCAAAGTTATTCAACTCAAGGATCACAAGTCAAGTTTATTAGAACACTACTTTCAAGGTCTACTTTATCATGGTTTTCATCATTCTTTAAACAACATGATCCAATATTAGATAATTTGGAAGCATTCTTAGCGAAGTTTTGATCTATGTATAGAGAAAATGATGTAATTCATATTGCAACCAACAAGATTCATATCTTGCAACAAGATAATTGATTAGTGATATTATACACTTTATAATTTTGACAATAAGCAATAAACATTAAGTAGGATGATGCAGCATTCATCATCTAATTTTTCTATGGATTATAATATGAAGTAAAGAAATTAATACTCAATTTACTTGACCTTCAAACATTGAGTCAAGCAATTGACTTTGTTGTAAAATAAAATAATTGATTTTTTGAATTTTGATTTAAAAATCACACAAGAGAATCTTAATGTTATTATAATTCAATGAAAACACCAATGACTTCTCAATCTAAACATTTGAAAGTAGAAGACATGCAAATTGATGTAGTATGTTGTCATGATGTAATATAACTATGTAAGGAAATTATAATCAAAATTGAATTTCTAATTAATATCTAATTATCTTACTTCAATTATAATTTGAAGTATCTAAATATAGCTTTTATAAAAACTCCTTAGGTTATTTTCTTATCTTAATAGTTAGTAAGTTCAAAGTTAGTAAGTAATTTTACCTTCTAGATTGTAGAGACTCTTCTACTACCTTTGAAAGACCAAAAATTAATAAAATCAAATTAAAAGAGGTAAATAATTAGTATAGTTGGTACTAGGATTAAGTTGAGAGTAGGATTGGGCTAAAAAATCCTTAGGATAGATTAGATTGATACTCAGGGGTCGGCCGTTTGTGACACAGGGTCGAAATCAGATCTCTGGCCACAAAAATGATGGCCTAGGCAAAATAGGGACTCATTTGAAGATCGAAGGATAGAATTTGAGAGCTAGCTTGAAGTTCTTTTTAGAAGCATAAAATTTTTTTTGAAAGGTTTTTATAGACTTAGCAATTGTTGTTTAAAGTCAAGGTTTATATTGGTGATTTGGATTTTATATAATATATTAAGGCTAGAAATTTTGGCTAGTTTGTGCAATTGGTATAACATCTATAGTTCAAAATTTGAAAATATTTGGATTATTGGGTGTGCTAAGTCTATACAAAATTTTGTAATAATCTAACAGCACAATTTAGAGATATCTGGTTTTTAGTACAAGAAGATTTTGGAAGTTAGTAATTTGAGGTTGGGTAGGGTTTCTATGATATCTAGAGATCACAAGTTGGATCATAGTGAAATTTGGCATAGTCTTGAAAGACTTGAAGATCAAGGTATATACTAATTTTGAGTCAAAGTTAACGATTGGAAAGGAAGAAATTACTACTGGGATTTTTGCTTCACTTTTCAAGTTGGCAGCTGAGTGACATTACTGCAATTTTTGGAGGTTTTGTCACAATTTGTAAGTTGGATTGGACTAAAAATTCTTGAGCACATAGAATACTTACATTGATAGTTGCATGAAAAATTTTAAATCAAGTGGACGGTCGGATTAGATGTTATAGCTTTTTAAAGCTCATTGATTAGAATTGGGACTTACAAGAAAAATCTAAATTGCTTAAATATGAAAGTAACAAGGTAAAGGGGATTTTTATAAGATTATGGCTACTAAGAAGAGTGTTTTAGCACTTTTGAATTGAAATTAAAATTATATTCTTCTTGTATGGATGAAACCTATTAGGATTTTTTGGATACTTGTGAAATACAACCTCATCTTCTACAACTAGGTGCCCGATGCATTTTCAAGCAAGACAACACGTAATATGACAACGTTTTAAATATCTTATTGTATAAGAAAAGACTCATCATCATCAAAAAAGAATAAATTTATATTATAGAGAAGCCAAGCACACAGCTCAATATTATCCAAAAAAATGACGCAACTACAAAATAAAGAGTACTGTTGTCAAAGATGAAAACATGTCAAAAAATGAATTTATCCAGCTATAATAGGGACCATGCTGCTGGAATCTTAAATAATTTCTAATGAAGGTCCTATTCTCTCCTCAAAATCCTCTCTTTGTTTTACAATAGATATGCATTTAAGATCTAATAATCACAAAGTCTCTACTTTAATAGATCTAGGAGTCTCAACTTATTTTTTAGATGAAGAATTTATTAGAAGTCATAATATATATTTAGTATAAAAAACTAAATCCATACATGTATAAGTCATAGATAGTCATTTATTATCTTTTATAGATGTTATTCATAAAATACTTCCTATAGATGTAGTAATAAATGGTCATAATAATCGTGTGATTTTTAATATAAATAGATCTCTCTCTAATCCAATCATTTCAAAATTATTGTGGCTAGAAAAGTATAATCCTATGATAGATTGGATTTCTCATAAACTTAACTTTTCTTCAAAAATTATTAAGAATTTTTTTAATCTAGTAGAAAGTCATGAGTCTAGTATAGCCAAACTTGTACTTATAGGTGCAAAAGATTTTTTGCGTGCTACAAAAGAAAGATCGTCTTTTGTTATCTACGCCACACCTATTTTAAATGATGGAAAGATTTCAAGTGAAATTCCAAGTCAATAATAAGATTTTTAAGATGTTTTTAAGAAAATAAATGCAGATATTGTTTCAGAGCATCATCCATATGATTGCTCAATTAATCTTAAAGAAAGAACTCAGCTGCCATTTGGTCCAATCTATAGTTTATCACAAAATAAGTTGACTGAATTCAAGAAGTATATTAATGAGAACTTGGCCAAGAATTTCATATGCCATTCAAAATCTCTTGCAGGAGCTCCTATCTCATTTGTGAAGAAAAAAGTTGGACCATTGCAAATGTGTGTGGATTATCAGGGACTCAATAAGATTACCATCAAAAATAGATATCCTCTCCCTTTGATATTTAGACTTTTTGATCAATTAAATCAGACAAAGATCTATATAAAAATAGATATATGAAGAGTGTTGTCCTGTTGTAACACGACTATACTGTGAAAATATAAAGAAAGAGGACTTTTATTAATGTTCAGTTACCTCGAATATTGGGAGCAACGACCAACTCCAGTGTAAATACTGAGTGGCCAAGTTTAGTCACCCCGTTACAATCAGCCGGGGCATACTGAAATGCTCCATTCGATTCCAATAACGGGAGTAAGCAGGAAGAGAAAGGACCAATTCACACAATGGGTGAGCCTGGTTCGAAGAGCCAATTGGATCCAATTTCAAGAAACCAATCCGGGTCCTCTTATCCAATATGAGACCTGAATTGATTGGGCAACCCAATGCAGTCTAATTACTGGAAAATCTAGGTCTTACTACGGGCCTCAACCAATCTGACGCAAAGGACCAATTTGATCCAATTTCGGGAACATCCGGGTCATACTACTGGACTCTTAGCCAATATGAGACTTGAATTGGTCGGGCGACTCAATGTGGTCCCGATTATGGGGTTTCGATTCTGTTTCAGGCTGTCCTGTTCTCTTTGCCGTTTCAGGGAACGTTGTTTTCGGTAAAAAGATCTCTTAAAGGTAAAAATGAGGGAGAAAGCTTTAACGGCAAGAGCCAATTTCGGATCCAAGCTCTGACGGTGGGAGCCAATTTCGGTTCCAAGATGAAAGATTGAAAAAATCTAGAAGATAAGGTTAAAGGAGAGAATAAGTTTTTTTAGGGGGGGGGGGGGGGGGGAGTTTCAGATGGGGTTTTTTGGATCGAAGAGCTAGCTTCAAGTTCTTTTCAAGGTCACTAGTTTGGTTTCATTAGGGTTTCTGGGGAGAGAGCTAGCTTCATGCTTCGGGCGGAGAAAGAAGACAGAGAATTGGGTGTTTTTTCTTCATAGGGTTTTGGAAAGACTGAGGCAATCGTTGCTGAAGTCAGTGTTGTAATGGTGAATCGGGATTTTTAATGAAGTGGGTTTGATTATTCTTCACTGTTTTGTGAAATCGAGTTACGTCTGTGATGAAGAGTTAAAAGGATGTCTATAGGATTGAGTATGCGGAGTGAATGAAATTTATTGGATTAATCTAACAAGACAGTCAGTGGATACAAGATCGTGAGTATAAAGCGGTATCGAAGATTAGCAGTTTGGGTTGTTCGGGGTTCTCTGTAACGTCTAGAGACCTACCGGCTGGGGCAAAAAGGACTTCGATAAGCAGTCAAAGGGCATCACATAGATTTATGATGTATTCTTGCAGTTGTTTGTATTCCAACAGTCAAAAATTGATAAACTGCTTGAATATTGGCGAATCTCCATACTACCTTCTACAGCCAGATGTCCTGCGCGTTCTCGAGCAAGAAAGCACGTGATACGACAAAAGTGGTGAATCCGACCTGAAAGCTTGAGGTGGAAGGTATTGGATTTCGGTTGATTTTATCTTTATTTTATGGAAAACGAAAATAAAAATTTTGAAGGATTTTTGGGAGGAGTTTCTGGTGGGGATTCTTCTAAAGGACAAGATATGCACATGGATCCGTCTATTGCTAGTATGTTTCAAGCCTTCTCATTATCAATGCAGCAACAGCAAAGCAATGATCGAAAGGAAGCTTTGGCAACCAAAGCATTGCAAGCAATCATCAATAAAATTGATCAATTTGATGGGAGGAATATTTCAAGGTATTTAAGATGTTAAGTTCGTGAAATGGAATTAAATCGAGTTTCTGAGAAGAAAATGGTTGAATTATTTGGACTTGCCATGATATCGGAGATAAGAGACCACATTACATCGATTACGGATCATTATGGGAATTCATGGGAGTTTTTTTCACATGCATTGAAAGACGAATATTTCTTGGAAGATGCTGATCGCGTTACTAAGAAGCTATTTCTGGAATGGATTGAACGGCCCAATAAGAATTTACAAGCAACAGAGCTACTAAGGAAATTTGAGAGGCAGTACTTTCAATTGTCGAAGGTAGAAAAATTGACATTGGAGCCGAACAAAGTTGATCTATTTCTTCAAGCTGCTGATGGAGAATTACAAGAGAAATTAGAACTCCTTCTTTAAGACAAAGAAGAAGTTGAAGGATTGACAACGAAGTGAAAGAACGTTGAAGATGTGGTAGGGTTGCTTACAAAAAAAGAAAGGAGGAAGGATAGGAGCAATATTCCAAAAACAGTACAAGCAATCAAAGCTCCAGTACGTACAACACCACCAACAATGCCTACAGTTCAACCTTCGACATCCTTATCAAAGAAAGCAGATATGAGGATGGAAGAAATTATACGAGGAATACGAGATCTTCAAATCAAATTGGCAAGACTTGAAGAGAATACTTCTATAAATAATTTGAAGAATGTTTCAAAACAAGGATATGTACAAAGATGCATTTGGTGTGATGATGCTTCACACACTAGAAAAGATTGCAATGAATTTAATAATATGATACGACAGGGAATTATTTGCTGGAAAGATGGGAAGATAGCATTGAAAGATAGGAATGATCCTCTTCAAACCAATTTTGGCAAGGAAGGAATGAGAGCATTGGTTCAAGATTACCTAAAAGAGCATGAAACAGCAGCACGAGAAAGTGTAAGTTATGGTGCTAGAGTAGATGATGAAATTGGTGGAAGTACGGAAACTAGTGAGTTTTGGGCTTCTGTCGTTTCTACAATGCAAGAAGGGAAATTACCTCGAGAAGCGTTATTGAGGACTGCAGCTACAATACGAGGTAGAACAGGTTGGGAGGATCCTGTTCAGTCTCTTTCAGTTCATGCATATATTGCTAAGAACCAACATGAAGCTTTGATGGAAGAAAAAAGACGAGGAAATTTTGATGATACTAGAGAAGGAAATTCTTCTAAGAGGTAAACTCGAGGAGACAAGGCTCGGGAGGCAGCTTCACAAGAATTGCCTGTAAAGGATACCTCAGCATCATTGGAAGAAAAAACAAAGGAGACAAAAGATAAAGACAAATCAATTGCTTATAAGCTACTTTATGACATTGAAGCGGCAACAAATTTGAAAGGGGTGTTGAAAGAACGTATATTAAATACTAAGGTGGAATTCACATTGAAAGAAGTCTTGGAAATTACAAAGAAGGAGTTTCATGATGTTATCATTGACAGCATTAAGCGAAAGAGGTAATTAATGGGCAAAACTGGAATGAGTCATGCTATTGATGCAAAAATATATAGAGATGAAGAAGAGGTTGATATAGGTTACAAGCAACCAACAAATGAAAAGAATGGATATAATCAATGAGTACGTTTCGAAGATTCTAGTGACAAAGAAATGGAAACTTTGAGCCATTATACTCGAAAGCATTGGGCAAGGGCAACTACTGAGGTATTGGTGAAAGTAGGAGATATAAAAGAACCAATAGTTACTTTAGTCGACCATGGTTCTGAATTAAATCTCATGTCTAAAGATCTTTATAAGAAGCAAAAATGGCCAATTGATATGGAACATGGATGGACAACTCGAGCAGCTAATAACACACGAGGCGAATTATATGGAGCTTGTCCAGATGTCAAAATTCGGATTGGGGATGTTGCGACGGAGCAACATTTCTTTGTTCAAGATACAACGTCTTATCTGTTGATTTTAGGACAACCTTATATTACGACAACACGGATAGAAACAAAAGTACTTGACGATGGTTCTGCTTATACAAGGGTACGTAGCGAGGATGGGAGGAAAGCTGTACAATTTCTAACAGTACCTCCTAACCATGAACGGAATCGAGATAGGTTGAGGGAGAAACCATTGCCAAAGATTGTTGAAGGATTTAAGGATTTTGGGGAGGTACCACTATAAAGCGAGATTGTGGAGGTACAAAAGAGGAGGTACTCTCGCGAGATGAAGGTGCCTTTGATGCGAGTTTTATTGGTATATTGGAGAATGGAAATATTATGTATAAGAAAGTTGATGATTTTAAAAGAAAAGAAAGAAAAAGATTATATGATATTGAAGGACAATTATGCAAGTTAGGTACATTGCAAGATGATGAGAGGATTTTAGGTGTTTATGAAGAAAATGGACTGGAAGATTCATTGGAATTGATTACATCTATTGGATTAGGGGATAATGATAAGATTGTTGAGATTCATTCGAGAGAGGTTTATATCATGCTTGAATCTTTTCAAGCACCAGAAGTCACAGTAGAGACGAGATATAAAACGGCAGATAAGAAGGTAAAGCCTGTTGCCGGACCATTACCAAAGGATTCTAAAGAACAAATGGGAGAAGCATCAAAAGAAGCAAGTTTAAGAGATCCAATGAGTATTGGACATCAGTTTACTGAAGAGACTTTTGAAGAATTAAAGATTGGTTCTGATGGTTCTTTATTGCCGGAGGAAATTACTTGCTTCAAAAAGATGTTGGCTAAACAAGGTAGATCGTTTGCCTTCGAATCTCATGAAATTGGGTGTGTGGATCCAAATATTATAACACCTATGGTTATCTTCACTGTACCGCATGTACGTTGGAATCTAAGACCAATTCCAGTACCGAGGGCACATTTACCTAAATTGGTGGAACTATTGAAAGAAAAGATAAAGATGAAAATATTAGAACCTTCATTTGCGCCGTATTCTAGTCGATGGTTTACGGTACCTAAGAAGAATGGGTCACTACGGTTTATTCAAAATATGCAGCCAGTGAATGCTGTAACTGTCAGGAATGCAGGAATTGGACCTATTGTGGATGAATTTACTGAGGCGTTTGCTGGAAGGGCGATCTATTCAATGGGTGATTTGTATTCAGGTTATGATCAATTTCAACTTGCCGAAGGAAGTAGAGATATGACAACGATGAGGACACCGCTTGGATTGGTTAGAATGTGCACTCTTCTTCAAGGCACGACCAACTCAGTTGTGCATATGATGAATGGGATAAATAAGGTATTGAGAGATTTTATTCCGGAAAAGACTATGCCTTTTTTGGATGATGTTCCTATAAAAGGGTGCAGAGAAGGAGACAAGAATGAAACTTTAGATACGAGGGGGTGTCGCAAATATGTTGTTGATCATATACAAGATTGTGAAAAGATTTTAATTTGGCTTGGAGAAGTTCATCTTACATTATCGGGTATGAAGTCCGTATTTGGAGTACGAGAGGTTGTAATTGTTGGACATTTATGTGGATCTTACGGAAGAAAACCAGATCCGACTAAAGTTGATGCAATTGGAAGGATGAAAGAAGATTGTGATTCTTTAACAGAGGTTCGCAGGTTTTTGGGTGCATGTGTATTTTATTGAATCTGGATCCCTCATTTTGCTCACATAGTGGATCCATTATATGAACTGTTACGTAAGGATTACGGATTTAAATGGGAAGAAAGGCATATTCAGGCAATGCAAAGATTAAAGAAATTATTGATGTCACCTCCAATATTGAGGAAGGTTGATTATAAGTACAATAGACCAGTGATTCTTACTGTGGACGCTAGTCCAATTGCCATTGGATGGGCTGTGGGTCAAGATGATTCAAATGGAAATAGATTTGCAGTTCGATTTGGAGCTTAAATTTTAAGTATTCATCAGCGTGCATATTTGCAAGTCAAAAGAGAACTTTGGGGAGTCGTTTCGGCTATGAAAGCTGAAAAGGACTATTTAATTGGGGCAGTAGTAGTAATTGAAACAGATTGCTTGCCATTGCTTGGAATGATTATTAACTGTTCAACGCCAGATATTGCAATGTTGAGATGGATTGCTTATATTAAGTCACTAAATCCAAAATTTAAGCATATTACTGGGAAAGATAATTTAGTAGCAGACATGCTATCTTGAGCAAGATACGAGAGGGAGGACGAAATGGTTGAAGACATTGATGATGTCAGATTGAAATTCTATTCAATATCAAATCCCAACAGAGAAGACAAGCTATTTCTTGAAGAATCTTATGAAGGAGAATTATTGGATATTGGTCATTACTTGAATACCTTGACTAAGCAGGAGAATTGGTCTACAGAAAAATTCAAACAAATAAGAAAAAAATCATATGGATTTTTGCTTCGAGATGGATTCTTATGGAAGAGACCGAAGAAAGGAATTGGGATGCCACGACGAGTGATAGGCAAAAGGGAAGAAAAACTAAAATTATTAAAGGAGTTTCATGATAGTTTATGGACAAGGCATAGAGGAATCTGGGCTACTTTTGCTAAACTCAAGGAACAATATTGGTAGAAAAATATGTATCGAGATGTGCTCTCATTTGTAGAGTCATGTGAAATCTGTCAATCGTATTCTAATATCCGACATCGAGATGGTCTTCATCCTACGTATCCTCTGGCTATTCATTTTAAATGGGTTGTTGATTTGGTTATTATGTCGGTTGGGTTAGGGCAGATGAGATATTTGGTTTTAGCTCGTGAAGATTTATCAAATCAAGTAGAAGGAAGAGCATTGAGGACAAAATCTACAGAGGAGATTTGTAGGTTTTTGCTTGAAGATGTCATTTGCCGCTACGGATGCGTAGAAAAAATCACTGCAGATCGTGGAGAATTAAATGCATAAGAAGCTCGTAAGTTCTTTGAAAGATATGGAGTTAAACTATCACTGACTACTGCTTATAATTCGGAAGGGAATGCAAAAAGCGAACGCGGTCACCCACCGATTGTGAAAGCATTAATTAAGCTTGTAATGGGAAAGTTAAAGAGTGGCCACGGCTTTTGTCATTTGCATTATAGGCTGATCGAACAACACATAGTTCGGTGATAGGATATATGCCAGTAGAACTTATGACAGGTCAAAAATCAATTATGCCGATTGAAGAAAAGGTACTTACTTGGAGTATGCTACCATGGAAAGATGGATTGACAAGAGAAGAACTTCTGGCTATTAGGATTCGACAATTGGAGCAAAGAACGGAAGATATCCAGATAGCATTGAGAAGGTTAAAAAGAGTAAGGTTATAAAACAAGGCGCGATTCGATAAGCAACATTGATTGAGACCAAAAGCAATCGAGGAAGGTGACTGGGTACTTGTTTATGACAATAGCCTCGATAATCAACATAGTACTTTGCAAAAATTTTCAAAATGTTGGTTTGAACCATATGTAGTAACAACTGTCCATGATAATGCGACTTACTCATTACGGGAGTTAGATGGTACAAAATTGAAAATACCAATTGTAGGGAAGCGAGTAAAAATATTTAAACGAAGACATGCGGAGATGAATATGGAAGATCTTAATGAAGGTATAAAGATTTTGCAGCAAAAAGATGAAAGTGATTTGGATAATGAAGGTGATGAAGACGAACTGGACAAAGACGTAGAGGATATATTCTGAATCAAACAGCAATTGGGTAAATTGGTGCATACCGGAGGATGCACAGGTTCAAAGGAGGTTGATGTCGTGTTGTAACACGAGTATACTGTGAAAATATAAAGAAAGAGGACTTTTATTAATGTTCAGTTACCTCGAATATTGGGAGCAACGACCAACTCCAGTGTAAATACTAAGTGGCCAGGTTCAGTCACCCCGTTACAATCAACTGGGGCATACTGAAATGCTCCGTTCGATTCCAATAACGGGAGTCAGCAGGAAGGAAAAGGACCAATTCACACAATGGGTGAGCCTGGTTCGAAGAGCCAATTGGATCCAATTTCAAGAATCCAATCCGGGTCCTCTTATCCAATATGAAACCTGAATTGATTGGGCAACCCAATGCAGTCTAATTACTGGAAAATCTAGGTCTTACTACGGGCCTCAGCCAATCTGACGCAAAGGACCAATTTGATCCAATTTCGGGAACATCCGGATCATACTACTGGACTCTTAGCCAATATGAGACTTGAATTGGTCGGGCAACTCAATGTGGTCTCGATTATGGGGTTTCGATTCTGTTTCAGGCTGTCCTGTTCTCTTTGCCGTTTCAGGGAACGTTGTTTTCGGTAAAAAGATCTCTTAAAGATAAAAATGGGGGAAAAAGCTTTAACGGCAAGAGCCAATTTTGGATCCAAGCTCTGACGGTGGGAGCCAATTCCGGTTCCAAGACGGAAGATTGAAAAAATTCAGAAGATAAGGTTAGGGGAGAGAATAAGTTTTTTTTTGGGGGGGGGGGGGGGGAGGGGTTTCAGATGGGGTTTTTTGGATCGAAGAGCTAGCTTCAAGTTCTTTTCAAGGTCACTAGTTTGATTTCATTAGGATTTCTGGGAGGAGAGCTAGCTTCATGCTTCGGGCGGAGAAAGAAGACAGAGAATTGGGTTTTTTTTCTTCATAGGGTTTTGGAAAGACTGAGGCAATCGTTGCTGAAGTCAGTGTTGTAATGGTGAATCGGGATTTTTAATGAAGTGGGTTTGATTATTCTTCACTGTTTTGTGAAATCGAGTTACATCTGTGATGAAGAGTTAAAAGGGTGTCTATAGGATTGAGTATGCGGAGTGAATGAAATTTATTGGGTTAATCTAATAAGATAGTCAGTGGATACAAGATCGTGAGTATAAAGCGGTATCGAAGATTAGCAGTTTGGATTGTTCGGGGTTCTCTGTAACATCTAGAGACCTACCGGCTGGGGCAAAAAGGACTTCGACAAGCAGTCAAAGGGCATCACATAGATTTATGATGTATTCTTGCAGTTGTTTGTATTTCAACAGTCAAAAATTGATAAACTGCTTGAATATTGGCGAATCTCCATACTACCTTCTACAACTAGACGCCCGACGCGTTCTCGAGCAGGAAAGTACGTAATACGACAGCGTATAATTTGGTCTGCATTAAAAAAGGAGATGAATCAAAGACTGCATTTCAAACAAGGTATGGCCACTTTGAATATAATGTCATGCCTTTTGGATTCATAAATGCACCAATTGTTTTTCAATATCTTATGAATGATGTTTTTTGTGAGTTTCTAGATGATTTTGTTGTTTTTTATTTAGATGGCATTTTAATCTATTCTAAAAATGCAGAAGAACATGAAGTTCATATTTGTAGTGTGTTACAAAAACTTAAAGATGCAAGATTATAAGGCAAGATGAAAAAGTTTGTATTCCACACTACTCAAGTTGACTTCTTAGGATACATCATTTCAAAGAATGGTCTAATGATGGATCCTAAAAAAGTTCATACAATCATGAACATGAAGATTTCACAAACAGTAAGAGATGTTCAATAGTTTTTGAAATTTGCCAATTACTATCAGATCTTAATCAAGAATTTTTTTCAAGTTGCAGTGCCACTTACATGCTTAACTTGTAAAGAAAAGCTTGAGTAGAATAAAAAAGAAGAAGCATCATTTGAAGCTTTGAAGAAAGCGTTTACTTTTATATTAATCATATATTGTTTCCACTTTTCAAAAGCATTTTTTATAGAGACAGTGCATCTGACTTTGCCTTCGATGTAGTCTTATAATAAATAAGAGTAGATGACAAACTTCATCCAATAGCTTTTTATTTGAGAAAAGTTTTAGCAACCGAGATTAATTATGAGATCTACGACAAGGAATTTCTTGCAATTGTGGATTTCTTTTAAGAATGGCATCATTATTTAGAAGACCATTCAAATTTGGTCACTCCATATGTGGATCACAAGAACCTCGAATATTTCATATGAGTACATGTTTTAAATTATCACTAGGCTCGTTGAAGCATGTTTTTGTTAAAATTTAAGTTCAATATCACTTATCGGCCACGAAAATAATAAGGTTTATTACATGTCATTTCTAGACGTTTGTATCTTATACCAAAAGAAAGAGATGCATCTCTTGTTCAGCAAAGAATGATTCTTTTGAAGCTAGAGCATTTTCATCTTTGAGTAATGAAATCAATATTGATTGTTGATTCAATCCTTGTAAAATAAATCCAATCAAGTATGTTTTCTAATCATCTTATTCACAATATCGAAAATCCTTCTTCTAAGTCTCGAATTACTTCTAAGTTTGATTTAAAAAAAAACCTATTCTACTTTGAAGGTTGATTATATGTTCTAAAAAAAAACATGATTACGTATTCTTCAAGCATGTCTTGACTTTCCAACAAAAGGACATTTTGGATACAACAAGACTTTGGAGCTTATATCTAGAGATTTTTGGTGGCTACAAATGTAGAAGGATGTGAAAGACTTTCTTCAATCATATGACATTTTTTCAAGATTAATAACTCCCCGTTATCGACCTTATGTACTTCTTCAACCATTATCCATTTTAGAACAACCAAGATCTTTTGTTTCTATGGATTTTACCATGGATCTTCCAATTTCAAGTTTTTATGACTCCATATTCGTGATAGTAGATCGTTTTACCAAGATGGTACATTTTATACATGTATAAAATCTATCACAAGTGAAGAAATAGCTAAACTCTTTCTTGACAACATCTATCATTATCATGGATTATCCAAGGATATTATATTGGATAGAAGAACTTAGTTTGTATCAAGATTTTGGTGAATTCTTTTCAAGATTCTAAAAGTGAACATAAAACTATCTTTTACATTCCATCCTCAAACTAATGGACAAAAAAAGTATGTTAATCAAGTTTTGGAAGAGTATTTAAGATAAACCATGAACTACCAACAAGATGATTAGACAACTCTTTTATCATTAATAATTTTTTTTTATAATAACACAGTACATTCTTCTATAAAATACATACTTTTCTTTGTCAATTATGGTTATCATCCACGACTTGATACTTTTGACTTTTCAGAAGCTAATAATCCTACGGCAAGAGATTTCACAAATTATTTGTCAAAGCTACATGCAACAATGAATGCACAATTAAAAGAAGCTCAAGAACGACAAAAGATCAATGTGGATGTCTATCAAAAGAAATAACCACAATTCAACATAGGCAACAATGTATGGTTACTTCATCGTAATATCAAGACTACTTGTCCTTGTCACAAGTTGGACCATCGTAGGCTTGGACCATTTCTTATTTCTGCACAAATCAATCCAATTACATATCATTTACACCTACTAGAGTCAATGAAAATCCATTCAATATTCCACATATCTCTTTTTGAACCACACAAGATAGTAGACATACCAAGAAGAAGACAAGTACCACCTTCTCTTATAGAAGTCGATAACAATAAAGAATTTGAAGTGGAAGAAGTCTTAGATTCAAGGCGGTGCCAAAATAAGTTGAAATATCTTATTTATTAGCATAGATACAATATTAGTGAACACACATAGGAGGTAGCAAAGAATCTTGTAAATGCAACAAAGAAGGTGGAGGCTTTTCATTGATGACATCCATCAAAATCAAGATGAAGACCTTCTTTATAAAAAAAACAAGATCTAGGAAGTTATGAAGGTCTCAACAACAATCAAATAATAGGATGGACTTCTTGCCCTAGTATAGGACACTATTGATGGTTGAAAGGCCCTATCAACTATCTTTGAAGAGAACAAAGATTTGAGTATGTGGCAAATATGATTTGTTATATCATAGATTTTTTCAACATATGATGACCGCTCCTTGTAGATCTCCTTTCTAGAAGGAGGGATAATGTCATGGACATACACATGTAAGCTAGTAATTACATGTATAAATAGATAGAAATAAGTAAAAATAGATAAATGTAAGTTAATTCTATAATATCTTCTATAAAAGCTTCTTAAAAGCTTCATAGATATTGTTTTGACTTTATAGGTGTCTATAATTGATTTTTTGGGTTAAAAACATGGCCAATAAGTTGGCCATGTGCCACACATGTTGTTAGCTTAAAGACCAAGCTAACTATGTGGCTGATACATAGAAAAACTTACCTTGTAAGTCAAGGCATGTGTCCTATAAAGTCAACATATATTGGAGGTCCTATAGAACATTGCCACAAAGCCTCTAGTTAGATAGTATATATAGAAGCAAGAGTAAAGCCTTCTTCACTCTTGTCAACTCCTTTCTTGTTTTTAATCTAGTTTCAAGAGTCTTATGTTTTCTAGTCTTTGGCAATAGCCATTCTAATTCTTCCTTGAATATGCATACTTTCTTTTATTTTTTCACTTTTCTTTTGATATAGATTCCACAAGTTTATGCATCTTCTTCTAGTTTGAGTCATTGATACTTACATATAATAATGAAAGTATAGTTAAAAGAAGCTTAAGAACAACAAAAGATCAATACAAATGCCTATTAAAAAAACAACTATAATTCAATGTGGATGATAAGGTGTGGCTACTTTGTCGCAATATTAAAACTACTTATTTTTGTGATAAGTTGGATTATTATAGGTTTAGACCTTTTCGTATTTGTAAACAAATAAATCTTATTGCTTATTGATTATATCTATTGGACTCTATGAAGATCCATTTCATATTCCATATATCTCTTTTTAAACCATTTAAGACAATAAATATCTCAAGAAAAAGACAAATGCTACTTCCTCTTATAAAAATAGATAATAATTAAGAATTTGAAGTAGAATAAGTCTTAAATTCAAGGTGGCACCAAAATAGATTGAAATTTCTTATTCATTAGTATAGATATGATATTAATAAATATACATGAGAGATAATAAAGAATCTTATAAATGTAGCAAAGCAAGCTGAAACTTTTTATCGAAAACATCCATCAAAATTAAGTTGAAGAATCATAAGATTTATGAAAGATGATGACTACTCCTTATAAAACTTATCCCTAGAAGATGAAGTAATATCATGGACATACATATTTCTTTTAATATTAACCATTATGATTAAGTAGAAGTAGATAAAAATAAATTTATTTCATAATATTCCCTAGAGAAGCATTTTAGAAGCTTCATAGATACTATTTTAACTTTATATGTATTTGTGGTTCATTGGTAGAATAGAAACTTTATCAACAAGTTAATCATATATTAATAGCTTGTGGAACAAGCTAAATATGTGACATACATATAAAAAACTTGCTTTACAAGTTAAGATGTTGTCACGGACATACTCATAATTACAAATATATAGATGTAAGTAAAAGTAAGTAAAAGTAAGTTAATTCTATAGTATTTGATATGGAAGCTTCCTAGAAGCTTCATAGATGCTGCTTTGACTTCATAGGTATCTTTAATTGACTTTTTAGATTAGAAACGTGGTCAACAAGTTGGCCATGTGCCTCACATGTTGTTAGCTTGAAGACCAAGCTAACTATGTGGCCCACACATAGAAAAACTTGCCTTGTAAGTCTAGGCATGTGTCCTACAAAGTCAACACATATTAGAGGTTCTATAGAATGTTGCTACATAGCTCCTAATAAGATAGTATATATAGAGAAAAGAGTAAAGCCTTCTTCACTCCTGTCAACTCCTTTTTTACTTCAATTCTAGTTTCAAGGGTCTCTAGTTTTCTTGTCTTTTGGCAATAGCAATTCCAGTTTCTCTTTCAATATACATACTTGTTTATTTATATTTTGTTACTTTTCTTTGAGTGAAGACTCACTTGTCTGAATTGCTTTTTCATTGAGTTCTTATCCTTGACAGATTGACAAGAGTACACCTATAATATCAGAGCTTTGTCTAATCTTCATTTACAGTGGATTACCTCTTTTTCTTGATAAGATATAAGCATATTAGAGGTTGCGGATTACCCTCTTCTAAACTAATATTATCTTTAGTATTTTTTTTGTTCTCAAGTCCTCTCTTCTATTTGCCTTCAGCGATATTAGATATCTTCTCTTTTTTAAGTGTTATCATGGCAGAACTTGTTGAAATGAAGAGTATAATGGCACAAATGCATGAACAATTGAGGGAGTTAATGCTTGCAATGCATCAACTCAATTTACCACCATAAGGAGCAATAAGATTGGCAAGAAGTGAAGATATAGAAATGGTTGGAGCTGCTTCAACATGTGTACCAAATCACGTCCTTTCTCCTATAGTGGAACGCCCTTCCAATGTTAGAAAACCAAAAATTATCCTACCGAAGAAGTTTGATGGCACTAGATCTAAGTTTCGAGGATTTATCAATCAAGTACAACTTGTGATTGAACTTCAATTCCAAAGATATCCAACTCCATGATCGTAAGTTAGATTCATTGATATACTTCTTTCAGGTTCAGCACTATCGTGGTTTTTATCTTTTCTTGAATGATGAGATCTAATATTGGATAATCTAGAGATTTTTTTGATGGAGTTTTGATCCATGTATGGAGAACATGATGTAATTTGTGTTGCAACCAATAAGATCCGTATTTTACAACAAGACAATCGATCAGTAACGTTGTATACTTCACAATTTTGATAACTTGTAACTAATATGAAGTAGGATGATGCTATACTTATTAGCCAATTTCTCTATAGATTACAATATGAGGTAAAAAAATTAATGCTCAACTTATCTGATCTTCAAATATTGAGTCAAGCAATTGACTTTGTTATGAAGTACGACAATCGTCTTTTTGAATTTCAATCTGAGAACCGTACAAGTGGACCTCAACGTTACTATAATTCAATGGCAATACCAACATCTCTTCAACACATACATTTGAAAGTAGTGGATATGCAAATTGATGCAGTACATTTCAAACCTCTTACTGAGCAAGAAAAGACTCGTCATCGTCAAGAAAGATTATATTTATATTGTGGAGAATCAAAACACACTGCTCAACATTTTTCAAAGAAACGATGCAACCACAAAATGAGGAATATGGCTGTGAAAGAAGACAATATGTCAGAAAATAAGTTTGTCCAGCTATAATAGAGACCGTGCAGTTGGAACCTTACACAACATCTAGTAAAGGTCCTATTCTCTCCTTAGAGCCCTCTCCTTGTTTTACATTAAATGTTATTTTAGGACCTAAATATTACAAAGCTTGTGTCTTATTAGATTCAAGAGCCTCAGCATGTTTCTTAGATGAAGAATTTACCAAAAGACATAGCATATCTTTAATAAAGAAAACTAAAGCTGTTCATGTTGAAGTCATAGATGGTCGTCCATTATCTTCTGGAGATATTACTCACGAAATCCTTCCTATAGAAGTAATAATCAATGGTTATAATAGCTTTGTAGTATTTAATATCATTAGATCTTCGTCTAATCTAATTATTTTAGGTTTATTGTGGTTAGAAAAATACAACCCTTAAATAGATTGGATTTCTCAAACTCTTACTTTCTCTAAAAGTATAACTAACAATGTACTTAATCAAGTAGAGAGTCATAAGTCCAGTTCAATTAAATCCGTGTTTATAGGTACAAAAGCTTTCTTACATGCTGCTATAAAAGAATCACCATATATTATTTATGCCACATGTGTTTCTACTAATAGAAAGACTTCAAGTAGCATTTGAAGCCAATATCAAGAATTTCAAGATGTATTTGAAAAAAAAAATGTGGATACACTCCCAGAACATCGTCCCTATGATTGCTCAATTGACCTTCAAGAAGGAGCACAACCGCTATTTGGACCAATTTACAGTTTATCACAAAATGAGTTGATTGAACTCAAGGAGTATATTGAAAAAAATCTAGCCAAGAATTTTATACGCCATTGTAAATCTCCGGCAGGAGCTCCAATTCTATTTGTGAAGAAAAAAAATGGATCATTATGGATGTGTGTTGATTATCGAGGACTCAATAAGATTACCATCAAGAACAAGCATCCACTACCTTTAATATCTGGACTTCTTGATCAACTAAATCAAGCTAAGATCTATACAAAAATAGATCTCCAGGGAGCATACAATCTAGTATGCATCAAAGAAGGAGATGAATGGAAGACTGCGTTTTGAACTAGGTATGAATATTTTGAATACAACGTCATACCTTTTAAACTTATAAATGCACCAGGAGCTTTTCAACATCTAATGAATGATGTTTTTTGAGAGTTTTTGGACGATTTTGTGGTCTGTTATCTACATGACATCTTGATCTATTCTAAGAATCCAGAAGAACATGAACTTCATTTTGGTCATGTGTTACAAAAATTAAGAGATGCAAGACTCTATGCCAAGATAGAAAAGTGTGTGTTTCACACTACTCAAGTCGATTTCTTAGGTTACATCATTTCAAAGGATAGACTTATGATGGATCCTAACAAAGTTCAAACTATTATAGATTGGAAGATCCCAAAAACGGTAAGAGATGTCCAATGCTTTTTAAAATTTGCCAACTACCATCGAATCTTCATCAAAGACTTTTCTCAAGTTGTAGCTCCACTTACACGTTTGACTTGTAAAGACAAATTCCAATGGAATCAAGAAGCGAAAGTTACTTTTGAATCTTTGAAGACATCATTTGTTTCTGCACCAATCTTGTATCATGTTGATTTTTTCAAAGTATTCTTTATGGAAACAAATGCATCAGACTTTGCTCTGGGTGCGGTTTTGTTACAAATGGGAACAGATGACAAACTTCATCCAGTAGCCTTTCATTCAAGAAAATTCTCAGTAGCAGAAATCAATTATGAGATCCATGACAAAGAACTTCTTGCAATTGTGGATTCTTTTCAAGAATGGTGTGATTATCTAGAAGGCACTTCCAGTCTAGTCATCGCATATACAGATCACAAGAATCCCGAGTATTTTATATCAACACGTGTATTAAATCGTCATCAAGCTTGTTGGAGCATGTCTTTTTCAAGATTCGAGTTCATCATCACTTATTGGCCATGAAAATAATAAGGTTTGTCCAATGTCTTCTCTAAACATTCTTATCTTGCACCAAAAGAAGGAGATGTAGCTTTTGAATAATAAAGAATGATTTTCTTGAAGCCGGAGCAATTTCATCTTCGAGCAATAAAATCAACATTGACTCTTGATTTAACTTTTCTTAAGTAAGTCCAGTTAAGTATGTCTTCAGACCCTCTTGTTCATGATATCAAGAATAATTCTTCTAAATCTCATGATCCCTCTAAATTCGAGTTCAAAAACAACCAACTCTATTTCGAAGGACGCCTATATATTCCAGAAGGAGAAGCACGTTTACATATTCTTCAAGCTCGTCACAACTTCCCAACAGTAGGACATTTTGGATACAATAAGACTTTGGAGCTGATATCTAGGAATTTTTGGTGGCCTCAAATGTGGAAGGTAGTGTAAGATTTTGTATAATCATGTGATGTTTGCTCAAGATCAAAAACTCCTCGTCATCGACTTTTTGGACTTCTTCAGTCATTACCTATTCCAGAACAACAATGGTCTTCTGTTTCTATGGACTTAATCACGGATCTTCTAATCTCAGGTTCTTATGATTCTATACTTGTGATAGTAGATCATTTTACCAAGATGGCACATTTTGTACCATGTAGAAAATCTATCACAAGTGAAGAAATAGCTAAGCTCTTTCTTCATAATATCTATCGCTATCATGGATTACTCAAGGATATTATATCAGATATGAGAATTCAATTTGTATCAAGATTTTGGCAGATTCTTTTCAAGATTCTAAAAGTGGATATAAAACTATCTTCGACATTCCATCTTCAAATTGATGGACAAACGGAGCATATTAATCAAGTTTTGGAGCAATATTTAAGATATACCATCAACTACCAACAAGATGATTGGACAATTCTTTTGCCATTGGCAGAGTTTGCTTACAATAATATAGTACATTCTTCTACATAACAAACATCTTTTTTTACTAATTATGGTTATCATCTATGACTTGATACTTTAGACTTTTCAAAAGTTGATAATCGTGTTGTGAAAGATTTGGCAATTTATTTGTCAAAGCTACATGCAACGATGAAGGCGTAGTTAAAAGAGGCTCAAGAACAACAAAAGGTCAATGCGGATGTCTATCAAAAGGAACAACTACCATTCTACTTGGGTGATAAGGTATGACTACTTTGTTGCAATATCAAGACTACTCGTCTTTGTGACAAGTTTGACTATTGAAGGCTTGGACCATTTTCTATTTCTGCACAAATCAATCCAGTTGCATATTGTTTACATCTACCAAAGTCAATGAAAATCCATCCAGTATTCCATGTGTCTCTTCTTGAACCATACAAGACAATGGACATACCAAGAAGATGACAAGCTCCACCTCCTCCTATAGAAGTGGACAATAATGAAGAGTTTGAAGTAGAAGAAGTCTTAGATTTAAGGCGACTCCAAAATAAATTCGAATATCTTATCCATTGGCGCGGATATGATATAAGTGAATGCACATGGAAGCCAGTAAAGAATCTTATAAATGCACAAAGGCGGTGGAGGCTTTTCATCGACAAAATCCATCAAAATCAAGATGAAAACCTTTTTTAATAAAAGAAACAATATTTAGGCAAGATAACATTCTACTTTCAATCCTTGTTTATAGCTTCTTTGTAGTTGTGATGCTCAGGAGATGGAGAACCAACAACCAATGGATTCGACTTAAGAGCCTTCATTTGTTGACCTGCCGGACAAAACATTACGATTGTCACAACCTTCAAGACGACGCAATCGAGATGAAGATCTTCAAGAACCACATATTCTTCCTCAAATAGATGGCAAGATACAACGCATTTGGTATCACGACTTGAGAAGGGACTCCTGATGTTTGGTGATTTTGCTAGAGATAGGAACAATTCTTGATGGTGTTGCAAATGTTTTATTCGAAGGAAGTTATGAAGGCCTCAACAATGATCAAATAATTGAGTGGTTTTTCCGCCCTGATATAGGACACTACCAATGGTTGAGAGATCCATTCTAATTTAATATTATATCATTTTTGAATGATTTTCTAGTTTTTTTGAGTGACATAAGAATGTATTGAGGTTTTCTTTCTTTGAGATTCATATCCTTCATACAAATTTTTTCTTAGATATTATACTATTACAAATAAAATTAGATAAAAATAATCGTCTTATAGCTTTTTATTTAAAAAAATTTATAATAATTAAATTTAAATACGAAATCTTCTTATAATAGAAATTTATATTTATTTGAATAATTACCTAATATTATAAATAGATAGCAATAAATAAAGATAGATTAATTTGATAATATCTTGTAAAAAAACTTCTAATTAGATAGTTTATATAAAAGCAAGAGTAAAGCCTTCTTTACTCTTATCAATGCCTTTAAGTCCTTAATCTTATTTTAATACTTTATAGTTTTTTTTATTTTTTGCAATAGTCATTTTAATTTTAATGTTGTATTAGTTTTGAGTGAATATCAATTCATTCCAAGTGATACAAGAGTGTATTGAGTTCTTATTTTTTTAAGACTCATGACCTTGATACTACCACAAAAATCTTCTTGCAATTATGGATTATTTTAAGAATAATGCTCTTATCTAGAAGGTATCCATAGTTCATTGATTATTTATACAAATCACAAAAACTTCAAGTATTTAATATCAACAAGTATTTTAGATTATTGCTAAGCTTATTAAAACATGTTATTGCTAAGATTTGTATCCAATAATACTTATTAGCTAAATAAATAAAAAAGTTTGTCAAATATTCTTATTTTCTAGTGCAAGAAAGAAATGAAACTTTTAATTAATAATAATAGATTCTTTTGAAGATAGAAATTTTATTTTGAAGCAATAAAATCAATATTAATACTTTATTTTTATTTCTTAATTAATTTCAACCAAGTATTTTCTTAAATCTTCGTATGCATGATATCAAAAATAATTCTTTTAAATTTCCTGATATTTTAAAATTTTAATTAAAAGACAATCTTCCTTATTTTGAAAGATACTTATATATTTTAAAAGATGAAGCATAATTACATCTTTTTTAATCTCATTATAATTTTTTAGTTGCATAATATTTTAGATATAATAAGACTTTGGAATTAATCTTAAGAGGTTTTTAATGGCTTCAAATAAAAAAACAAAATATAATTTTATAAAATTATGTGATATTTATTTAAGTTAAAAAATTATTTATTATTAAATTTATGAATTTTTTTTAATCACTATCTATATTAGAAGAATTATAATTAACTATTTTTATAGATTTTATTATAGATCTTTCAATCTTAATTTTTTATGATTATATATTTGTGGTAGTAGATTGATTTAGTAAGATGGCACATTTTATACCATGTACAAAAACTATCATAAGTAAAAGAATAACTAAACTCTTTCTTGATAATATTTATTGCTATTGTAGATTATAATAAAATATTATATTAAATACAGGGACTTAATTTGTATCTAATTTTTATAATATTATTTTTTAGAAATAAAAGATAAATGTATATAAATCTTTGGCTTTCTATCTTTAAATTTATAGAAAAAAATAAAATAAAATAGTATTTTAGATGTATCATCAACGACACTCAAGTTGATTGAATAATTCTTTTGTTAATGAAAAAATTTGCTTATAATAACATGGTAAATTCTTTTATTCAATAATCACTTTTTTATGCAAATTATGTTTATTATCTACAACTTGATACTTTTGACTATTCAAAAGTTGATAATCTTATATCAAAAGATTTAGCTAATTATTTATTAAAGCTATATGTATTTAGAAAGGCTTAATTAAAAATCATCGAGGAACAAAAAATAAAATAAAATAAAATAAAATAAAAATATCTATTGCAAGGAATAACTTCAATTTCACATTTACAAAAAATTATAACTACTTTGTTGTAATATCAAGACTATTTACTTTTGTTACAAGTTGGATTATGATAGATTTTGATTAGTTATTAATTATAACATATCAATTTAGTTGTATATTGATTATATCCACTAAATATTATAAAGATTCATTTCATGTTTTATATATCTATTTTTGAGCCATATAAGATAGTAGATATAAGAAAAAAAAGACAAATGCAATCTCATCCTATAGAAGTAAACAATAATGAAAAATTTGATGTTGAAGAAGACTTAGACTCAAATCAGTGCCAAAATAGTTTGAAATGTTTTGTATATTAGTAAGAATATGATATTATTGAATACACATGAAAGCCATCAAAGAGTCTTACAAATAAAAAAAAGAAGATTGATACTTTTCATCCACTACAACCATCAAAATTAAGATGAAGAGTTAAAAAATATTTTGCTATAAAATAAAGCATGTTCAATGAAGATTGCATTCTATCTTTTATCTTTATTTATGATTTTTGTAAATTTATGTCACAAAATAAATGAAGAATCAACAATCATAAAATACAACTCAAAAGATATTATGTATTGATTTACCAAACAACGTAGTAAAATTAACACAATCTTTAAGTTATTATAATAAAAATAAAGATTTTCAAGAAAAAAATATTCTTCTTTGAATAAATGGTTAGATACAATTTATTTGGTATTACAAGCTTAGTAAGAACTCTTAATATTTAGAAATATCATTTGAATTAGAAATTATTTTTGATGGTATTTCAAATATTATAATTTTAAAAAAATAATTTAAGTCCTCAATAATAATAAAAAAATAAGGTGGTCTTCTTACTTTGGTATTACAAACATAAATAGTACTAGTAATTACATAAAAAATAAAAGAATTAAATAAAAATTAATAAAAAAAAATTATATAAAATATTATAGAAAAAACTTCTTAGAAGCCATATAAATACAAATTTGTTTATATATATATTTATAGGTGATTTTTAGGTTTAAAATTATACCAAAAATATTTCTACATCTTATATATATTGACCTCTTATAGTAAAAGCTAGCCATGTGGTATTTCTATTTAATGTTGTTGTATTATGAAAAAATAACTTAAAATTGCTTTAAATATCTCATTATGGAAGGATTTTAACTTATCTTAAAATTTGATTTACTATCTCAAATAATGCGTAAGATGTTTAGAAACACCTTTTGGCAAACTAAAACAACTTTAGTAATCTTCCAATTGTCCTAAGTACATCCTATCAACCTCAAAAAAATCCTAGATATATCTTTTCATATTCTAATTAATTCCAAATAATCTTTAAAAAATATTTAATGAAATTTAATCAATTTTAATCAAATTATATTTAAATCCTAATTAAATTTTAATTACATTCTAATTAAATCTTTAATTCTAAATTCTAACCAAATTCTAATTAAATCCTAATCAAATTCTATAATAGATTAAAATTTCAAAGACTAATGATTTAATCATTGATTTTAATTCAAAATTTTCACATCTTTCAAACTTTTAACTATCAAACTTATTAAATAATCAAACTTATCAAATAGAACATTAATCTCATAATCTGCTTGGATATTGGTCGGCCTCCTTCTCTAACCTTGTTACTAATTTTCTAATGCCAATATCTCTAGATTACATTATTTAAGTACTCTAAAAAAATTCAAAATTGTTAGAAATCAATTTTTTTTTATTAATACATTAAATCATACTTTAATCCAATTTATGAACTATTTCTAATCTTAAAAATCCTTACTGATCCTTCAAACTCTAATTTCTAAGATCACAACCTACTTGAGTTTTGATAACCTTAAAATAATTTTTTGATCAAATTTTAAATTAAAACACATGTTTAATACAACTATAATTACAAATCCACAAATATTTATTTATAGTTCTATTACAAATCTTAAAAAATACTCCAAAGTATTAAAAAAAAAAATTTAAAATTCATTCCAAAACAATCTTAATTTTTCAAATTTATTCCAAATTCATAATAAAACTAAATTATTTAAAATTAATTTCTGAAAGTATTTTTTTTCTTCTTTTCTTTTAAATTTTGTTCTTCAATCAACAAATAAAATTCAAGATTTGCAACAAGGTCATGGCTTTGCATATAAAGGTCTAATTTTGATCCAATTTATATATACAATATAAATATATATTTTCATTTATATATATTTAAATATATATTTTAATTTATATATATTTATTTTAATTTATATTTTACAATATAAATATATATTTTAATTTATATATATTTTGATCCAATTTATTTGAATATCAACATATAGTTTTTTAAGGTAATTTTTTTAAATAATTTTGTTTATTTCTATCTTAAGATATTTATGATAGTAATTTTTTTTCTTCTATCTTATTTTACCTTATTTATGGCTCTATAAAGTAAGTACAAGTATATTTTGTAAGAAGACAATATAAGAATTTATTAGTTTTATTACTATCTTGACTATTATCTATATTGTTAAAGGTAATTTGCTATAATATTTTGAAACTAGATCTTCTACAATGTAGTTTTTTCTTATTTCTTTCACCAATTAGCCATATTATAATACAACATATTGTCTTGCTTGAGAATACATTGAGCACTTGAATTTTAAAGGTAAATTGGCAATTGCAACAAATAAAGAATCAAATAATTTTAACAAAATCTTAAATAAATCTCAATTTAACCTTAATAATCTTAGTTAAATCTTAATCAAATATTGAAGAATTCATAAAGAAATTCTAAAGAATCTATAGAGAAATTTTAAAAAAAATTTAAAATTAATAAAAAAAATCATAAATTATATTAAATAAATATTTTTAAAATAATCCTAAAAAATACTTTAAAAATCCTTAAAAAATTATAAATAAATTCTAATTAAATATTTAAAAACCTTAATTAAATCCTAAAAAAAATTTAGCAATTCCTAAAACATCCAAATCAAATCATAATCAATCTTAAATAATATCTATAATAGAATTTAAATTGCAAAAATTAATGAATAAATTATTAATCTTGCTTTAAACTTTATATTCATTGTAATGTAAAAATTAAAAATAATCATAAGAACTTTGGTAATAATAGAATTTATCTATTGAAAAAAAATATTCCTAGTTTGCTTGAGATACGGCCATTTTCTTTCTTCAATCTTGATATTGATCTTCTAGCAAAAATAAATTCTTATTAAAATATTCATTTACTTTTAAAATTTAAAATAATTTTTTAAAATAAGTTTAATGTTTTTTCAAAAAAATTTAATTCAATCCACAAATTAGATTGCTAAAGATCATAGAGACTCTCATTAATCCTAAAAATAAAAAATTCAAGTTCTTAATCTAATTAAATTTCAATATCTTTCAATATTAATTTTTAATTTATTTTAAATTTATAGATCACATTTAAAACAAGAAAATTTATGACCAAAAAATATAATATCTGTCTATCTTCTAAAATACTTAAAAAAATTTCATATATGTAAATTTTCTTTTATCTTTTAAAATCTAAAATCGTTGAAGATACCTTTAAATTTGAAAAGCTCTCAAAAATTCAAAATTAGTCCAAATCACTTAAAACTAATGCTTTCTTAAGTCATCTTTCAAATATTTCTCTTTAATCAACAAAAGGATCCTAGATTTGCTACAAGAGCAGGATTTTGTGCCTCAAGATCTAATTTTGAACCATGTTCATTAAAAGTCGCCTTTGGATATCAACATTTAATTGTCTTAAGGTAAGTTTTACTAAAAATTATTATTTTCTTTTATCTTAAGATATTTATAATAATAATTTTATTCTTATGTCTTATTGTATCTTACTTTTGGCCCTAAAAAAAGAATAGAAGCTCATTTTAAAAAAACAAAACAAAACAAAACAAAATAAAATAAAAAATAAATATTATTAGTTTTATTATATATTTGATGATTATCTATATTATTAAAATAATTATCTAATATATTTTAAAATAAGATCTTCTATTATGTGATTTTTTTTAATCTATTAGATGTGTTTCAAAATAATAGTACATATATAAAAAACTTACTTTGCAAGTTAGACACATATCAAAGGACCTATAGAATATTGTTATGTAGCTCCTAATTATAATATATATATATATATATTTATATTTATATATATATGCAAGAGTGAGGCCTTTATCACTCTTATCAATTCTTTTCTTGCTTCTATTCTAGTTTCTAAAATCTATGTTTTTTATATTTAGAAATAGATGTTAATTTTTTTTTAAATCTATATGTTTTTTATTTTATTTATGTCATCTTTCTTTAAAATACATTTCACATGTTTAATTACATTCTTAAATTTCTTGTTTTGACACTTTGTATGAAACATTATCAATAGTTGAAAGGATCCTTCAACTACCTATAATAAGAACAATCAAAGTATTTATCAAAGACAATCTATTGAATTTTAGATTTCTTCAATATGTGATCGTCATTGCTTGTGGAACTCATTTCTAGAAGAATTAATAAAATCATGGACATACTCATTAGTTGTAGTAATTATCTAAATAAGAGAAGTCAAAAATAATAATAATAATAATAATAATAATAAATATGTATAATAATTTCTTATAGAATAGCTATTTTGAATCATCATAGATACAAATTTGAATTTAAAAGTATTTGTAAATGTTTTATAGGTTAAAAAATAAGTTAATCAGCCTCCCAAATATCCCAAGGATTTAAGAATTTCAGATTTCCTTCAATCAGTCATTCCATTTTTTGAATGTCAATTTAATTTTTTTTAATTATGATTTTCGGCTTTAGCTTTCCAATAAGGTAAGGATCGCTTGATATGAAATAATGACGAAATTTTTGTAGAATTTGAAGTGCGAGTGTATCGGTTGCCTTAGTAGTTTAGATCATCCATCTTTGAAAAGACATTTCTAAGTGCTTTCTGATTGGATTATTTTGAAATTTTGGAACTAAGTGCATCTTTAAGCTGATCTTTTAATGGCATAAATTACACTGAATTTGAAAATGAATTGATATTTTGGTTAATTTTCAAGTAGAAGAAGGTTGCCCGCTACGGCAGACTTGGTCACTCAACTTTGAAGGAGAATTTCTCGTGGCTTAGATATTGGATTGAATTTAAATATATTAGAATATGGGCGCCTTTATTATACCTATGAAAAAATATAAAAATCATTAAATTTGGAATTAATGACGATTTTTAGAAAATTTTGGAGTAGAAAGGATTTGCTACCCTCAATTTTTGGGCGTCATCAAGGTATCTTCGCTTTTATCTCTCTTTAGTTCTACTTCTAATTTTATTTTTATAGTAATTTTTAACTTTTATATTTAAAATTTTAGATTTTAATTTTTAACTTTTAACCATTAATCTTCTTTTTTTATTTTTAACTTTTACTTTTGATTTTGACTTTTAATTTTAATTTTAATTTTAATTTTGAACTTAATCTTTAGGATTTTTTACTTTTAATATAGATTAATGGTAATAATTTTATCAATTAATTTTATCTTTAGTTATTTAAAGAATAATAATTTATAAATTTTATTTATTTATTTATTTATTTATTTATTCTAATTAATTATACTTTTGTAATCACATAAAAATTATTAATTAAGGATTATATAAATGATCTTTAATAAACCATTGAGATTTAAGTAGAGATCATATAAATAGCCTTGAATACTATAGTAATTTCATTAAATCTTTTATTTATTAATATTGATAACTATTGCTTGAATGTCTTAAAGTTAATTGAATTACTAACACTAAGATTTAAATCAACTTAGAAATTAGACAATTGGAAGTTCTTCCTTTCTACCTCTTGAACTTGTTGTATGGCATCAATTTCATTGAGTGGTAAAATTTGGACTCACAAAGTTCTTATTTTTTTTCAAAATTTTCTCTTTATTTTATAATAAATATTATTTTAGGACCTATTCATCACAAAGCTTCTAGCTTGTTAGATTTAGAAGCCTTAATATATTTTTTAGATGGAGAATTTGATAAAAGACATAGCATTCTTTTAGTAAAGAAAACTAAACTTATTCACATAGAAGTTATAGATGGTCGTCTATTAGCTTTAGAAAATATTACTCATGAAATATTTTTTATAGAAGTAACAACTAATAGTCATAGTAGTTTTTTATAATATTTAATATCATTAGATCTCTTTTTAATCTAGTCATATTAGAATTATCATGGTTAAAAAAATATAATCCTAAATTAGATTGGATTTTTCATACTCTTGATTTTTTTGAAAGTACAATTAAGAATATAATTAATCAAGTAAAAAGTCATAAGTCTAGTACAACTAAACCTATATTTATAAGTACAAGAGCTTTCTTGTATGCTACAAAAGAAAGAATATCTTATGTCATTTATACCACACTTTTTTCTAATGGTGGAAAGACTTCAAGTAGCATTTTAAGCCAATATTAAAATTTTTAAGATGTATTTGAGAAGAAGAATTCAAATACTCTTTCAAAACATTATTTCTATGATTGCTCAATTGACCTTTAAGAAGAAATTCAATGGCCATTTGGACTAATCTACAATTTATTATAGAATAAATTAGATGATTTTAAGAAGTATATTAAAGAGAATCTTATCTAGATCTTCATATGCCATTTCAAATCTCTAGTAGGAGCTTTAATTCTATTTGTGAAGAAAAAAAGATGGATCATTGTAGATGTGTGTTGATTATTGAGGACTCAAGAAAATCACCATCAGAAATAGGTGCTTATTATCTTTGATATCTACACTACTTGATCAGTTGAATCAAGCCAAGATCTCTACAAAAATAGATCTATGAAGAATATATAATTTGATATTCATCAAAAAAAGAATTGAATAGAAGACTATATTTTGAAATAAGTATGGATATTTTAAATACAATATCATAATTTTTGAACTTATTAATGCACTATCAGCTTTCCAACATCTAATAAATGATGTCTTTTGAAAGTTTTTAGTTGACTTTGTTATTTTTTATTTAAATGATATCTTAATGTATTTTAAAAATATAAAAGAATATAAACTTTAAATTTGTCTTATATTACAAAAACTAAGACATATAGAATTCTATGTCAAGATAAAAAAGTATATATTTTATAATACTCAAATAAACTTTTTAGAATACATCATTTCAAATGATAGACTTATAATAGATTGTAAGAAAGTTCAAACTATTATAGATTGAAAGATTTTAAAAATAGTAAAAAATATCTAATATTTTTTAGAATTTGATAACTACTATCAAATCTTCATCAAGGACTTCTTTCAAGTTGAAATTCTAATTACATATTTGACTTGTAAAAATAAACTTCAATAGAATAAAGAAGTAGAAATAATACTTGAAGCTTTAAAGATAGCCTTTATTTTTATAATAATATTATATTACGTTGACTTTTTTAAGCCATTTTTTTATGGAAATAGATGTATCGGACCTTGTTTTAGATGCAATTGTTGGGATAGAGAGAATTTGCCTTAAAAAAATATTGAGCTTCTAGTTGTCACTAATTGCTCAAATATCTCAAGCATTAAAAGATGAGTTTTTATTAAAAGATAGTGAGAAGGTTATAAAAAGCTATTTTTTGAGTAGTTTGAAAGACCTAAGAAGGGTCTCCAAGCATCAAAATTATTGAGAGAGTTTGAAAGGCAGTATTTGTCTTTATTAAAAAAAGATAATTATTAGATCCAAGTAAAGTGGAGTTATTTCTTCAAGAAACTAATAGAGGATTACAAGATAAGTTGGAAATTTTTCTTGAAGATAAAGAAGAAGAAGAAGAAGAAGAAGAATTGACAACAAATTGAAAGAAAGTACAAGAGGCAATAGTATTACTTACAAAAAGAGAAAGAAGAAAGGACAAGGTGGGTGTTCAAAAACCATTGCAAGCATTTAAGAAAAAAATACCTTCTACTCATCCTACATCTATGACTCAACCTTCAATGTCTATATCAAAGAAAAAAGAAATAAGCATAGATGAAATCATATGTGAGATGAGAGATTTACAAATTAAATTTACAAATCCAAGCAAATATTTAAGTATAAATCTTGAGTGTTAATGAAAATATAATTCTTTGTGATCAAGTGCAATGAATTATGTGAAAAAAGAAAAATTTACTAGAGATGATTTAAAAAATATTAGCAATAATATTCAGCAAATTATTGGATGGGATGTTTCAATAGATAGATTGTCAATTCATGCTCATATTATAAGGAGTCAACATAAAGCATTAATAAAAGAAAAATGAAGGAGAGATGAAAATCATGAAGGGCCATCAAAAAGAATCACAAAGAGAGAGAAAATATGACAATAGAAGAATCCTATGTATGAAGAGACAAAAAGACTATTTCTACAGAAGAAAAGGAGATTATGAAAGAAAAAACAAAGGTTCATGTTTATAAATTACAATCACCTATAGAAGCTACTACAAATTTGAAGAAGGTATTGGAGGAGTGGATTTTAAGTGGAAAGGTTGAATTTATAATTGGTGAAATTCTAAGAATTGCAAAATGAGAGTTTCATGAAGTTATTATTGATACAATAAAAATAAAAATAAAATAAAAAAAAAAAAAAAACGAAAATCTATTGATGATACTATGATATCAAATGCACAAGATACAAAGGCAATAAGAAGCAATGAAGATGAAGAAGTTGAAATAAAAATTCTTGGAGATGTTTCACAAGTCAAATTTATAAGAAAAGAAGATATAATTTAAGCTTCTAGTCATTATTTTTGAAGTCATTGTGCAAAGGCTATTACAAATTTTTTAATAAAATTTGAAAAATTAAAAGAATAAATTGTAGCATTAATTAATCATGGTTTTGAAATCAATTTAATATCAACAAAATTATATGAAAAGAAAAATTGGCTTATTGATATTGAGCATGGGTGGATGATAAGAGCAGCAAATAATTCAAAGGGAGATTTGTATGGAGTTTGTCCAAATATCAAGGTGACAATAGGAGATGTTATTCATGAACAAAATTTCTTTGTACAAGATATGTCTACATATTCTATTATATTGGTACAACCATATGTTATTGCCATACAAACGGAGATAAAGATTATGGATGATGGATCAGCTTATGTAAAGATAAGAAGTAAAGATGAAAAGAGCGCAATGCAATTTTTAACAGTTTGTGGAAATCATAGAAGAATTCGGGATAGTTTGAGAGAGCATCCTTTGTCAAAGATATACAAAGAATTTGAAGATCTTGAAGACTCAAAGGATTTTTATTAGACGCCATTGTAAAGTGAAATTGCAATGGTAAAAAGAGTGAAGGCTTCTCGCATAGTAGAAAGGATGAGGATATTATAGGATTATCATGAGATAGATATATCTTATTTAAAAACATAAATAATTTGAGAAGATTAGAAAAGAAAAATGTCAAAAATATAGAACCTAAGTTAAAAAAATGTGGAGTGATTGATGAAGATGAATACATATCAAGGATATTTGAAAAATCTTGTTTTGGTGATACTATGGATGATTTATAAATATTATTGAATGAAGATTTTGAAGGAAGTGATAAGGTAATAAATGTGCATTCTAAGCAATTTTATGATAGAAATAAAGAATTTATAGATAAATATGAAGTAAAAATAAACACAAAATATAAGACCATTACAAAAAAGATTAAACCGGTGGCTTTCCTACTACTGTTGGATTTTGAAGAAAAGATTAAAGGAGCTTTTATGTAACCAAACTTAAGATATCCAAAGAAAATAGATCATGAATTCAAGAATGATTTGACATTAGATCGTTTGAAAATTGGATGTGATAAATTTTTAATAAGAGATGAGGAGAAATATTTTAAAAAAATACTTTCATGACATGGCAAGACATTTGAATTTGAATCACATGAAATTAGGTGCATTGATCCAAGTATTGTAGCACATATGGTTATTTTTATAATTAATTATGAACCATTGAATTTGAAGCCAATTCCAGTTTTAAAGGCCCATTTATCAAAGCTAGTTGAATTAGTCAATGAAAAGATTAAGATGGGAATTTTAAAACCATCTATTGCACCATATTTCAAGCAGCGGTTTATAAAACCTTAGAAAAATAAGACATTGAGGTTTATTCAAGATATGCAACTGGTAAATAAGATAACTATTAGAAACATGGACTCAAGTCCAATAGTTGATGAGTTTATAGAAGCATTTATAAGGAGAGCAATTTATTCTATGGAAGATCTTTATTCGAGGCACAATCAATTTTAATTAGAAATATAAAGTAGAGATTTGAAAACTATGAAGACACCATTAGAATTGGTCAAAATATGTATCTTACCATAAGGGGCTACAAATTTTGTAGTACACATGATGATCGAAATGTATAAGGTATTAATTTTTTTTTATTCCAAATATAATAATATCTTTTTTAGATGATGTGCCAATTAAGGGATATGAAGAAGAAAGAAAAGATGAGATTTTGGATTCAAAGGGGTGTAAGAAGTTTGTGGCATATTATATTGATAATTATGAAAAGATTTTTAACAAGATTAGGAGAGGTTCATTTAATCTTATTAGGGGCAAAATCAATGTTTGGAATAAAAGAAGTTTTGGCAATAGGACATATGTGTGTGTCATATGGATGCAAGCCAAATATGAAAAGGATTGATATTATAATAAAGATGAAAGAATGTATAAACTCAATGGAAATAAGAAGGTTTTTAAGAGCATTTATTTTCTATCATATAAGGATACTATATTTTGCACATGTAGCAGATCCATTATATGAGTTGTTAAGAAAGCATAAAAAATTTTAATGGAAAGAAGAACAAAAAAAATTTATGGAAATATTAAAAAATCTTCTTTTTTCACCTCCAACTTTGAAGAAAATAAATTATGAGTATGAGAGGTCAATAGTATTAATAATAAATATAAGTCCAATTAGAATAGGTTGGATAATTGGACAAGATGAAAAATAAGGTAATAGATATGTAATAAATTTTAGAGCAAGGGTTTTGAATGCTAGACAAAAGAAATGTGTACAAATTCAAAAAAAATTATACGATGTAATAATAGCTATAAAAAATAAAAGAGAATATTTGATTGGTACATTGATAGTTATAAAAATAGATTTTCTACCTATATTGGATATGATTACAAGTTATTGAGCACTAGATATTGCAATATTAAGGTAGATTGCATATATTAAGTCTATGAATCCTGAATTTAAGCACATTTTGGGAAATGACAATGTGGTTGCAAATATGTTGTCATAAATACGATATAATAATAAAGATGATATGATTGATGTTGAAGAAAATATCGACACTAACTTTTATTCAACTTTTTGTGTAAGAAGGAATGGGTTGTCTTTAGCTACACCATTTAAATTATTCTCAGAAGAATTAAATTATGGTGAATAGTTGTATATAAAAAAATACTTAAGTACATTAATATAATAAGAAGATTGAATGGATAAAGAATTTAAGAGGATTTTAAAGAAAGCATATGGATATTTTCTTCAAAATGGATTTTTATGGAAGCATCCGAAGAAAATGGTCGGAATACCACAATGACTTCTAAATGAGATTGAAATGCATCAAAAGATCATTAAGAAATTCCATGAGAGTCGATGGGCTGGGCATTGGGATATTTGAGTAATATTTATTAAATTGAAAGAAAAATATTGGTGGAAGGGCATGTACAAAGATTTAGCAAATTTTATAGGATCTTGTGAAATTTGTCAAGCATATTCAAACATTCAGCATTGAGATGGATTACTGTGATTGTCGTTTTACTTACTCTAACTAATCTAATCAGAGTAAACCTGTATACGGGAATTCGAACACAGGGGAAGAATACCGCATGAGCTTACACGTTAGGGTCACACAATTAACTGTATTCCATACTACTTAAAACAGCGAAGAAATACTACAAGATTTTTTTTTGCTAATAAAACCCTTTCATTAACCGATAACCACTAAATGCAATCTGCACTGTCTCAAAAGTCCACACAAAACACATAAATTCCATCCAACACCAGGAATAACCAATCTTACTCAATTAATCCGGCTTTACACAATTTTTGTTTTCTCCGATTCCCTCGGTCCGAACACACACAGTTTTCAATTAACCACGATCATAATCTTCCAGTTATAACCAATCTTCATAGAATCTGATAACAACTTCCAAATTTCTCTCTTTCAATTACACAATACTTCAGTTACACATCCAATATCTCATAAATCATTTCTCTAATTTATTCCACAAATTCTTTTCACAGTATTCAGAACTTTAAACAACAAAACAAAAAAAAAACAAGAGACAGCACCAAGCTTATTCCGGCTCATACTATCACAATCTGGCCCTTACTTCCTCTCTCCCATCCTCTTTATGCTACCACGAGATACCAACTGCTACATCTCTAATGAAAATTGCTTTTCCTAACTATTCATCCATTTTACCTACTAAACTACCTTTTCAACAGTCTTCTATCTCTGTTTACACTATAAACTAAGTATCTACAATTCAACAAATAACTACTTATTCTACATAGCCCCACTCCCATTTGTGCAGCGTCCTCGCAAATATAAAATCGATGCATAACTAAAAAAAAACTTCTCCAAAATTTCTATTTATCTGATACACCCAATTGATCAATTACTACATTATCCATTATGGGTTCCACCAATTCTGGCTCTAGTGGTACGTCTTCATCCTCTTCCAATATTTCAAGCGACTCCTTTCTCAACTGGGCTAAAAGATCTTCATTGTATTTTCCTAATTCAGGGACTTGAGCTTCCAGTTTCAAGATCTGGGCATCGCGAAGTTCCAACTGATGTTGCTGCGGACTCATCCCTTTTGGGACATCTTCAATCGACACTTGAGATTGGTTCCTCATAGTTAACTCTTCTGTCAGTTTTGACACCTCATTTTATAAAACTTCAATTTCAGACCTCATTTTCTCCGTTTCACATCTCAATTGGTCACACAATAACGCTTTCTCTGTCGCTAATAACTCTGTCTTATCCACTTCCGCCTGCAACTGGCATTTGAACTTCTCCCGTTCCAAATCCCATGACTTCCTATTCTGAATCAATTCGTCCCGTTGTCCTTCCACAATCCATGAAATCTGTTCTTTTTTCTTTGTCGAAGCCTCATATTTGAGAACCAATTTCCGCTCCAAGACCAACTTGGCTTCTTTAATTTCTTGAATCCTCAGTTCTTGCTTTCTAATTTTTCGATTTTGATCCGATATCTTTTTTTTACTATCCTCCCAATCCCATTTACTTCTGTCTTCTACATCCAATGCTTGTATCATACAATGTATTTATGAAATGTGCTTCAATACGATATTTTTAAGAGATACTCTTTCAGGTAATCGACCTTCTGGAAACGCCAACCGGTTGATATCTATCAATAATGGGACTTGATTCTTCTCTTCCACCGCAACACCACTTGGAACCCGTCTCGCTTCGATAATCGGAGCTACCTCTTGAACCACTGTACGACTTGATTTTCCAATTTCGTGTATTACATCCATTGCATTGTGATTTTGTGCCAACAAATTTCATTTTCTCTGCAAAGGTACTGACACTGGTATAGGATTTTCCTCTTCTGAAGGTGATTGATGCAATGTGTGCACGATGATAGCATATACATAATTTGAACAAAGCAAGGATGTGAACTTCCCCAATTTGAACTTGGCTTCTATCTCTGCATGAATACGAGTAGCTATGTAAGCCGCTCAGTTGAACACCATCCCTTCAAACGTCCCTACTGCTGCATACAATAATCGTTTTGACACATATGTGGGGTGTCGATACAATCCTAACCACCTTAGCACGAACCGCAACCATTCCACATATTCTAGTGTAATCGCCTCCTGAGTTTGCCATCCTTGGCTCCTTTCAAAGGATGACATTCTTCCCTTGAAATATCTACCTGGACTGAAATCGCTTGACTCATCAGTCCCTACTGCCATCTCTCCAATGGGAAGAAACAACACCTTTTCCATGATTGTTTCATCAATCCCAATAATTCGCCCTTGAACGACACTCGATCCATCCTCGGGGTCGTAATTCTTAATGTATTCCTCCACTAATGACACATTGATTGATGGTAAATGCTCTGAATGGTGCAAAAATTGAAACAGCTTCGCAGTCCGAAAATCCCTTATTTTTCTCTGCGTCCAACAGATTTCTAACCTCATCGGCTCCATATTGGTAATAATTATCACAGCCGATGGTTTTGCTGTGCGTTTAGCTCTCACATTCCGGCTACTTTCATCTCTATCTACAGCTCTCTTGGTACTTTCAATCGCCATGAATCAAACGCTTACAAGTCCTAACCGTCAATGTGACTCTCCAGTATGCCTGAAACACTAAAATGAAATACAAATAAGCAACAACAGAATATAACACCACAGAATAATCCTTAATAGGAGCCCCACTCTTATTCTATTATCTAGTGATGAGAACGACAACATAGTACCCCTAATGTCCATTTCTCACTTTCTTCGCATCTGACACAATAGTGATAACTAAATATCCTTGCAGCCGCTTCTACGCCTTATACCATAATTAGGTCCCTCTTGAGTCCATTCGAAGTTCCCTCTCCTCAAATGAAATAAAACCCGTCCTGGGTTTTAGGTATTATATAACTGTAAATGATTCTCATTAATGCAGTTACTGAAACGATGGCCCGTGAAATCCTCCAATTGAACAGATCCATTGGAAAATCCTTCAATTACGCGATATGGCCCATGCCAGCAAACTTGAAATTTTTTCGGAAAATGATTGAATCGGCTGTCATACAGCAATACCAAATCATTGGGCATAAATCACTTCGGTCGTAGTTTACTATCATAGTAACTCTTCCTCCGTTTTTGAGTGGCTTCCATGTGGAATAGAGCAATAGCCCGTATTTCATCCAATTCCTCCAATTTCATCAACCGAGAGTGTAATGACTTGATGTCACTGAGGCGTTCATCTAAGGCAATACGTAAACTAGGAACCTCCAATTCGATAGGTAAAATTGTCTCTTGATCGTAAACTAATTCGAACGGAGTAGAGTGGGTAGTTACTTTATAGGCGATACAATAAGCTCACAAAGTTTCAAAGAGTTTGGTCTCCCAATTAGTACCAGCCCCTGAAATTGTCTTAGTCAAGACTTTGGACAAAATACCGTTGGTCTTTTCCGTTTACCCATTGGCACGAGGATGATAGGGAGTGGTCTTACGATGCTTGATCTCATATGTGGTCGTCAAGGTGGCGATGGTAGCATTAATGAAATGGGTGCCTCGATCGCTGACCAATTCCTTGGGACACCCAAAGCGAGTGATAATATTCTCATACAGAAAAGTTGCCACCATATTAGCATTATCGGTGCGGGTAGCAATCGCCTCTGCCCATTTGGTGACATAATCTGTGGCGACTAAGATATACCGCTTTTGACCAGGTTTTGACGCAGGTGCAATGGAACCAACAAAATCAATACCCCATTTTTCAATCGGGACCTGGGCCAAGATTGGTACTAATGGCATGGCAAAAATACCCGTAGGTCGACCAATTCGTTGACAAGGATCACAATGGCAAACGAACTAGTGGGCATCAGAAAACATTGTGGGCCACCAATATCCGACCATTAAAGCCTTGCGAGCAGTGCTGTCTCCCGCAAAATGACCACCACAACTATCCAAATGACAACCGGTAAGTATCGACTGTACTTCACTGGGAAAGATACAGCGCCGTAAAAGACCATCTTGGCCTTGTTTATACAAAGCATCACGAATCATCATGTATGGGGCACTCTTCAGAATAAGGCGCTTCTTAAGCTTGTCCATGAAAGTCGGCGGAAAAGTATGGAAGGTCAGAAATTGAATAATTTTGCTATACTCGGGGGATATCACATCCACCACAAATAATGCGGCATCGGGAAGATCATCGGGAACAAGCTTGTTGCCGAAAATATTAGACAACCGGGAAAAATGATCCTCGTTTGCATGTTGCTTCCCAGGTCTGACAACCACCATAAAATTGAACTCCTGGAGGAGTAAGACCCAGCGAGCAATGCGCCTACTCAATAGAGGCTTATTAGTCAGACATTTGAAAGCATCATGATCCACATAAAATACAAACGGATATCCAAGCAAATAGTGCCAAAATTTTTGAACAAGGTATATCATACCCAACGCCTCTCGTTCAGTAGTAGTATAGTTGCGTTCGACAGCCACGAATTATCAACTGGCATAATATATAGGATGATTTAATCCCTTATCATCCTTTTAGCTTAACACCGAGCCAATAGCAGCATTGGATGCATCAACATACACATGAAATGGCTTTGTCCAACAAGGAGCCACCAATATTGGTGCAGAGACCAATTTTGACTTTAAGACCTCGAAGGCTACGGTACACTCCTTGGTCCAGAGGAGACTAGTACCATCGGATGGAGGTTTTTTCAATAAGTTCGTTAAAGGTTGACAAATAATTGCAAACAAACTTATAAATCGTCGATAATAACTGACATGACCAACGAACCCTCGAACACCGGAGACTGTCTTCGATCTGGGCAAGTTCATGATATGCTGCACTTTGTCAAGATCCGTAGGAATACCATGACTGGAAACAATATGGCCTAATAATTTTCCAAACGGAACACCAAATTGGCACTTCTCCAAATTCAACGATATCCCAAATTTGGCACACTGAGCCAAACATTTACCTAAACAATGAAAATGATCTTGTTTGGTACTGAATGTACAAAAATCATCTAAAAAGATCTCTATAAACATCCATAGATAGTCTTGAAAAGCCTAAGTCATCACGCATTGGAACGTGGCTGGGGCGTTACATAACCCAAAAGGCATCATGCGATAAGCAAATGTGCCCCAATCCGTAGTAAAAGTTGTCTTGAGCTGGTCTTCTTTTGTAATTTGAACTTGATTATACCCGGAGAAACCATCGAGAAATGAATAGCATTCGTGACCGATGACAGCATCCAATATACTATCCGTGAATGGTAACAGAAAGTAATCTTTTTTGATGGCTGCATTAAGTTTCCGGAAATCTTGACAAATTCAGATTTTTCTGTTCTTTTTCAGCACCATCACAATTGAAGAAATCCACTCACTATTTGGTACCGGGTAAATGAAATCCACCGCAAGAAGCTTGTCCAATTCTTCCTTCACCATAAGGGAATATTTAGGATTAAGGCAATGTTACCTCTGGCGTACTGGTTTAGCATTTTCTTCGAATATGATACGATGTTCACAGACATCAGCGGGGATACCTTGTAGATCATCATAAGTCCAAGCAAAAGCAGATTTATGATGTAAGAAAAAGTCTGTCCAACAGGTCAACTCTTGTTCCTTAATACCTTCGTAGACCTTAATTAGCCGAGGTTCGACCGTGGTCACTAAGTTAATAGTTTGACATACAGGTTCAGCAACAATACTCTGTTTCAATTCCCGCAGTGATTTAAAGTTACTCGGTATGTCCGACATATGCGAAGTAACGAATCCCGTCTCGAGGGCATTAACATGGTGCACATCGTGCGGAGGTTTTTAGTCAATACTAACATAAGCAGAGTTTTTCGAATCCTTCGGGTATATCAAGTACTCCCCCGGACCTCCACATTGGTACACCACCTCAGGGTGCTGTACTGCCTCCACATTGGCCTCCGTACTCGGTACTTCTGTGTCATCTTCGGAGCTAAGCTCTTCGTCTGACGTCAATTCTGATATGGACAACTGAGACTCCCCACGATAGCGTACAGGGTACATTTGTAATACCATTTTATCTATGCCCTTACCAATTGTCAAAGTACCCCGATCCCAATCGTTCTTGGCCTTTGTTTGATACAGCCAAGGTCGTCCCAATAAAATAGGATATGATAAAGTCAAATATTGTAAGCGAAAGACAATGTATTCAAGGTCGAATTCAAGGTGGAACAACACTCTGGTGCGACTGCTAAAAGTTGCTTCATAGAAATTGAAGGCCGAATAGCGTCCAAATCCTTTAAAATGTCGTAGGGTTCCATATTTAGTGTAATTCCCAATGCCCTCTTCCGTTTCATGGGTTTGAGTTTAACTCCGTGAGGTAAATTATTCTGCCGCCCTGGACTTGGAATAGGAACAGCAGCTTGAGCTTCCTTGGGACTACCTTTCTCAAGGGGATCTTTCAACGGGTATGATGCTTCTTGGAATTGCAGTGGGAACAGACCTGCTCGAGACGGAACTGAAGACTCCGTAATTGGGACCTCATTGGGCTTCGCAACTAAATCAGGGCTCAAGACTTTTCTAGTGTCAGGACCTGAATGGAATGGATCCATAATTGGGTGTGATTGGCCCTTCCCTTTTTGTTGACTCCTAGTAAGAACAGTATGGACACATTCCATCCGATTTACTGGAGAGTCTTGAGGACCTCGATTTATCCCCTCCATTTTTTTTGGACTCATGATCTGCTGATCTCGATTATTGAAATTGAATGGAGCATTACATTGCTGATATGTATGCCCTCACTGCTTGCAATTCCCACAAACTAGCGCATAATCGTCACTGGCTCTTGGATTGGGACATTCATTGGCATAATGACCAATCTGTCTACAACGGAAACAACGCAATGGCCTTTTTACACCCCCATCAGGCATATTGGGTGTCTCCACTGGTATATACCTATTAGATTTGTTCCATGTAGGTTGAGAAAACGATCCTGGTTGTCCTGGTTGTACTTGGTTCAATGGCATCGATGGAGCATATGGCTGATACCCATGCTGCTCCTTACCATAGTTCTGAGGATTTGATACAAACCCCTGATTATAAGTGGAATTCTAAAAATGATTGACTGCTTGATTTTGTCGATTAGATCGATTTCCATGCCATCCAAACATATTTCTTGTTTGAACTTGATTGACATCCCATGGAGTTGGTAGAATCATGGTCGGATTATTGAATTGTTGTTGTCTTTGCAAATTCTAACAATTAGCGGTTAAGTGCTTGCCTCCATAAAATGTACATTTACCCAACACTTGTGAAGGTGACGGGCTTTTCGTTACCAAATGACCGTGGCTCTAACAATTACTACACCATACATTGGTCCTAGTATTGGTTGGCTTTTGCCTCTTCTCCTTATCTTTGGCCATATTAACGGCCATTTCCTCCATTTTCTTCGTCAAGTTCAATAACAAGGCTTCATTAGAATCTTTTGAAGCTGGTATTATTTGTTTTTCTGTCAAAGTTGACTCTTGTGTTTGATATGGAAAATATGGAGCATACGCTGTTGTGACTTGCGGTAGTAAAGCTTGCAATGAGGTAACATTAACTGGCCCCTGAGTATTGGTACTTGAATGGACCATTGTTTTGATCATCTGTGGATAACTACCCACTGATCCATTCAAAGCCAGATTTTGATAATTACTTTGAACTGGTATCATCGTAGCACTCGCAATTAAAAACTGATCATTATGGCATTCCTCTTAAACCTTGGCTCTATCAAGGGATGCAGATACCGTAATTGGTTGAGCTTCTTTTACAAACATTTTTAGCTCTAGTGATTGCAAACCATTTATTAATATAGATAATATAAATGCCTCTGGCATTTGGTGGTTCGGCCACTTATTAAGTGTATCAGCCACTCGACCATAGTACGATTCCATTGGGTATGTTTTCAATAGCGGAAACTGCCGATTTCATCAAAACTGGTTCAATAGAGTGGCATAAATTATTGGTCAATAAGGGCCAATTCAGTGTGTTTCAAAATCAGTCATTCTCACCTCTTATTCAACCAATAAACTTGTTCAAGGATAATAATAGCAAATTGAGCAAGGTGGAAAGTTTAGAAAATATATTTGGGAGAGACGCAGACTATATTAACAAACGATTAAGTGTCACATTGTCAAATTCAATGACGACGGGAGGTCCAATGGTTCCTATAGCAGTACAAATGGATACTGCCGTATTTTCTTTACAGTTAAGTTCTTATTCTTAATAACCATACTCTTTCATTATATTCTTCTGCGACTGCTACCTATTTCCCATCTACTTCAACCGACAGTTAATACCTAACACTCCATGCTATTATCAATTTCCCCGGCAGCGACGCCAAAATATGATTGTCGTTTTACTTACTCTAACTAATCTAATCAGAGTAAACCTGTATAGGGAAATTTGAACATAGGGAAAGAATACCGCATGAGCTTACACGTTAGGGTCACACAATTAACTGTATTCCGTACTACTTAAAACAGCGAAGAAACACTACAAGACTTTTTTCTGCTAATGAAACCCTTTCATTAACCGATAACCACTAAATGCAATCTGCACTGTCTCAAAAGTCCACACAAAACACATAAATTCCATCCAACACCAGGAATAATCAATCTTACTCAATTAATCTGGCTTTACACAATTTTTGTTTTCCCCGATTTCTTTGGTCCGAACACACACAGTTTTCAATTAACCACAATCATAATCTTCCAATTATAACCAATCTTCACAGAATCTGATAACAACTTCCAAATTTCTCTCCTTCAATCACACAATACTTCAGTTACACACCCAATATCTCATAAATCATTTCCCTGATTTATTCCACAAATTCTTTTCACAATATTCAGAACTTTAAACAACAAAATAAAAAAAAAAAACAAGAGACAGCACCAAGCTTATCCCGGCTCATACTATCACAGTTTGGCCCTTACTTCTTCTCTCCCATCCTCCTTATGCTACCACGAGATACCAACTGCTACATCTCTAATGAAAATTGCTTTTCCTAACTATTCATCCATTTTACCTACTGAACTACCTTTTCAACAGTCTTCTATCCCTGTTTACACTATAAACTAAGTATCTACAATTCAGCAAATAACTACTTAATCTACAATTACATCCAACATATTTTAGCTTTACATTATAAATAGGTAGTAGATTTAGTAGCAATGCTAATGGAACTTGGGCAAATGAAGTATTTGATACTTCAATGAAAAGATTTATCAAATATGATTGAAGAACAAGCATTAAGAACAAAGGATACTAAAGGTGTATGCCAATTTTTATTAAAAGATATTATTTGTCGCTACAATTGTATTGGGAGACTTACAGTAGATAGGGATGAATTGGATGTAAAAAAAGTACGAGAATTCTTTAATAGAATAGGAATTAAATTTTCATTAACAAGAACATATAATCCAAAAGGTAATGAAAAGAGTGAGCATGGACATTCATCTATTTTTAAGGTAGTAATAAAGGCATGCAATGGCAAAATACATGAATAGCCTAGACTATTATCATTTGTACTATGGACAGATTGTATAACTCACAATTCAATAATAGATTACATGCCTTCTGAATTAATGTATGGGTAAAAATTAATAATGCCAATAGAAGAGATAGTGCCTACATGGGATGTATTATCTTAGAAGGATGATCTCAATATGGAAGAACTTTTAGTACTATAGATTCAACAATCAAAAAGAAGACCTAGTGATATTAAAGTAGCAATAATGAGGTTGAAAGAAGTAAGGGAAAGAAATAAAGAAAGATTTGATTAAAAACATTGACTACAACTCAAGACAATTAAAGATGGTGATTGGGTGTTAATTTATGATGGTAGCTTAGACAATCAACATAGTACAGCTAAAAAATTTGTAAAGAGATGATTTAGGCCTTATGTTGTGAAACAAGTGTATGACAATGGAACATATTTGTTATAAAAATTTGATGGTACAAAATTGAGGATACCTATAGTAGGCAAGCAAATTAAATTCTTTAAATAAAGAGGTGAAGATATTTGTTTTAATGAAGAAAAAAATTTATTAGAAGATATTGAGATGAGAGAAGAATAATAAGTTGAAGATCAAGAATTTGACCAAGATAAAGGCTATTCTACATAAAAATGATATAGAAAACTTGATGCATGTTAGAAGATGCACGGATTCAGAGGAGGTGGATGTTGTGATGTAGAATGGCTAATAGATGAAAGAGTGAAGAAAATATAATATTTTTAAAGATCTTATTTTAATTATATTATAAAAAAATTATCTTAGAAAAATAGATAATAGTTACGAGATAGAAAAATTAAAGGTACTAAAACTACTTTTTTACAAAATAGGCTTCTACTCACTTTGTAGGACTAAAAATAGAAAAAAATAAGATAGATTAGAAAAATAAATAATACAAATATCTTTGAAAAGATGTTAAGAGTAGTTTTCAGTAAAAATTATTTAGAAAAACTAGATATTGATACTCAGAGAGGGCCAGTTATGAACTAGGATCAAAATCAGACCCCAAGGCACAAAACCAAGCTTCGATGATGATTCCAGGGACCTTTGGGAAATCAAAGAGTAGGATTAGAGAGCAAACTTGATAGAATTTTGATGAATATTGATTTTGGATGATTTGAATTTGTATTGGCTTTATAAGAGCTTTACAAAGTCAGGGTTTGTTTTGGATGAATCTAAATTTGTGAAATAAAATGGGAGATACTTTTTAGAAAATTCTATAAGTTTGGTAATAGATCTATAGGTGAAATTTTGAGAGTTTGTAGGTATGTATGTGTTTAATATATGCTGAGAGTTTGAGCTTGATTGAAAGGTTGGATTGAGGATTATTGAGGTTTAAGTGGGTTAGGATCTCAGAAAGTAGAGTTTTAGATCTAATGAGGGTTTCTAAGATTTCTTGCAATCTATTGATTGGATTGGAATAAAAGTTATGTATATAGATAGTAGACTTATTTTCCTACACATGTAAGAGTTTTGAGATCAATTAAATAATTTAATAAAGAGATATTGGCATTGGAAATTTAAAATTTAGATTGGAGAAGGAGGCCAACCAATATCCAAGCAGATTTTAGGATTGATCTTCTTTTTGGTGAGTTTAATCTTCTTCAATTTTTTTTCGTTGTTTTCAACTTATTGTTAAGAGGTGTGAAAAATTTGAGTTAAAATCAATAGTTCATTCATTAGTTATTGAGGTTTAAATCTGCTATAGGTATTACTTGGAATTATTTAGGATTTGGTTAGGATTTCTTTAGGATTTATTTAGGATTTGATTAAGATTTATTTAGGATTTTTTTAGGATCTAGTTAGAATTTGTTTAGGATTTGTTTAGAATCTGATTAGAATTTGTTTAGGATTTGGTTAGGATTTATTTAGAGCTTATTTAGGATTTGTCTACAATTTGATTAGGATTTATTTGGGATTTCATTAGGATTTAATTAGGATTTATTTAGAATTCATTTAAGATTTATTTAGGATTTTTTTTTATTTGGTTAGGATTTGGTTAAGATTTGTTTAGGATTTGACTAGAATTTTATTAAGATTTGTTTAGGATTTGATTAGGATTTGGTTAGGATTTTTTAGGGTTTGACTAAGATTTATTTAAGTTTTGGTTAGGATTTGACTAGGATTTGATTAGAATTTTATTAGGTTTTAACTAGGATTTAATTAAAGTTTCTATTTTAATATTTTATTAAGGTTTTTATTTTAGTATATTTTTAAATTTCTATGTTATTTCTTTATAGTTATTTAAAAGGTTTCTAAGAATACTTCATATTTCTTATATAATTTCTTTGAAATTTTGATTGAATTTTATCAATGTTTTATTATATTTGCTAAACTTGAATTGTAATTTATTTGAGAATCTATTAGAGTTGTTGGGACTTGTTGTTGCAATTTTTCTTTTATCTTCTACAGCTAGGTGCCTAGTACATTTTTATGCCAAATGCCATATAATATGATAGCGTTGAAATAGGTTAGAATATCTGGTACATTGGCATGGATATGAAATTAATGAATGCACATATTAGCCATCCAAGAATTTAATAAATGCATCAGTCAAAGTTAAAGCTTTTCATCAATGACATCCATCAAAACCAAGATGAAGAGTCAAGAAATTCTTTGCTATGAAGCAAAAGAAGCCTAATAGAGATATCATTCTATCTTGTATTATTATTTCTTTAGATTTTTTAGTGTATAAGAGATAGAAAAGCAACAATTAATAAATTCAAGTCAAGAGCTATCATTTTCTAAGCTACCAAATGAGATATTGCGACTATCACAACCTTCAAGATGGCAAAATCAAGATGAAGATCCTCAAGAACGACATGTAATCACTGCTTCTTATGGAACTCATTTCTAGAAGGGAAAATAATATCACGAATATATATATTTTTTCTGATAATTATCTAAATAATAAGAATAGATAGAAATAAGTCAAAGTAGATAAATATGATAATATCTTGTAGAAAGCTTTCTAGAAGCTTCATAGATGCTACTTTACCTTTATACATGTCTATAGGTGATTGATTGTTTGAAAACTTGACCAACAAAGAGGCCACATGTTGACATGTTGATCACTTGTAGTACAAATTGGACATATGGTGTACACCTAGAAAACTTACCTTGCAAAGTAGACATGTGTTCTACAAATTGGATACATATTAGAGGTCTTATAGCATGTCGCTACATAGTTTTTAGTTAAATAGTATATATAGAGGCAAGAGTGAGGCGTTTCTCACTCTTATCAACTATTTTTTTACTTTTAGTCTAGTTTCAAGAGTCTAATATTTTTTAGTATTTGGCAATAGTTATTCTAGCTCTTCTTTGAATATACATATTTTTTTCTATTTTTTTACTTTCTTTTTGACACAAATTCCACAAGTTTATGTATCTTCTTTCAGTTTATGTTCTTGACATGCTGCCTTTAGTAGCTAATTTTTCAATGGATTATAATATGATGTAAAGAAATTAATACTCAATTTATCTGATCCTCAAACATTGAGTCAAGTAATTATGTTTGTTGTGAGGCATGACAATTAGCTTTTTGAGTTTCAACTTGAGAATTGTATAAGAAAACTTACAAATTATTACAATACAATGACAATACTGACGACCTTTCAATCTAAACATTTGGAAGTAGAAGACATGTAAATTAATATGGTATGTTTTAAACCTCTTATAAAATATATTGTCAAGAATACAAAAAATACATTGTCGAGAACTTAGCTAAGAATTTCATATGCCATTTAAAATCTCTTATAGAAGCTCATATGATATTTGTAAAGAAAAAAGATGGATCATTATAAATGTGTATAGATTATGAAGGACTCAACAAGATTATCATAAAAAATAAGTATCTTTTATTGTTGATATTTGGACTTTTAGATCAATTAAATCAATGTAAGATCTATATAAAAATAGATGTATAAAAAGTGTACAACTTGGTCTTCATTAAAAAAAGAGATGAATAGAAGATTGTATTTTGAACAAGGTATGGGCACTTTGAATATAATGTCATATCTTTTGGACTCACAAATATACTAGCTGCTTTTTAATATCTTATAAATAATATTTTTTATGATTTTTTAGATGAGTTTATTGTCTATTACTTAGATGACATTTTAATCTATTCTAAAAACAAAAAAGAATATAAAATTCATATTTTTTATGTATTACAAAAACTTAAAGATGCAAGATTGTATGCCAAGTTGAAACAGTATATATTCTATACTAGTTAAGTTAATTTTCTATGATATATCATTTCCAATGAAGGACTTATGATGGATCCAAAGAAAGTTCAAACTATTATAGATTAGAAGTTTCTAAGAATAATAAAAAATATGCAATCCTTTTTGAACTTTGCCAATTACTATTGAAACTTCATCAAGAATTTTTTTCAAGTTGTAACTCATCTTATACATCTTATATGTAAAGACAAACTTGATTAGAGCAAAGAAGCTAAAATACCTTTTGAAGCGTTAAAGTCAGTATTTATTTCTGCACTAATCTTGTATCACGTTGACTTTTTGAAAGAATTTTTTATGAAAATAGATGTATTAGATTTTTCTATAGGTGCTGTTTTATCACAAAATAAAAGAAGACAATAAGCTCCATTCAATAGCTTTATATTTTAAGAAATTCTTAGCACCCAAGATTAATTATGACATCTACAGTAAAGAATTTCTTATAATTATAGATTCTCTTTAAGAATAGCATCATTATTTAGAAGGCACTTCTAGTCTAATTATTGTATATATGGATTGTAAGAAGTTCAAATATTTCATGTCAATATGTATTTTGAATCATTGCCAAGCTCATTGTATTATGTTTTTATGAAGATTCAAGTTCAATATCACTTATCGACCAAAAAAATAACAAGGTTTGTCCAATGCCTTTTCTAGATGTTCTTATCTTGTACCAAAAGAAGAAGATGTGGCTTTTGATCAGTAAAGGACAATTTTATTAAAGCCAAAATAAAATCAACTTTGAGTAGTGAAATCAACAATGATTATTGATTCAATTTTTTTTCAAGAAAATTCAATCAAGTATTTTCTATGATTTTCTTATTCATGATATCAAGAATACTTCTTTTCAGTTTTGTCATACTTCCAAGTTTGAATTCAAGAACAACCTACTCTATTTTGAAAGATACTTATATGTTCTAAAAAGAAAAGTACGTTTAAATATTCTTCAAGGACATCATGACTTTCCAAGAGCATGATAATTTGAATATAACAAGACTTTAGAGCTAATATCCAAAGATTTTTAGTGGTTACAAATTTAGAAGGCTATAAAAGACTTTATTCAATCATTTGACATTTATTTTAGATAAAAAACTCCTTGTCATTGATCAAATGGACTTCTTCAACCATTATCTATTTCAGAATAACTATAGTCTTCTGTTTCTATAGATTTTATTACAAATCTTCTAATCTCAAATTTGTATGATTCTATATTTTTAATAGTAGATAATTTTATCAAAATGGCCTTTTTTATACCATGTATAAAATCTATCACAAGTGTAGAAATTACCAAGCTTTTTCTACACAATATCTATCGGTATTATGAATTGCCAAAAGATATTATATCAAATAAAGAGATTCAATTTGTATCAAGATTTTAAAGATATCTTTTTAAGATTTTAAAAATAAAAATAAATTTTTCTTTGACCTTTCATCTTCAAACTGATAGACAAACAAAATATATAAACCAAATACATATACTCAAGACTAATCATTCTTGTGATAAATTGGACTATCGTAGGCTTAGATCTTTTTTTATTTCTAGAAAAATCAATCCAATTTCTTATCAATTACATCTATATGAATAAATGAAGATCTATCATGTATTTCATATGTCTCTTTATAAATCATATAAGGCTCTGAACATACCAAGAAAAAGACAAGTTCTACTTCTTTTTATAGAAGTAAACAATAATGAAGACTTAGAAGTAGAAGAAGTTCTAGACTCAAGGCAGCACCAAAATAAGTTGGAATATCTTATCCATTGGTGTAGATATGATATTAATATATACATATGGAAGCCAGCAAAAAATCATACAAATATAACAAAAAATGTCAAAGCTTTTCATCAATGATATCCATCAAAACAAAGATGGAGGATAGCAAATCTTTATTATAAAAGAAACACAATTTAAAAAAGATTGCAATCTATCTTCTATCCTTGTTCGTAATTTTTGTATAATTATAGTATTAAGAAGATAGAAACCAACAACTAGCAGATTTGAATCAAAAGCCATTATTTGCTTACTTATTAGATGAGACATTCTTATTATCACAATCTTCAGGATAATATAATAGGAAAAAAGATCTTCAAAAACAACATGTTTTTTCTTCAATAAATGGCAAGATATAATGTATTTGGTATCACGACCTGGAAAAAGAATCTCAATGCTTCATGATTTTATTAGAAGTAGGTACGAGTCTTGATAGTATTATGAATATTTTATTTGAAAGAAGTTACAAAGGTTTCAACAATGATCAAATCACAAGGTCGTCATCTTGCCTTCAAATAGGATATTATTGATGGCTAAGAAGACCTATCAATTATCTTCAAAGGAAATAAAGATCAGAGTATGTGGCAAATATAATTTTTAACATCTTAGACTTCCTTAATATATGATCATTACTCCTTGTAGAACTTGTCTCTAGAAAGAAGTCTAAGATATAGCAAATGTCATGGATATATATCTACTGTGATTATTATTTAAATAATATGAATAAGTAGAAATTAGTAAAAGTAAATTAATTTCATAATACCTGTCACGGACACAAAATACAGACTTGAAATCTAACAAGAAGTTCAAGAAGAAGTGGCAGAACTAGATTAAACAGATGAGTACAAGAACAACACCAGAAAGGTGAGCTAGAACTCCAAGAGATGTGTTGTCGAGACTGAAGAACTCTTCAGCCTCGATTCCTATATATACTCCTACTTAGGAAGCTTCTCGAGCTACTTCTATTAACTAGGAAGCTTCTAGAAGGTTCCAGAGGCTTCCTTTCTAGAAGGTTCTAGAAACTTCCTTTCTAGAAGCTTCTAGAAACTTCTCTCTAAAAGGTTCCAGAGGCTTCTCTTCTAGAAGGTTCCAGAGGCTTGTTTTCTAGAAGGTTCTAGAAACTTCTCTCTAGAAAGTTCTAAGGAATATGTCCCTAACATCACTCCATCCTTTAGCTTCGAGGTCTCTGAGAAGCAATGTTGTTGATCAATACCAACGCAAGAAAATGAAGATCTGTCGCATAACTTGTGCTATGAACTCCAACTGTTGTTCACGAGGCAAGTGGTCCATCGACCCTTGAAGCCAACGGTAGTGGCCCACGCCTTCGACTTCTGACCAAGCATGAACTTCCGTATCCTCATTGTGAAATTGTCCTGTAAACACGCCTTCTGGTTGACCATCATAAGCAGGCTCGATCTCAAATACGATCACCAGTGATCGATTACTTGGTATCCTCCGTCGTCGTCGTGGTACATGTAGTTCTTCATCTCGGGGTTGCCTTCATGAGCTACTCGGTTGCGATACTCTGACTGGCATAGTATCTATCTCTTGGCTATCCATATCAAAAGACCAAACTACGATCTATCTTGGAGAAAATAACTACATCAACTATGAATTTTGCTCGTGCTCTCCCCTTTTCTTATATTGTTGGGAGAACAAGCTTCAGAAAGAAGCTATCATCGAATTGATTTAGGTTTATCAGGATGTCGTTGATGAAACTCCTGTACCTTTCATGGCGCATTCGTAAGATTTTCAGCTGGCTCCCACGTTCGCTCATTAATGTCATAGCCGCACCAATGAACAAGATATTCTAACTTTCTCCTCCTTCGCCGTGAATCCAATACCTTTTCAACCTCGTATTCTTCGTGGTTCTTGATTTCAATACTAGGTGGTGGACATTGCACTCTTCCAGGAAAAGATGACTCTCGATAAGGTTCCAACAGAGAAACATGAAAGACTGGATGTACCTTCATAGAAGCCGGTAACTCCAGCCGGTATGCCACTGGATTAATTTGCTTCTGGATGATAAATGGTCCCAATCTTCGATAGTCCAACTTATCACATGGTCGCTTGGTCTTGATATTTCGTCGAAGAAGCCAAGCTTTGTCTCCAACTTTGAAAGTAGGTGCTGGATTCTGAAATCTATCTGCAGACGTCTTATAGGATTCTTGAGCGGATTGTAATTGAAGCTTCAACATAGTTTGAAGCTCTGATAGTTGCTTCGCAAATCCTTCAGCTGCTGGATTGTTATTTGTTGATGGACTCAATAAATCAAGCTTCAGATGATATCCATAGTTGGAAAAGAATGGTGTTTGTTGAGTCGACGCATGGAGGGTGTTGTTATATACAAACTCAGCTAGCGGTAGATATGCAGTTCAATCGTCTTGCTGATAGTTGATGCTGCATCAAAAGTACTGCTCCAAGACTTGGTTCACCCGTTCCGTTTGGCCATCAGTTTGAGGATGAAAAGCTGAAGAAAGCTTGATATCCACCTTCAATATCCCAAAGAGAGATCTCCAAAACTTTGACACGAATTGGGTACCTCGATCTAATATGATATCATCTGGTAGTCCATGATATCGATACATATTATCGAGAAAGAGTCTTGCTGTGACTTCACTAGACGATGTCTTCTTACAAGGAACAAAGTGTGCCATCTTCGTAAGCCGATCTACTACGACAAAGATGTTGTCAAATGAGTTTGATGATGGCAAGTCCGTGATGAAGTCCATAGAAATTAAAGACCATGGTCGACGTGGAATTGGCAATGGCTGTAGAAGTCCATAAAGGCGATGTCGAGGATTCTTAGATCTTGAACAGATGTCACAAGAGAGGACAAAATCTTTCACATCCTTCCACATTTGGGGCCACCAAAAATCTCGGGAAATAAGCTCCAAGGTCTTGTTGAATCCAAAATGTCCCACAGCTGAAAAATCATGGCGAGATTGAAGAACTCGGAGTCGTGCTAGTCCTTTTGGAATGTACAATCGCTCTTCAAAGTATAAAAGATCTCCCTCCACCTTGAACTTGTCGTCATTGGTACGTTGCTTGATATCAATGGCTATTGAATCTTTAATGGTCATAGCACGTACCTGGTTTAGGAAGTCAGCATCAAATGATACAATAGTAGTACAAAGTTGAAATTTCTCTGGCTTCAATAACGTTGTACATTGTTGATCAAACGTTGCTTCTCCAGCCTTTGGTGCAAGATACGATCTCCTTGATAAAGCATTGGATAGTCCTTGCTGCCTTCCAGGTCGATAAGTGATAACAAAATCGAATCTAGATAGCGACATGTTCCACCGATCTTGACGCCGATTTAAAACTCGAGCCGTCATGAAATACTCCAAATTCTTGTGATCCATATATACGATGTCGCATTACGTGCTTTCCTGCTTGAGAACGCGCCGGGCGTCTGGCTGTAGAAGGTAGTATAGAGATTCCTTGATAGTCAAGCAGTCTATCAGTTTTTGACTGCTGGAATATAAACGACTGTAACAATGTACCGTAAATCTATACGGGTGCTCTTCGACTGCTTGTCGAAGTCTTTTTTGCCCCAACCGGTAGGTCTCTAGACGTTACAGAGAACCCCGTACAACCCAAACTGTTAACCTTCAATACTGCTTTGTACTTACGATCTTGTATCCACTGACTGTCTTGTTAGATTAACCCAATAAATTTCATTCACTCCGCATACTCAATCCTATAGACACCCTTTTAATCCTTCAATCACAGACGTAACTCGATTTCACAAAACAGTCAAGAGTATTCAAACCCACTTCATTTAAAAATCCCGATTCACCATTACAACACTGACTTCAGCAGCGATTGCCTCAGTCTTCCCCAAAACTCTACGAAGAAGAAAAATCCAAATTCTATGTCTTTCCTTCCCCGACCCGAAGCATGAAGCTCCTCTCTCTAATTCCCTTGATCTTCAAAAAAACCTCCAATGAAAACCGAACTAGTAACCTTGCAAAAGCTTGAAAACTCGCTCCCCTCGATTCCCCCTCAAAAAAAAAACCACCCCCAAAACTATATCCCACCTAACCTTATCCTCTGAATTTCTTCAATCTTCCGTCTTAGATCCGGAATTGGCTCCCACCTCAAGCTTGGATCCGAAATTGGCTCTCGCCGTCAAGCTTTCTCCTCCGTTTTTGCCTTTAAGAATCCATTTACCGAAAACAACGTTTCCTGAGACGGCACAGAGAACAGGACAGCCTGAAACAGAATCGAACCCCGTAATCGGGACCACATTGAGTCGCCCGACCAATTCAGGTCCTACATTGGTAAAGATGCCCGTAGTAACCTGGATGTTCCCGTAATTGGGTCAAATTGGTCCTCGCGTCAGATTGGCTAAGACCCGTAGTAAGACCTGGATTTCCCGTAACTAGACTGCATTGGGTTGCCCCACCAATACAGGTCTCATATTGGGTAAGAGGACCCGGATTGGATTATCGAAATTGGATCCAATTGGCTCCTCGAACCCGTCGTGTGAATTGGTCCTTCTCTTCCTGCTGACTCCCGTTATTGGAATCGAATGGAGCATTCCAGTATGCCCCGACTGACTGTAACGGAGTCACTGAACCTGACCACTCAGTATTTGTACTGGAGTTGGTCGATGCTCCCAATATTCGAGGTAACTGAATATTAATAAAATTCCCCTTTCTTTTTATTTTCACTGTATACTCGTGTTACAACACGACATCCACCCCCTCTGAACCTGTGCATTCTTCGGTATGCACCAATTTACCCAATTGCTGTTTGATTCAGAATATATCCCCTACGTCTTTGTCCAGTTCGTCTTCGTCACCTTCATTATCCATATCACTTTCATCTTCTTGCTGCGGAATCTCTATACCTTCATTGAGGTCTTCCATATTCATCTCTGCGTGTCTTTGTTTAAATATTTTTACTCGCTTCCCTACAATTGGTATTTTCAATTTTGTACCATCTAACTCCCGTAATGAGTAAGTCGCATTATCATGAACAGTTGTTACAACATATGGTCCAAACCAACGTTTTGAAAATTTCCGCAAGGTACTATGTTGATTATCTAGACTATTGTCATAAACAAGTACCCAGTCACCTTCCTCGATTGCTTTTGGTCTCAATCGATGTTGCTTATCGAATCGCGCCTTGTTTTGTAACCTTGCTCTTTTTAACCTTTCCAATGCTATCCGGACATCTTCCGTTCTTTGCTCCAATTGTCGAATCCTAATAGCCAGAAGTTCTTCTCTTGTCAATCCATCTTCCCTTGGTAGCATACTCCAAGTAAGTACCTTTTCTTCAATCGGCATAATTGGTTTTTGACCTGTCATAAGTTCTACTGGCATATATCCTATCACCGAACTATGTGTTGTTCGATCAGCCCATAATGCAAATGACAAAAGTCGTGGCCACTCTTTAACCTTCCCATTATAAGCTTTAACCAATGCTTTCACAATCGGCGGGTGACAGCATTCGCTTTTCGCATTCCCTTCCGGATTATAAGCAGTAGTCAGTGATAGTTTAACTCCACATCTTTTAAAGAACTTACGAGCTTCTTGTGCATTTAATTCTCCACGATCTGCAGTGATTTTTCCTACGCACCCGTAATGGCAAATGACATCTTCAAGCAAAAACCTACAAATCCCCTCTGTAGATTTTGTCCTCAATGCTCTTCCTTCTACTTGATTTGATAAATCTTCACGAGCTAAAACCAAATATCTCATCTGCCATAACCCAACCGGCATAATAACCAAATCAACAACCCATTTAAAATGAATAGCCAGAGGATACGTAGGATGAAGACCATCTCGATGTCGGATATTAGAATACGATTGACAGATTTCACATGACTCTACAAATGAGAAAACATCTCAATACATATTTTTCCACCAATATCGTTCCTTGAGTTTAGCAAAAGTAGCCCAGATTCCTCTATGCCCTGCCCACAAACTATCATGAAACTCCTTTAATAATTTTAGTTTTTCTTCCCTTTTGCCTATCACTCGTTGTGGCATCCCAATTCCTTTCTTCGGTCTCTTCCATAAGAATCCATCTCGAAGTAAAAATCCATATGCTTTTTTTCTTATTTGTTTGAATTTTTCTGTAGACCAATTCCCCTGCTTAGACAAGGTATTCAAATAATGATCAATATCCAATAATTCTCCTTCATAAGATTCTTCAAGAAATAACTTGTCTTCTCTGTTGAGATTTGATATTGAATAGAATTTCAATCCGACATCATCAATGTCTTCAACCATTTCGTCCTCCCTCTCGTATCTTGCTCGAGATAGCATGTCTGCTACTAAATTGTCCTTTCCAGTGATATGCTTAAATTCTGGATTTAGTGACTTAATATAAGCAATCCATCTCAACATTGCAATATCTGGCGTTGAACAGTTAATAATCATTCCAAGCAATGGCAAGCAATCTGTTTCAATTACTACTACTGCCCCAATCAAATAGTCCTTTTCAGCTTTCATAGCCGAAACGACTCCCCAAAGTTCTCTTTTGACTTGCGAATATGCACGCTGACGAATACTTAAAACTTTAGCCCCAAATCGAACTGCAAATCTACTCCCATTCGAATCATCTTGACCCACCGCCCATCCAACGGCAATTGGACTAGCGTCTACAGTAAGAATCACAGGTCTATTCCACTTATAATCAACCTTCCTCAATATTGGAGGTGACATCAATAATTTCTTCAATCTTTGCATTGCCTGAATATGCCTTTCTTTCCATTCAAATCGGTAACCCTTGCGTAACAGTTCATATAATGGATCCGCTATGTGAGCAAAGTGAGGGATCCAAATTCGATAAAATACACATGCACCCAAAAACCTGCGAACCTCTGTTAAAGAACCACAATCCTCTTTCATCCTTCCAATTGCATCAACTTTAGTCGGATCTGGTTTTCTTCCGTAAGATCCGCATAAATGTCCAACAATTACAACCTCTCGCACTCCAAATACGGACTTCATACCCGATAATGTAAGATGAACTTCTCCAAGCTGAGTTAAAATCTTTTCACAATCTTGTATATGATCAACAACATATCTGCGACACCCCCTCGTATCTAAAGTTTCATTCTTGTCTCCTTCTCTGCACCCTTTTATAGGAACATCATCCAGAGAAGGCATAGTCTTTTCCGGAATAAAATCTCTCAATACCTTATTCATCCCATTCATCATATGCGCAACTGAGTTGGTCGTGCCTTGAAGAAGAGTGCACATTCTAACCAATCCAAGCAGTGTCCTCATCGTTGTCATATCTCTACTTCCTTCGGCAAGTTGAAATTGATCATAACCTGAATACAAATCACCCATTGAATAGATCGCCCTTCCAGCAAACGCCTCAGCAAATTCATCCACAATAGGTCCAATTCCTGCATTCCTGACAATTAAAGCATTCACCAACTGCATATCTTGAATAAACCGTAGTGACCCATTCTTCTTAGGTACCGTAAACCATCGACTAGAATACGGCGCAAATGAAGGTTCTAATATTTTCATCTTTATCTTTTCTTTCAATAGTTCCACCAATTTAGGTAAATGTGCCCTTGGTACTGGAATCGGTCTTAGATTCCAAGGTACATACGGTACAGTGAAGATAACCATAGGTGTTATAATATTTGGATCCACACACCCAATTTCATGAGATTCGAAGGCAAACGATCTACCTTGTTTAGCCAACATCTTTTTGAAGCAAGTAATTTCCTCCGGCAATAAAGAACCATCAGAACCAATCTTCAATTCTTCAAAAGTCTCTTCAGTAAACTGATGTCCAATACTCATTGGATCTCTTAAACTTGCTTCTTTTGATGCTTCTCCCATTTGTTCTTTAGAATCCTCTGGTAATGGTCCGGCAACAGGCTTTACCTTCTTATCTGCCGTTTTATATCTCGTCTCTACTGTGACTTCTGGTGCTTGAAAAGATTCAAGCATGGTATAAACCTCTCTCGAATGAATCTCAACAATCTTATCATTATCCCCTAACCCAATAGATGTAATTAATTCCAATGAATCTTCCAGTCCATTTTCTTCATAAACACCCAAAATCCTCTCATCATCTTGCAATGTACCTATCTTGCCTAACTGTCCTTCAATATCATATAATCTTTTTCTTTCTTTTCTTTTAAAATCATCAACTTTCTTATACATAATATTTCCATTCTCCAATATACCAATAAAACTCGCATCAAAGGCACCTTCATCTCGCGAGAGTACCTCCTCTTTTGTACCTCCATAATCTCGCTTTACAGTGGTACCTCCCCAAAATCCTTAAATCCTTCAACAATCTTTGGCAATGGTTTCTCCCTCAACCTATCTCGATTTCGTTCATGGTTAGGAGGTACTGTTAGAAATTGTACAGCTTTCCTGCCATCTTCGCTCCGTACCCTTGCATAAGCAGAACCATCGTCAAGTACCTTTGTTTCTATCCGTGTTGCCGTGATATAAGGTTGTCCTAAAATCAACGGATAAGACGTTGTATCTTGAACGAAGAAATGTTGCTCCGTCGCAACATCTCCAATCCGAATTTTGACATCTGGACAAGCTCCATATAATTCGCCTCGTGTGTTATTAGCTGCTCGTATTGCCCATCCATGTTCCATATCAATTGGCCATTTTTTCTTCTTATAAAGATCTTTAGACATGAGATTTATTTCAGAACCATGGTCCACCAAAGCAACTATTGGTTCTTCTATATCTCCTACCTTCACCAATACCTCAGTAGTTGCCCTTGCCTAATGCTTTCGAGTATAATGGCTCAAAGTTTCCATTTCCTTGTCACTAGAATCTTCGAAACATACTCGCTAATTATACCCATTCTTTTCATTTGTTGGTTGCTTGTAATCAATATCAACCTCTTCTTCATCTCTACATATTCTTGCATCAATAGCATGACTCATTCCAGTTTCGCTCATTAATTGCCTCTTTCGCTTAATGATGTCAATGATAACATCATGAAACTCCTTCTTTGCAATTCCCAAGACTTCTTTCAATGTGAATTCCACCTTAGCGTTTAATATACGTTCTTCCAACACCCCTTTCAAATTTGTTGCCGCTTCAATATCAGAAAGTAGCTTATAAGCAATTGATTTGCCCTTATCTTTTGTCTCCGTTGTTTTTTCTCCCAATGATGCTGAGATATCCTTTACAGGCAATTCTTATGAAGCTGCCTCCCGAGCCTTGTCTCCTCGAGTTTGCCTCTTAAAAGAATTTCCTTCTCTAGTATCATCAAAATTTCCTCGTCTTTTTTCTTCCATCAAAGCTTCATGTTGGCTCTTAGCAATATATGCATGAACTGAAAGAGACTCAACAGGATCCTCCCAACCTGTTCTTCCTCGTATTGTAGCTGCAGTTCTCAATAACGCTTCTCGAGGTAATTTCCCTTCTTGCATTGTAGAAATGGTAGAAGCCCAAAACTCACTAGTTTCCGTACTTCCACCAATTTCATCATCTACTCTAGCACCATAACTTGCACTTTCTCGTACTACTGTTTCATGCTCTTTTAAGTAATCTTGAACCAATGCTCTCATTCCTCCCTTGCCAAAATTGGTTTGAAGAAGATCCTCCCTATCTTTCAATGCTATCTTCCCATCTTTCCAGCAAATAATTTCCTGCCGTATCATATTATTAAATTCATTGCAATCTTTTCTAGTGTGTGAAGCATCATCACACCAAATGCATCTTTGCACATATCCTTGTTTTGAAACATTCTTTGAATTGTTTATAGAAGTATTCTCTTCAAGTCTTGCCAATTTGATTTGAAGATCTCGCATTCCTCGTATAATTTCTTCCATACCCATATCTGCTTTCTTTCACAAGGATGTCGAAGGTTGAACTGTAGGCATTGTCGGTGGTGTTGTACGTACTGGAGCTTTGGGTGCTTGTACTGTTTTCAGAATATTGCTCCTATCCTTCCTCCTTTCTTTTTTTGTAAGCAACCCCACCGCATCTTCAACGTTCTTCCACTTCGTTGTCAATCCTTCATCTTCTTCTTTGTCTTCAAGAAGGGGTTCTAATTTCTCTTGCAATTCTCCATCAGCAGCTTGAAGAAATAGATCAACTTTGTTCGGCTCCAATGTCAATTTTTCTACCTTCGATAATTGAGAGTACTGCCTCTCAAATTCCCTTAGTAGCTCTGTTGCTTGCAAATTCTTATTGGGCCGTTCAATCCATCCCAGAAACAGCTTCTTAGTAACGCGATCAGCATCTTCCAAGAAATATTCGTCTTTCAATGCATGTGAAAAATCCTCCCATGAATTCCCACAACGATCCGTAATCGATGTAATGTGGTCCCTTATCTCCGGTATCGTGGCAAGTCCAAATAATTCAACCATTTTCTTCTCAGAAACCCGATTTAATTCCATTTCACGAACATAACATCTTAAATACCTTGAAATATTCCTCCCATCAAATTGATCAATTTTATTGACCACTGCTTGCAATGCTTTGGTTGCCAAAGCTTCCTTTCGATCATTGCTTTACTGTTGCTGCATTGACAATGAGAAGGCTTGAAACAAACTAGCAATAGACGGATCCATATGCATACCTTGTCCTTTAGAAGACTCCCCACCGGAAACTTCTCCCAAAAATCCTTCAAAATTTTTATTTTCGTTTTCCATAAAAATAAAGATAAAATCAACCGAAATCCAATACCTTCTACCTCAAGCTTTCACGTCGGGTTCACCACTTATGTCGTATTACGTGCTTTCCTGCTCGAGAACGCGCCGGGCGTCTGGCTGTAGAAGGTAGTATGGAGATTCGCTGATAGTCAAGCAGTCTATCAGTTTTTGACTGCTGGAATATAAACGACTGTAACAATGTACCGTAAATCTATACGGGTGCTCTTCGACTGCTTGTCGAAGTCCTTTTTGCCCCAACCGGTAGGTCTCTAGACGTTACAGAGAACCCCGTACAACCCAAACTGTTAACCTTCAATACTGCTTTGTACTTACGATCTTGTATCCACTGACTGTCTTGTTAGATTAGCCCAATAAATTTCATTCACTCCGCATACTCAATCCTATAGACACCCTTTTAATCCTTCAATCACAGACGTAACTCGATTTCACAAAACAGTCAAGAGTATTCAAACCCACTTCATTTAAAAATCCCGATTCACCATTACAACACTGACTTCAGCAGCGATTGCCTCAGTCTTCCCCAAAACTCTACGAAGAAGAAAAATCCAAATTCTATGTCTTTCCTTCCCCGACCCGAAGCATGAAGCTCCTCTCTCTAATTCCCTTGATCTTCAAAAAAACCTCCAATGAAAACCGAACTAGTAACCTTGCAAAAGCTTGAAAACTCGCTCCCCCCGATTCCCCCTCAAAAAAAAAACCACCCCCAAAACTATATCCCACCTAACCTTATCCTCTGAATTTCTTCAATCTTCCGTCTTAGATCCGGAATTGGCTCCCACCTCAAGCTTGGATCCGAAATTGGCTCTCGCCGTCAAGCTTTCTCCTCCGTTTTTGCCTTTAAGAATCCATTTACCGAAAACAACGTTTCCTGAGACGGCACAGAGAACAGGACAGCCTGAAACAGAATCGAACCCCGTAATCGGGACCACATTGAGTCGCCCGACCAATTCAGGTCCTACATTGGTAAAGATGCCCGTAGTAACCTGGATGTTCTCGTAATTGGGTCAAATTGGTCCTTGCGTCAGATTGGCTAAGACCCGTAGTAAGACCTGGATTTCCCGTAACTAGACTGCATTAGGTTGCCCCACCAATACAGGTCTCATATTGGGTAAGAGGACCCGGATTGGATTATCGAAATTGGATCCAATTGGCTCCTCGAACCCGTCGTGTGAATTGGTCCTTCTCTTCCTGCTGACTCCCGTTATTGGAATCGAATGGAGCATTCCAGTATGCCCCGACTGACTGTAACGGAGTCACTGAACCTGACCACTCAGTATTTGTACTGGAGTTGGTCGATGCTCCCAATATTCGAGGTAACTGAATATTAATAAAATTCCCCTTTCTTTTTATTTTCACTGTATACTCGTGTTACAACACGACAACAGTTACTGGATGTGTAGCTCCTTCAAGAAAGTGACGCCATTCTTTGAAAGAATCCACTATAGCAAGAAGTTCCTTATCGTGGATCTCATAATTGATTTCAGCAGCAGAGAACTTCCGAGAATAGAATGCAACTGGATGGAGCTTCTTATCTTCACTCATTTGTGAAAGCACAGCTTCCAAAGCAAAATCTGAAGCATCAGTTTCTAAATAGAAGGCCTTTGTAAAGTCTGGATGTACCAAAATTGGAGCTGTAGTAAATGCTGTCTTCAAATCTTCAAACGCCTTCTCCGCCAAAGGTCCCCATTCCAACTTATCCTTGCATGTTAATCGAGTGAGAGGAGCAGCAACTTGAGAATAATTCTTGATGAAGATCCGATAAAAGTTAGCAAAATCAAGAAAGCATTGTACGTCTCTAACCGTCCTCGGAACCTCCCAAGACATGATTGCTTCTACTTTCTTGGGGTCCATCTTCAAACCTTCTGTAGTCGCAATGAACCCCAAAAATTCCATCTCCGTCTGGTGAAATAAACACTTTTCTAATTTGGCATATAGTCCTCGCTTGCGTAGTTTCTCCAAGACCAAACGAACATGCTCCTCATGCTCTTCCTCATTTTTAGAGAATATTAGAATATCGTCTAAGTAGATGATAACAAAATCGTCGAGGTGTTCTCGAAAGATGTCATTCATCATATGTTGGAAAACCGCTGGAGCATTGGTAAGACCAAAAGCCATGACATTATATTCGAAATGACCATACCTTGTACGGAATGATGTCTTCCACTCATCTCCTTCCTTGATTCGTACGAGATTATAAGCTCTCCTTAGATCAATTTTTGTAAAGATCTTCACACGTCTAAGTTGTTCTAAGAGACTAGAAATCAAGGGTAATGGGTAACGATTTTTCTTTGTTACCTTGTTGAGGCCTCGATAGTCCACACACATCCGTAATGATCCATCTTTCTTCTTCACAAATAAGATGGGTGCTCCAGCTGATGATTTTGAATGATGAATGAAGTTCTTGGCTAGATTCTCGTCGATGTACTTTCGTAACTCTGCCAACTCCGTTTGCGATAGATTGTAGATTGGGCCAAAAGGTGGTTGTGCTCCTTCTTGCAAGTCTATGGCACAATCATATGGTCGGTGTTCCGGTAGTATGTCGGCGTTCTTCTTTTGAAACACGTCTTCAAAATCTTTATATTGCTCCGGTATACTTGCTATTGAGATCTTCTCCTCGGTAGTTGGAGCCGCATAAATGACAAATGGAGTGCCTTCCTTAGATGATCTTATAAACGCTCTTGCTCCAATGAATAAGGATTTCTTTTTTCGAGGTTTTTTACTAGGTCTTGTCTTGGGTGGTTTTGTGGGAAAAGTCATCTTCCGCAACCTCCAATCTATCAATGGATTATGTTTTTCCAACCAAGAAAGACCAAGAATAATAGGATTTGATGGGGTGCTAATAATATTAAAAATAATATGACTACTATGGTTTTTAAACATTACTTCTATAGGTTTTGATTCATGGGTCATGCTACCAGACAATAAAGGTCGCCCATCTATGACCTCAACATGAACAGGTTTTGATTTTTGTACTAAAGGGATCTTATGACGCTTTGCAAATTCTTCGTCTAAAAAACAAGCAGATGCTCTTGAGTCTAGTAGTGCTAAGGTTCTTAGTTTTTGAGGGCCGATAAATAGAGGGATTGTAAAACAAAGTGCAGGTTGGACAGAAAGAAAGGAACCTGATTGTTATTGGGATATTTCATTGTCCAGCCGCACGGTTCCTACTGTGGGTGGGCATCCTCGTTTTCTTGAACAAATACTCCCCTAGTCTTGACTACGCCTCGATTTTGCTTTTTGGAGCAGTTTCCGACTTTGTGGCCTTCTCCACCGCAATACAAGCATAAATTTTTCTCTATATGTCGCTTTTTTTCTTCTATAGTAAGAGATTTGATACGTACCGCATCAATTTGTATGTCTTCCACCTCTGAATGCGAATTCACACTGCTTGCCGACATAGTTGGAGCATAGCGAATTGTATGTTGTCTTGAGCATTGGTCTTGGCGACGTTGGAATAGGCGATTGTCGCACTTCACAGCTTGGCTAATGGCTTCATTGAGTGTTCGTGGATCAGGAAGAGTTAACAACAAATCTTTCACATCACCTCTTAAACCCCAATAGAATTGACTCATCAACGCTTCTTCATCCCAATTGATGTCGCATACTAATTGCCTGAAATCCGAAGCATAGACTGATGTAGAACGCATCCCTTGTCGTAGCGACCGGATCTTTGTTGTAGCCCATCGAACCTTATCGTGTTCACCAAATGCTTCCGCAAATGCTTCCAAAAAGGTTTCGAAGTTGTTTAATATGGATGATCGTTTCTCAAACAAGGGAGCAAACCATGATAGAGCTTGTCCCGTAAGTAAGGTTCCAACAAGCCCAACACGTGACTCCTCCGTTGGATATCGTTCGGGCTGTAAAACTGTTATCAACCAAATTTGATTGACGAATCCTCGAAACTTGGAACGTGTTCCATCAAACTTATCTAGAAGGCTAACTCGAGGCTCCTTATGTTGTAGAACTAGTGGTTCTTGTCGAACCTGAGGTAAAGTTGTTTCTCCAACTGTCGAAATTTGAGGCTGGTGTAGTTTAGATTGTGCTATCCCAGATACTCCATCATTATGAAGCCTTGCCACCACTCCTTCAATCTCTGCAGTTCTTTGTGATAATGTAGCGAGGGCATTCATAATAGCATCTAACTTAGACTCCGAACTTTCTGTCATACTAATGTCTTGACCTCCGGCCATTCTAAAAGAAGGACAAAAATGACCCTATAAGAGGCAATATTGGTTTATAGGAGGGTAATCCACAACCTATAAAATGCCTTAAGAATTTCAAGAAGAGGGATAATCCACTCTCTCTAAGAAGAATAAGACTCCAATATTGTAACAGAAGAAGTATCAGTTTAGAGGAGGGTAATCTGCAACCTCTAAAAAATGCTAGTATACCTTCAAGTAGAGGGGTAATCCACACTCTACTAAGAAAGAACTAGCTCTGATATCTCAAGTTAGTGTAGTCTCGACAAACTGTCATGGACACAAAATATAGACTTGAAATCTAACAAGAAGTTCAAGAAGAAGTGGCAAAACTAGATTAAACAGATGAGTACAAGAACAACACCAGAAAGGTGAGCTAGAACTCCAAGAGATGTGTTGTCGAGACTGAAGAACTCTTCAGCCTCGATCCCTATATATACTCCTACTTAGGAAGCTTCTCGAGCTACTTCTATTAACTAGGAAGCTTCTAGAAGGTTCCAGAGGCTTCCTTTCTAGAAGGTTCTAGAAACTTCCTTTTTAAAAGCTTCTAGAAACTTCTCTCTAAAAGGTTCCAGAGGCTTCTCTTCTAGAAGGTTCCAGAGGCTTGTTTTCTAGAAGGTTCTAGAAACTTCTCTCTAGAAAGTTCTAAGGAATATGTCCCTAACAATACCTTCTAGAAAAGCTTCTTAGAAGCTTTTTAGATACTAGTTTGACTTTAAATGTATTTGAGGTTGATTGGTAGGTTAGAAATTTGGTCAACAAGCTAATTACATACTACATGTATTGGTAGCTTGTAGAACAAGCTAACTATGTGGTGCACATATAAAAAAACTTGTCTTATGAATTAAGATATGTGTCATATAAAGTCAACACGTTTTTGGAGGTCCTATAGAACATTGCTACATAGATCCTAAGTAGATAGTATATATAGAAGCAAGAGTGAAGTCTTCTTCACTCTTGTCAATTTCTTTCTTGCTTCTAGTCTAGATTCAAGAGTTTCTACTTTCTTTGTCTTTTGATAATAGCCAGTTTAGTTTCTTTTTAATATACATACTTTTTTATTTTTATTTTGTCACTTTTCTTTTGACACCTATTTTATAAGTTTATATATCATCTTTTAGTTCATATCATAAATAATTACTATCATAGATTATTAAAAGATATTATACCGGATAAAAGAATTTAATTTGTATCAAGATTTTAAAAAAATCCTTTTTAAGATTCTAAAAGTAGATATAAAATTATCTTTGGCCTTTCACCTTTAAGTTAATATATAGATAAAGCATGTTAATCATATTTTACAGTAGTATTTGAGGTATTCCATCAACTATCAATAAGATGATTGGATGACTCTTTTGTCATTGGTAGAGTTTGCCTATGATAATATAGTACTCTCTTCTACTTATCAAACATCTTTCTTTGCTAATTATAATTATCATCTATAATTTGATGCTTTTGACTTTTAAAAAGTTGATAAGCTTGCAGAAAAAGTTTTAGTAAATTATTTGTTAGAGCTCTATGCAATAATAAAGGTGCAATTAAAAGAAGTTCAAGAACAACTAAAGATAAATCTAGATGCCTATTGTAAGGAACAATCACAATTCAATGTGGATGATATGATATAATTACTTTATCATAATATCAAGACTACTCGTCCTTGTAACAAATTGGATTATTAAGAGTTTAAAGCTTTTGTGAGTTTAGATCTTTTTCTATTTATAAACAAATCAATCTATTTACTTATTGATTAAACTTATCACAGTTAATAAAGATCCATCCCATATTCCACATATCTCTTCTTGAACCATACAACAGTATGAACATACCAAGAAGAAAACAAGTGCCACCTCCTGTTATAGAAGTGGCTAATAATGAAGAATTTGAGGTGGGAAAAGTCTTAGAATTAAATTGATATCAAAATAAGTTCAAATATCTTGTTTATTGGCATGGATATGATAATAGTGAATACATACAGAAGCCAACAAACTTATGTGTTGCTTATAAAATCAACACATATTTGAGGTCCTATAGAATATTGCTATATAATTCATATGTGAATAATATATATAAGGACAAGAGTGAAGTCTTCTTCACTCTTGTCAATTTTTTTTTTGTTATAGTTTAGATTTAAGACTCTTTAATTTTTTTGTCTTTTAGAAATAGCCATTCCAATTTTTTTTTTTTTTAATATATATTTTTCTTTACTTCTATTTTTTCATATTTCTTTGAAAAAAGTTTCACTTGGTTATTTGCTTTCATTGGATTCTTGTCTTTAATACCTATTGTACTTTGAAGAATGGCTTTTTTACCTCATGCTTTAAATCGGATTCAATGATGTATATAAGAATGCCATTGCCAAATAGAGTTAAGTGTGCAAGCTCGTCTTAGTAGTTCTTACTTGGAACTCAATATGTAATTGCAATCACCTCACTCATGACTATTGGCACTCTAGTATCCCTATTATTTTTAGCTAGATATTTGGCCACTCAAAGCTTGGATGGATGGCCAAAACATTCAATTTGATATATCATGATATGCTTCATAGTAGGCTTCAAGCTCAATACCTTACCTAAAGCATGGTCAGCTTTAGGCATATTAATGTCTTAGGTAGTGGCAAAGGTAATATAGATAATATCAAAGTTGTGATCACCTCATTCCTTGATGGCTTTCTAGGTGGCTTTGGCAACAAGTTTGGAGATCTAAACAACGATGACGTCATGGCAAACGTTTAAGGAAGGCTCCATATATATGCAGATGCTTGGATTGGCCTTGAACATCTTTTCTTTGAAGTACATTTGGTACTTATGGATGCTTGACTTGTCACAAATGTATATAAAATTTTACCTTCAGGGCTTCTTTTTTGTTATAATTGGTGATATTGAAGAAGAAATTGAAGTACTCATTTTGTAGAAGCTCTATGAGAGGCACCATTGTATCAATGCCTAATACACTGTTGTTTTATGGTTTGGCTATCATGTAAAAATAATGCACATTTATATTTAACATATGATTTATTATACAATATAATAAGAGCCATATTATTAGATTTTAATTGATTACAAATATGATTAGATTACTATTTTGAAGGAGACTATTATTAAGATTGATTTTATATTGATAATAGTTTTTATATATTTAGAACCATCTTTATTAGACATTGGTGACTTGTAAAAGCTTATTTTATTTCTTTTATTTGATATTTAGGCCACATATTATGCAAAAATTATTAAAAAAAAAGATTAAAAAAAGATTTTTGTACAAAAAAGAATAGTTATATTAACCATATGGATGAATGGTGATGGACGATAAAAAATTCCATTCTTATTGGCCAAAATTCATACTCAATTAGCTTCAAGGAGGCTACTTGAGGCTTTATTAGAAATTAGGATTACTTTTTTGAGGCCATTTGAACATCAAAGGTCAGAGTTGTTTAAGATTTTGAATATGGTTTTGGTAAAATTTTTGTATGATTTGGAGTTTTTATAAAGACGATATATGCATTCAAAGTTAAGGTATTGATTTTATAACTACTATCACTCTTTGGAGTATAATACATGCATATGAAGGGCTTTTGAGGATTAGATTTTGTGGTTAGAAATTTGATTTAAAGGGCTATATTTTGCATCTAAAAAAATATATATTTAAAATTGATTTAGAAGAGCAATGACTGCTTGAAGATAGTACTTCCAAATTCAAATTTATCAATGAGCTAATTTCATAAAAGATTTGGTCCTAACCATATCTTAAGCATTTGGAGGAATCTTTGGCTAAAATTTTTAAAATATATATTATTATGTTATTAAGCTACACACCAAATTTTGTAATATTTAGATTTTGGATTTTTGAGATATGAAGAAAATAGTATTCAAGTGCTTGTAAATTAGTCTTTGAAGCATCTATTAGGACTTTTAAGATGCCAAAAAATCTATAGTAGATTTATGGTTTTTTTTATTTTTTTTATTTAATAGTAAAGCTTAAGAATAAATACTATATTATTTAGAAATTTGAAAAAAATAAAATTATTGGATCAAGAGATATGATACTCTTAAATTTGGAGAGAAAAAATCTTTTATGGAAGACAAATATTTTAAAAGGATTTTGCTATAATTTGAATATTTTTTATATTATAAAGGGATTTTGAGAGCCAAGACTTTATATACATGTTAAAGATGGAGATATCGAGCTATGGAAAAATTATGAAGTAACGATGGATTTTGTAAAGAAATTATGGATTTTCTTTGATCTTATGGAAAATCTAAATTACTAGCAAATATTTAGTTATGATTTGTTATAACAAAGGATGTTAGAACATTTCTAGATACCTTAAAATCCTTATGTACAAACCTTCTTAAATATAAAAGGTTTTTATTATTAAAATTTCTTTATATATTGTTACATTTATTTATCTTTTATAATAAAAATAAATCATTTATTGGAGCTTGGCCAATGAGTAAAAGCTAAACCCTCTACAGCTAGGTACCCAGTGTATTCCCAAATAGAAAATCAAGCCATACGACAATGTAGGCTGGCCCTTCATCATGGGATTGACCTCTAGAAAGCGCTGCACTTTCAACATTTCCAACAAAAGTGATTTGACAACCTTCGTTGATTTCTTCACTCTATAGTTCTCAATTTGAGCTACCAAAAGTATTCCTACTTTGTCTCTGTACTAATTTTGCAACAAGAGAGGTTCTTCTATGCACCAATTCAATTGTAGTACCAATTTGGATCTGGGGACACACCTCACTCTCTTAGTTTGCCACTAGCTAGTCTATTTTTGTAAGTAACTTGAATACAACGACCGGAGAGATTGCCTAGATAGTCTATTTTCGTAAGTAACTTGACTACAACAACCGGAGAGATTGCCAAAGAATTGATAGACTGTGCAGTTGGGCGGCGACTTCCGTTTTGAAGCTTGTATAGACCCTGCTATTTCATGCACAGCGTGTGCCCTTAAAGAGTATCGCCATATTGACACTTTCATCAGGATGTTCTTGACTGGGGTATATTTCATTTTGACCGCGACTTTATGTCTGGAGAAAAAGAGAAAGACGTTTACTGCATTGAATCGTGTACTCTTTCATCGCTGTTGAAAGCTGTTGACCTTTTTTCTGCTTTCACCCCACCACTTTGCGACTCCATGTATACAAATGCCGTGTAGAGGCGAATTTTGAATTTCACAACAGCACGACAATTCTTGAATTTCGCAATTGAATTTTGCACGATAATTTTGAATTTCGCAACTGGACGACGAAACTCATGGTCTTAACTTGGCCCTTTGAAATCTTATGATTTGGTCAGTCTTGACATCAGCGAAACAATTCAGTCCAGCAGACCAGTGTGACAGAGATTCTGAGAGTCAGCGACCACGAAGAATTGCAGCGCCTTCCTGTTTCCAAACAAGAACACGCGTCCAACTTTACTCCAAAAGAAAGCGGGTCCACCCCAGAGAAGTACTTTCAAAGCTGCACAGTACCTTTGTAAACAGGGTATATTCAATCAGGTGCTGTCACTTTTTGTGCAGTCCACTGTAGTTGATCCACGAAACCTGCCCAAGACTCACCGACAAGAACATTAGGGGAATTATAGTTTGATATAATGTTGAAGTAAACGACAGAAGATTTAAATTTCAACAACATTGTATCATAAATCAATCTGGAGGACTCTCATCTTCTATGTGACACCAGGAGCCTCATAAGTCCAGGAAGGGCACCACTTTCAACATTTCAACGCCACCTCGGCCTGTTTTCACCCACCTTTATGGACTAGGGTCAGCCATTAGAATACCTTTCGACGGTGAACACCGAGCTCTAGCCAAAGGCATTAGTTGCATAAAGAGCATTCTCCTAATCTCATTAATCTTCACTTCTCCCTGAGGCCCATTCAAGCAGCGAATGCCGGACAGGGCCTGCATCCCACCCTTCAGCAATTGATTCACCTCCCATCTCTTGAAAGATTAGCAAAGTTTGCCACTGCTGCTTGGTTGAGATTGTTTCCTGGAGGCATTCAGGCACGACTTCGAACTCTTAGTACATCACAGTCTTGCGTAGCTCCGCACATCAAGTAGATTTCGACAGATAGTGTAACTGCAGGTCTTCAATACCAACAATGGCACCACGAGCTGGGGAGCTTATTGTCGTCGGATCAGGTGAGCAAATTGATGCGGCATCTTCAGACATGATGCTTGATGATGATACATCTCCGTACTGCATTGGCCTACTCGGTAATGGACCAGTTCATGGTGTGGATCCTCTCAACTGGGCCAAAACCGCCAAGGCCATGGAATGCAGCCACCTCGAAGAAATCAAGCGGATGGTCGACACTTACCAAAATGCCACCCAGGTCATGATCGAGGGAAACACCCTCACTGTACCTCAGGTAGCAGCCATTGCACGCAGACCTGACGTGCGTGTCATGCTCGATGCTGCCAATGCCAAGAGTAGAGTGGTCAAGAGCTCCAACTGGGTGCTCGACAGGATCATGGGTGGAGGTGACATCTACGGCGTTACCACCGGGTTCGGAGCGACCTCTCATCGTCGCACGCAGCAAGGAGTGGAGCTCCAGCGCGAACTCATCCGCTTCCTGAATGCGGGAGTCCTCAGCAAGGGTAACTCCCTGCCATCCGAGGCTGCCCGAGCAGCCATGCTAGTGCGTACCAACACGCTGATGCAGGGCTATTCTGGCATCCGCTGGGAGATCCTCCAAGCTATGGAGAAGCTACTCAACGCGCACGTCACCCCCAAGTTGCCCTTGCGGGGTACCATCACGGCATCCGGCGACCTCGTCCCCTTGTCGTATATCGCCGGCCTACTCACCGGTCGCCCCAATTCCAAAGCCGTCACCGAGGACGGACGAGAGGTTTCCGCGCTGGAGGCCTTGCGCATCGCAGGCGTGGAGAAGCCCTTCGAGCTGGCGCCCAAGGAAGGGCTCGCCCTTGTCAACGGCACCGCAGTCGGTTCTGCCCTCGCTTCTACCGTGTGCTACGATGCCAACATCATGGTATTGCTTGCCGAGGTTTTGTCCGCGCTCTTTTGCGAGGTAATGCAGGGCAAGCCTGAATTTGCCGACCCCCTGACTCACAAGCTGAAGCACCACCCCGGACAGATGGAAGCTGCGGCTGTCATGGAGTGGGTGCTGGACGGGAGTTCCTTCATGAAGGCTGCCGCCAAGTTCAACGAGACCGACCCCCTGCGCAAGCCCAAGCAGGACAGATACGCGCTGCGCACTTCTCCGCAGTGGCTGGGCCCTCAGGTGGAGGTCATCCGCAACGCCACCCACGCCATCGAGCGGGAGATCAACTCTGTGAACGACAATCCCATCATCGACGCTGCCAGGGGCATCGCCCTGCACGGCGGCAACTTCCAGGGCACGCCCATCGGCGTTTCTATGGACAACATGCGCCTGGCGCTGGCCGCCATCGCTAAGCTCATGTTCGCACAATTCTCCGAACTTGTGAACGACTACTACAACAACGGATTACCGTCCAATTTGAGCGGAGGACCCAACCCCAGCCTGGATTACGGCATGAAAGGGGCAGAGATCGCCATGGCCTCGTACTTATCTGAGATTAACTATCTAGCCAACCCGGTCACCACCCATGTCCAAAGCGCGGAGCAACACAACCAAGATGTGAACTCACTGGGATTGGTGTCAGCCCGCAAGACGGAGGAAGCCATGGAGATTCTCAAGCTCATGAGCGCCACCTTCTTGGTAGGCTTGTGCCAGGCTATCGACCTGCGTCACGTCGAAGAGACCATGCAGTCGGCCGTGAAGCAAGTAGTGACACAGGTGGCGAAGAAGACGCTCTTCATGGGCAGCGACGGATCACTGCTGCCATCACGCTTCTGCGAGAAGGAACTACTGATGGTAGTGGATCGTCAGCCGGTGTTCAGCTACATCGACGATTCCACCAGTGATTCATACCCGCTAATGGAGAAACTGCGAGGGGTGCTGGTGAGCCGTGCCTTGAAGAGTGCAGACAAGGAGACCTCCAACGCAGTATTTAGGCAGATTCCAGTGTTTGAGGCAGAGCTGAAGCTGCAGCTGAACCGTGTGGTGCCCGCGGTGCGAGAAGCATATGACACAAAGGGACTATCCTTGGTCTCCAACAGGATTCAAGACTGTAGGACGTATCCATTGTACAAGCTAGTGCGCGGAGACTTGAAGACGCAGCTCCTGTCTGGGCAGAGGACGGTGTCTCCGGGGCAGGAGATTGAGAAGGTATTTAATGCCATTTCTGCCGGCCAATTGGTGGCTCCTTTGTTGGAATGCGTTCAAGGCTGGACCGGCACATCAGGGCCCTTCCTCTCTCGCGCCTCTTGCTAGTTGACACTGCTTTATCTCACAATTTTGCCATGAATCTTTGATACATTTTCGTGCATCACATTGACGTTACAATCAATTTTTAACATTCGTAGGAACTGTAGGGGATTCTTGAAGTTGAGGTTGTGAGGTGCCTTGACCTTTGTTAACACAGTGCAATCCATCAACAGCTTTTCAATTGCAATACGTAGTTGTATATATATTTCTTAACTTTAGAATCATAAGAAGTAGAAGAAAGGTTCTACTATGGTGAGTCTCTTGTTGAAGGAAAAATGAATAAGAATTGACTTCAGCAACAGCCAAAACATCTACTTGAGTGGTCATGGATTGTTATAATTTGTTTCAATGTCTTTGTATGTTTCATAGAGTTTCAGAAGCAGAAGCATGGATATTTAGTGATTGTTCTGATGATCTTTCCTTTATTTTGTGACTTTGCTACTGTTCTGTCAAAGCTTCCTTGTTGGCAAGCCAAATGTTCATGAATTTGTTTAGGTGTTGATTTCTTTTGAATGTTATCATTAGTACAAGATAGAGCTATTTTCAGAATTTCAAGATCAAACTCGATCATGAATTGTTAGAAGATGATTTTAACCTTTTTATCCCACTGCATATTACACCATGCCCAAAATTTGAATATTACATGACACCATGCCCAAAATGTCTTGAATACTATACCATTTAACATATTCCAACTACATTTGAATTTAGAGAATTTAATCAAATGTGTTGGTGGAAATTGTTTGTGCTGAGATCATGGCCTACCATCAGTTATTGCCAATTTTTCAAGGCCAATACTTGTTCATTGCCAACGTGATACAATCCCATGACTTTCATGTTTTGACATATCACTGAAATTGATGGAGGATTAACTTTCCCAATGACCGACAACAAATCAAAGTTTTAAATAATTGTTGGCTGGGGCATCGCTACCATGAGTTCAATGCAACCAATCAAATAAGAACCAATTCCTTGCAGACTCTTTTCAGTTTCCAATGCTACAAGAAATTCAGAAGTGATAAGAAACAACACATAGAAACAGTAGACAGTGTCGAACAATCGCATTTGAATTAGAGACTGCAAACATAAAATCTGAGGCAAACACATAGTCTGAAGATTCACCAATGAATTACATTCCTAAATTTCAGATCCATCGGCACAATGCAGAAGAATGCAGGCATCTTTTACAAAAAAAGTAGATTGTGACAATATTCAACTCATGTTAAGACCATATTTTAACCTTATATATATATATATATATATATATTTCTAATTGAAATTTTGATTTATATTTGATTTAAATCTTTACAACAACAATATTAGGTATTGATGAAGATTTTTTACTATTATTATTATTTTTTTGGCGAATTTTGATGTTGTTAAATATTCCATAATATTGAATTATTCATTCTATAAGCAGTTTTGAAAGTCCAAAGTATATTCTTCAATAGTTCCAAATATTAACATCCTATCTTCTTAATCTTTCTTTTTAGCTTTGATTTTTATATCCACTTAGAGAATCTAAAAAAAAAAAAAAAAAAAAAAAAAAAAAAACTCTTGAATTATATTTTAATTATTTAAATTAGTTGAAGGTATTGAGGGAGTTTTAGTTAATATATTAATAAGATTAAGGAAATTTGATTGTGATACTATTTTATAGATTTTTATATTGATAATATTAGAAATTATAAACAATAATTTTACTTGACAAATAATATGGCAATTCTTATTTAAAGACATATTTTGAAAAAAAAAACTTTGATTATATTATATTCTCCAATCTAGTCTTTTAATTTTGGATATAATAGTCTTTCTTTTAACAATTTTTGTTTAGATCTTGGATAGTTATTAGACAAGTAATGCCAAAATATTTTGTCTTTAGTTGTAAATATAAATCTTGACTCTACTTTGTTTTTTCCAAAAAATATTTTTTAAATATATTATACATGTCTTTATTATGTTGCATCCCATTTCTATACAATTTTCTACTTCAAGAAAAGTCAATATAAATATCTTTAAGAAAAAATTGTACATCCTATTATAAAAGTTTGTTCCACAACATTAAAAAAATAATGAAAAAATAATTTTTTAAGAAATTATTATTTTTGACCGAATCCAACTTCTTTTCTTTTTATAATTTGAAATAATATCCCTCTAAAATCTTAATTCTATTTTCTTGTAAGTTTAGGAACTATTTACATTAATTGCTAAAATAAGAGGTTTGGAGATAAGACTCACTTAGATGTAAGACTCTTAAAACTCATTAAAATCAAATGTTGTCAATAGTATACTTAAATCTATTAATCTCAATCAATCTTTGTTAAAAAAATTGAAAAAAATATTCTAATTTATTTTAATATAATTTATAGATTGTGAGTTGTTTCATATAAAGTTTCTTATGATTGTTTTAATTATCTTCAATTCATTCTACGACCTATCTCATATTAATATGAAATAATAGATGGAAGAAAATAAGATATTATTTACAATAATGATACAACTTGTTATATCAAAGTTTTTAGTATACTAATACTTGCGTTTATTTTTAACTTGGTCTATGAAAAAATATTCTATGTCTTGCATAAAGATATTTATATAAAAATAAATGGTGAAAAATTTGCACACTTTATTATTATAAGACCATGAACAATTATATAAGTTTCATTAAGATGGATTCTTATTGCATTGCCAAATTAACAAAGAATTTGGACTAATTAATATCTTATCCAAATACTAAACTAAATTTTTTAAGGATATCAATTGCTTTTACCACCAATAATTCCTTCCTATGATAGCAAGGTTTAAATCATTTGTATTTTGACTTAATATTAGTTTTTCTTTTTAGATAATTTAATATTATAATTTTTTATGTATCTTATTTTAAAATATAATATTTAATATTTTTTCTACATTAAAGAAGAAGTATGGATTAAATTAACAACATGGTCTTATATACCTTTGTAATTAAAAATATTTGTTGTATTTCCATTAACACATATTAATGCTTTATATATATATATATATATATATATATATATATATATTAATTAATTAATTAAATAAGTAGTAGAAATGGGAGACCATAATCTTTTTTGTTTTACAAAATAAACATCATTCTATCTAATCATATGCTTTGGAGATGTATAATTTCAAAAATAAAAATAAATAATTAATAATTTTAGTTTAGTTGATATTTTTTCTATTATTAGAATATTATCTAAAATATATTATAAAATATTTTTTTAATTTAAGTATGTGACTTCTATTAAGATTCTTTAAAGTATTTTTTAAAAAAATGGCATAATATTTATTTAAATTATTGATTGATATTATAAGTTGTCAATTGTTAAAAGTAGACATATCTCCTATTCTACAAATAAATATTATATTGTCTCTAATAATGTACTAGTAAAACTCTTCTTTATTATAACATCATTTTATCATTGCAAGTTAATTATTTCTAATGATATTCCAATAAAATTTGAAGAATTTTACTTCTACATTATTTAGATCTAGAGTCCTTTTATTTGCCATTTTTATTATTTTTTGCTAAATTTCTTCCATGTCTTATAGTTTGAGAGTATAAAAATTTATATGTTTTAGAATATTTAGTGAAATCTTTAGTGCTATATTACCCATTTATTTACGGTGTATGCTTTAAAACTTACATTATCAAATGCTCTAAAACTTGATTCAATTGATTCTGAGCTCATTAGTTTTATAGATCATTTTAAACAGTCACATAGTCAGGCTCTACATGATCAGGCTCTACCTTCCTGTTGTATTCTAATTCTCTTTTATTTTTGAAAAATTCTTGAACTTTACAAAAGACTTCATAAAAATATACACATTTTTTCATTATATTAAAGAAGTAGCTTCTAGATTAATATGATCCCTATATTTAAAAAACCTTGGCTTAGAGTATAGGATCTGATATAATATGGACTTAGTTTATAATAAGATTTTTGATCTAAAAGTGGAGTAATTAAAACAACAAATTCTATAGAAAGTTGATTGAATAGATCTTCATCTTTTCTTATTTTATGACATTGTATATTTTCTTGGTTGGTCCTGAATCTAATATTAAATAAACCTATTTTTTCTAAAAAAATGATTCCATTCTTTTTGTTATTCTATGAAAATCTTAGATATTATTATAGAATAATTTTTTTAATTCATATATGTTATATTCTACTATTAAAATTTCTAACATATCTAAAATATTCTTCAATTATATTTAAGCTAGTCTTAGGAAATAACATATATCCAAGTTTTTTAAAGTCTTTTATATCAAAGTTTCTATTTTTATAAGAAACTATTATTATATCTAAGTATGATGCTTCTTAAAAAAATTAATTATAATATTTAGCCAAGTTATTCAATCTTCTATCATTATATGATAAAAAAGAAAGGACGGATAAAGAAAGAGAGAGAAAAAGAGGAAGGGATAGAGAGAAAATTCTTAAGTCTCTTGTAACTAGCCAACTTGGTAGTATTAAGAATCTTCTTGAATAAAAAAAAATATTCTCTTTTTTACTTAATATTTTAATTAAAGAGAAAAAAAAATCACATCTATGAAATCAAAAAAATTACTTGAGATAAAATGAGATACCTTTTTAAATTAAAATTAAAAAAGAGAAAGAGAGAAGGACTATTTGACCAACATCTCAATAGATTGAAATGCCTACAACTATTTTTCAATATTATGTTATTTTTTTTCTAACCAATAGTAATTCCAATGGATATGCCTTCTTTTTCAAGTAAATTTGAATATAAGTATAGGCTACTACATGTCTAATTTCTACTTTTGGATCAATGATTTTTTTTCTTTTAAGTTTTTAAAAATTAGGCTTTGGATTTTTAGTTGATATTGTGATTAGACTTTGATACTAAACTTCCACTTTTCATTGAGTACATCAATAAGCATTGTCATTTATATAATAGACTATGTTTAGAATTCATAGATCAATTTAGACATTGTTAGAATTTGTTGTTAATACACCTTCTACTATTACAAAGGAGTTACTATTATCCTATTCTATATTATATTATTTTTTTTATTCATATCACCTTTAATATTTGATATTTCTATTATACTAAGATTCTTTGCTATATTAATAAGATAAATATTTATTAGTATATTTTCTTTTATTTAAACAACTATAAATTTAATATTATTTCTAATATAGAAATGTACCAAATTAACGAAATGGTAAAGCCC